>NW_028270149.1:41645819-41988319 GCF_037043375.1 Chiloscyllium plagiosum
TTTATATGGCTAGACTAGTTTAGTTTCTGATCAATGGTAACCCCTAGAATTCTGATTGCTTACTGAGTTTTTTTGGCCATTGAGATTTCTGTATCTGCATGAGTGGTTGTACTGTTCTCCCAGTCAAATCTAGAAGGTTGTGTAAGGCTTGTTTAGTTTTCTACTCAATGTCTTTATAAGTAGCACAGGTCCAAGTACTGATCCTCCATGTAGCCTGTGTGTTCATAAAGTGAGCAGAGTTCATAGTTAATTATTGTGACCATGGCTTCTAAACTTTCAAGGTTATTAAATAAGCACATGGCGCCTTGATGCAACTCATACGTTTACACTCTTTTCCGTTCCCAAAGCTTGGTCCGCCATGTATTGCAACAGGAGTACAATGATTCTGGCATTCTTCAGAACTCTTTGAATCATAAAATCCCTACAGTCTAGAAACAGGCCCTTCGGTCCAACAGGTTCCCACTGCCCCTCCGAAGAGTGTCCCACCCAAACCCATTCACCTACCCTATACTCTACATTTACCCCTGACTAATGCACCTAACTTACACATTCACGGACATAATGGGCAATTTAGTATGGACAATTCACCTAATCTGCACATCTATGGATTGTGGGAGAAAACCGGAGCACCTGGAGGAAACCCACGCAGACAGAGTGAATGTGCAAGCTCCATACAGACAGTCGCCCGAGGTTGGAATCAAACCTGGGTTCCTGGCACTGTGAGGCGGCAGTCCTAACCAGTGAGCCACCATGCTGCCAGCAATTCACTTTCCGTTAACATGTGCAAGAGGTGAATTAAACATAACAATGGGGTTACAAAATGGGGGTGCAATAGCAAAATGTAATGTGAAAATAAGCTGCTTTGGACATAGTTGAGTGTTAGATAATGCCTAGGGGAAAGAAAGAAATAGATCCCTTTTTGAAAGGAACTGAAAAATTTTGTGGCAGTCTGTCTTACACCTGGCTTTGCTAGAATCTGTGACTTCTGCTTTGTCCCCTGTAATGATTCAGGATTCTCACTTGGAGAATATTTAAATTGGAGCTTTTCTCTGACCATGTTCGAGCATGTAAGGCAGGGTTTTGCATTGTTGTCTTGTGAAACTTATGCTGGCAGTTTGATCCTGAGTATCTTGCATGTGTTGGTAGCCTTGGTATTTGGTGTCTGACTTAATAGCTGCATTTCTGTTCCCCAGAAAGCTCCGCTGGCACAGTTTCCAGAACTCTCACCGTCCAAGCCTGAACTCTGCTTCTTTGGAAATCAATAGACAGTCGGCAGCTCAGCTCAACCTTCTGCAACGATTCTCTTTATTGCGTCTGACTGCCATCATGGAAAGATACGCTGTCCGCAATAAGCAGGGCTGGAACTGGTCAGTACCCAAAATTAATACAGATAAGACAGGGACTCAGCTTTCTCATTTGCTGCATTTGTCTTGTTCTTGTGGGCTCTGTAGCCCGCAGAGAAATTGCAATGTTTATCTCTTCACTGCTTGCACTATGTGACAGAGCTAGGCCTGTCACTAATTCTGATTAGGTATTAACTGTATGCCTTTCAAAGCAGATGTGAAAAGTGACGTATTGACTACATATTACAGACCGTATTAATAGTCTGTAACAAAATCTAGCAAGCAGATAAATGCATGTAAAGGAACGGAAAATCAGTGTGTCTCAGGCTGAAATGTGATTGGTTATAAGTGGTTTCTTTGTAGAAAAACAAATGGTCCAAAGACCCATGCAGACAAGCATCTAGTGCAGAAAATTGGCTAGTTGATTATCAATAATCAATCTCTGTTATAAAGGCCATCAGAACCTTTGGGCAATCCTATCTATGAAACTGCTGAATACTCAATGTGCACACCTCTATTCAGAAATATCACGCAGGCACAGTTCTCAGCAAAGTGATGAGGTGAAGGCATCTGGTTATATTTTTTTCCTGCTCTGCTTAATCAGTTATAGCACTTTCATAATCACCCCAGCTGATATGATTTCATTCAATACAGTATAGTCATGAAAAACTTCTGTGGTGGCTTTGTTCTGTTATATTCATCTGAGGTATTATGAGACAGTTGTTTTGTTGCTTTCTCTCATGCTTTGGTCACCAGGTCAGATGAAAAATAAGCTGCCAGACTCCTTCCTTTAAGGATGTGAATCCAGCCTCCAGGAAATGTCTGGGAAAGGTGTAGGGGTGACTCTGCCTCTGATAGAATCTTGATCCATGTTTCATGTCAAACAACCCATTGGTGTTCATCGAAATTTGAACTTGTGACCTTGGAGCTGAAGTAAAATCAGATAATTTGCATTAGTAAACTGCCAAAATAGCACCTCCCTTGGGCATTCAATAACTAGAATTTGTTTAGTAGTTTCAGGAGCTGGCTATGCATTGTTACTGAACTGCATCCTAGTGATCAAGAAGATTCATCCTTAATGTTTCCTTTGAAGATAAAAAAACATCCGATTGGATGTGAACCCTACTGTTGTCTTGTCACATTTACTGTAACCAGACAAAAAATACACAATAGCAGGAATCCACAGGTCTTGGAGGTAGTCCAATTGCAGCCTTTGGTCCTCCAAACTTTGCAGATGGTTTCCTCCTTGCAGCTGTGGGAATGGACGTAGGTTATATCATATGACAGCAGTGAGAAGGAGAGGAAATATGGAAAATGAGCTTTGTCGTGGGGCTGGGGGCTATGGTTGAACTGTTCTAAAAGCTTACAAAGGGTGGAAACAGATTGAAATTCTTTGTGCAAAAACAAAAGAATGGTATTCTGTGAAGAAAGGGAAACAAAGGGAAGGGACTTGGAAAGCAAAACCGGAACTGGAGGACCGGATACAGAAATCAAAAGCTGAAAGCAAGATGTAGGGTGTGGAATTCAACTTTGGTAGCACTGCAAAATGATTGATAAATTTTCCACTCGCCAAGAACCTCATCACTTTTCTCTTGAAGTCAGAAAGGGGGTGAAAAAGAATTGGTGAACTGTGGTAGGTGCTGGAACAGAGTTCAGATGTTCATGAAGTAGAATGGGATATTCAAAGCTCTCTCTACAAGGCCACCCCCAAGGCTTCCAGCCTCATTCCTGATGAAGGGCTTTTGCCCGAAACACAGATTTTCCTGCTCGTCGGATGCTGCCTGACCTGCTGTGCTTTTCCAGCACCACTCTAATCTTGACTGGGATAATCAATATCCTATTTCAGTTCCTTAGTAGTTACACCAGATGTAAATAATTGATGTTGAGCATTACATTGACTTACATTTGTCTGAGGGTCCCAATGTTAACTGCAAAGAGATGCTTACTGGTAGTTCGTTGTGATGGAATCTTCTTTGGGTAAATATGCTGCCACCGATACCCCTCCTATAATACTTGTCTGGAGAGATTAATAATATTGAATGGTGAAGAATTAACCACAAATAAGTCTTGAGCAGAAGAAGCACATACTTGTGTAATGAGTCTACATCAACTTAAGATTGGTCAACTATATTAACAATAGTTAAGCAAAATTTTAGATTCAAAGATAGTACCCAAGTATATACTTCATGGCTATTGACTGTAGAACTGACTAGCTCCTCCTAGAAACATACATATTATTTATATATCAATGTTCATTGAATCCATTCAGGCCGAGCTGCTGACATGACAAAAGGGAAGTGGAATATTTTTGTTTCTGCTTCCATCAAACCATTGGGTTACACAGGCCTGCTGCTGTGCTCCACTTTCTTTCTGGTGCAGACACAAATCTGACCTTGGCTCAGCCTAAATGGATGTCCATCCAGTGCTTGGCTAGGAAGGGATTTGAACCCAATTTATTGGAATTTAGGAGAAACGAATAATTTTGAGAAAAAAAAATAGAAAATGCAACAAAGAATTTTTTGGAGACACTGTCCAAAGGGATTAAATTCACCTGTTAGTTAGATTAGATTAGATTCCCTACAGTGTGGAAACAGGCCCTTCGGCCCAACCAGTCCACACCGACCCTCCGAAGAGCAACCCACCCAGACCCATTTCCCTCTGACTAATGCACCTAGCACTATGGGCTATTTAGCATGGCCAATTCACCTAACCTGCACATCTTTGGACTGTGGGAGGAAACCGGAGCACCCGGAGGAAACACGCGTAGACACGAGGAGGATGTGCAAACTCCACACACAGTCGCTCGAGGCTGGAATCGAACCTGGGACCCTGTGAGGGACCCTGCTAACCACTGAGCCCGTGTGCTGCCCCTGAGGCGATCATGAGGCTGAGGGAAAATTCATCAAAAACAAAGCGAATTTTAAGTGGAATTTGTCAAATTATACTTATTGTAATTTTACTTTTAAATGTTGTCATCAATGGACAGCCTTTGGTGCATTATTAACTCTTGTGCTCTTTCATAGGGGTGTTCCCAAGTTCATGAAAAGGAGCAAGGAACCAGATTACAGAAGCAAGTATGTGTTTGGTGTTCCACCAATTGTAAATGTGAAGAGGTCAGGTCAACCACTCCCTCAAAGCATCCAGCAAGCCATGCGCTATCTACGCAGCCAGTGCATGGGCCAGGTGTGTTTGAATGTTCTGATGCAAATCTGAACTTGTTGTAATGTGCCCGAAAAAATTTCTCTTTTGGTAAACATTGAATCAATGTACCTCATTCCTGATGAAGAGCTTATGCCCGAATCGTCGATCCTCCTGCTCCTTGGATGCTGCCTGACCTGCTGTGCTTTTCCCACACCACGTTCTCGGCTCTGATCTGATCTTCAGCATCTGCAGTCCTCACTTTGTCCTCCTCGATATTACTCAGAACTGGATACCATGAGGTTTAGAGAGGTTTTCTTGCTGGATCCTTGAACCAGTGGGGGTCTGTGAAGAGACTGACATCTCAGATAGTCAGATAACTTCTGGATTTTTGAGATCTGTTTTTGTTAGTGTTGTCAGTATTTGACACTTTTGCCACTAGGGTGGTACGATGGCTCAGCGGTTAACACTGCTGACTCACAGCACCAGAATCCTGGGTTCAATTCTAGCCTTGGGTGACTGTCTGTGTGAGGTTTGCACATTCTCCTTCCTGTGTTTGCCTGGATTTCCTCCCACTGTCCAAAGATATGCAGGTTAGGTGGATTAGTCATGGGGGTTGCAGGGATGGGGTAGAATGCTCTTTGAGGGATGGCACAGTGGCTAGCACTGCTGCCTCACAGCGCTAGGGACCGGGTTAGATTCCAACATCTGGCAACTGTCTGTGTGGAGTTTGCACCTTCTCCCAGTGTCTGCATGGGTGCTCTTGTTTCCTCCCACATTCCAAAAATGTGCAGGTTAGGTGAATAGGCTGTGCTAAATTTCCCATGGTGTTCAGGGAGGTGTAGGTTGGATGCATTAGTCAGGGTTAAATATAGGATAATAAGGTAGGGGAATGGGTCTGCATGGGTTACTATTCGGAGGGTCAGTGTGAACTTGTTGGGACAAAGGGCCTGTTTCCACACTGTAGAGATTCTATGATTATTCAAAGATTCCTATTCTGTGCAACATGAAGAGGATATTCTTAAATAGGGTTTCAGTGGGACCCCAAGAAATTCGATATTACTGGAAGGTCAGCAAAGTTATGACAATAATTGTAGGGAGTTCTGGGAAATATATTAAGTTATAGCTGTTCCTTAAAGATTCAATAAACACTGATAACATTACATTGCTGACACCTTTGTTTCACACTGGACAAGATTCTGGTGAAAATTTCTTAATGAAATTGTGCAGTGGTGCAGCTTGTGCTTTTCCAATGTATGTACTTCTGTAAGTGTTGGATATGAATTGACAATCTTCACTCTCAGTAAGTCATGAGCTACGTTTGGCAGGAGGATAGAAATGTCATAGAGTCAGAGCCATACAGCATGGAAACAAACCCTTTGGTCCAGTTCATCTGTGCTGATCAGACATCCCAATTTGACCTAGTCCCATTTGCCAGCATTATCACTCATATCCCTCTAAATCCTTCCTATTCATATATCCTTCCAGATGCCTTTTTATATGTTGACATTGTACCAGCCTCCACCACTTCCTCCAGCAGCTCATTCCATGCATGCACCACCCTCTGCGTGGAAAAGTTACGCCTCAGGTCCTCCTCAAAATCTTTCCCCTCTCTCCTTTAGCATAGTCCTGGGAAAAGACCTTGGCTATTCACCCTAGCCATGCCCCTAATGATTTTATAAACCTCTGTAAGGTCACCCACTGTAAAGGCCTCATTAGGTTAAATTCTTTTATCTTCAAATGGCTGAGCAGTGAATGATCCAGATTGAGATTTGGATATGTGCATCTTAGAGTCCAGCTAATGAGTGAGTTACAAAGACCAGAGGAGGAGCTGAGAGAAATTACTTTAAGAAACAGCCGGAAATAATTTGCCTTTTCCGTAAAGAGCAGGCAATTATCTGCTATCAGATGGAGCAGTGTATTGAATTTAGTAGTTTCACTGCTTAAAGCAGCTGCAGAATCTCAGAAATGGCCTGACACAGTGAGGCTGGGCATCGGTATGTTGTATTTATTCAGGTACCTGCTTTTAGCTGTGGTTTATCTTATTTGTCTGGTATGTTCCCATCACAATTTAAAAAGGAACAGCTAGTGCTAAACCAATAAAGAAGTGGCTAAGATAGAGTAAGCTAATTATCTCCTGTACTTATTTTTAGAATTCACTTTTCCCAAATGCTACTTGCACCTTTTATACGGGGCTTAAAATAACTCTGCTTCCTCCAGCCGTCTCCTGGACTGGTGCAGTCACCGATGAGGATGAAAGTGCCAAGCTCCCTAATCTTTGGTTTAGGTTGTGTCCTTTTATTCCCTGTGACAGATTGCGACATTTGATTCTGATATACTACTGGCTAATTTATTTCGCATGCAAGGTTCTTTGCAATCTTTCAGAATGCCCTTCCTATTGTAATGACTGGATGTCCATTAACTCTTATGAAATTAATGTTGCCCATTGTTATATAATTGAAAAATCTTCTACTCAGCAATGATTAGAAATGTATGTATGGGAAAGAAACATTTTTTTGTCTTCTAAACAGGTTGGCATCTTCAGGAAGTCAGGTGTAAAATCCCGAATCCAAACTCTGAGGCAAATGAGTGAAAGCAGCCCTGACAATGTTAATTACCACGGTCAGTCAGCATTCGATGTAGCAGACATGTTAAAGCAATATTTCCGGGACCTTCCGGAGCCTATTTTCACCAACAAGCTGACAGAAACCTTTTTGCAGATCTATCAATGTGAGTGAAATAGGAAAAATATACATCTTCCCATTGTCTTTGTTATGTATTGTAATGTATTCTCAGTAAGCAACTTATATTATGGTGCTGAGGAATAAAATCCTGTTTAATTTAGATTACCAAGAGTCAATGTAAGTATATTTATGCTGAGCATAATTCAGGAAGCTGCAGGGTAAAGCTTCCTTTACTTTGAAACAAGAATGTGCCTTTTGTGCCAGAATGAGATTTCCATTTTGGACTTGCTACTTTATGAAAGAAATGTTCATTTACTGCCAAATTTTTCAATTAGACCATGCTCACTAGAAACTGTGTTGCGATGATTCAGTATAATGAGATACTCCGTTCATGACGATCACATGGTCAAGAATATTCCATTCTGCCAGTTCAGCTGGCTATCATAACTCAGAGCTGTTGTGTATCAGCTGTGACTCAGTGATAGCAGTTTCCAGGACTTCCGCACAAAACTCCAAGGAGGACTACATTCAGATGGCATCTTTAGGATGAAACATTAAACTAAAGTACAATTTGACCCCTCGGAAGAATATAAAAGATCCCACGGCAATATATTGAAGTGGTATAGGAAGGTATCATTTGATATCCTGAACAATATTTAGTAATTCAATACTTCAGAAGCCGCTTATTGGTCATTATTCCAGTGCTGTTTGTGGGAACTTGCTGTGCAGAATTTTTCCCACACTTCTGAAGATCTTCACCGACACTGAAATTCTTGACAGTCATGAATGGTCTTGCAATTTTTCATAATTCCAGTGCTTAACTTGCTTTGCTGTCCAGATCCCTGAGGTTGAGCTGTTTTTGATGGTGAGACCAAGAAACTGTCACTCCCAATGAGTGTTTACCGATTAGATCATCAACAGGTTACCGCATCACTATGAACAGTACTTGTTTTTGAGGTGCTGTAACTCTCAAGAACTAAACACAATCTCCTGCTTAATGTGATGTTTACAATTATGCTAATGGCATGTGTTGCAGTTATTTTCTTGAGTATTTTATTCATTTACGTGATGCAGTGTCACTGACAGGATGTCTATTTATTGTGATTCCTCATTGCTCTTGAAGGTGATGGGGCAATGCCATCTTTTAATTACTGGTTTGGGTGATGAAGTTACTCTTAATATTTGTTTGGTCACAAATTCCAAGGTTTGAACCATTGTTAATGAAGAAACATGGAAATATTTCCAAACTAGGTTAGACCTATAGGGAAACTTTGAGGTCATGGTGTTCTCATGTTTGTGGCTTTTTACTGAAATGGTAGAGGTCATGAGTTTGGGAGATGTTGTCAGAGAAGCTTGGGAAGCTGCTACAGTGCAGTTTTGGATTACTAGTCCAGATAAATGGACCATTAGCCCCTGGGACATGCATTCAAATCCAGTCATGACAACTGGGGAATTTAAATTCAGTACATGAAAGAAATCTGAAATGTAAAAAAAGCTAATATCAGTTAGATTGACCACTAAGCTAATGGATTGCTGTAAAAATATAACTGGTTCACTAACGTCCTCCTAAGTCTGTCTATTTGATCTGGCCTGTATGTAACTACAGATTCACAGTAATGTGGTTGACTCATAACTACTCTCTGATGTTGTCTGCCAAGCTATTTGGTTGCATCTCATAAGCAATTGTAGGTGGATAATAAATTCTGGCCTTGCCAGTGACATCTTCATCCATGAATAAATTAAAGAATATGGACATAATTTTTTTTATGTGAAGTTAGTGCGTTTTATTACACTTAAGACTGCAGTAGGAGTTCTGTTCAGAATTTTTAAAATGTTAAATGAGCAAGAATGTGTGACTCCTCCTTTGTGTATCTCAGATGTGCCAAAGGACCAACGCCTCCAAGCCCTTCAGGCTGCAATTGTGCTGTTGCCAGATGAGAATCGTGAGGTGCTTCAGTCGCTACTGTACTTCTTGAGTGACATTGCGTCCGTGCAAGAGAACCAAATGACTGCTGGAAACCTGGCTGTCTGCCTTGCTCCATCTCTATTCCACCTAAATGTGCCAAAAAAAGAAACTTCCTCACCAAGGTGAGCTTTGCAATTTCCAGTTACTCTGCAATCGGATTTCTTTGGGAGTGAAGGAAGAAGGGCATTCCAATGACTTTGATGTGTTTGAGGGATGATGCAGACTTTTCTGCTTCACTGATGGCTTCAACATTCTGGGCAAATAGCTGGATCAGAGTAATGAGAAATAGTTAGCAACGTGTGTGGACTAAAATTTCTACCTTCGTTTCTAGTGGTAAAAACTGGAATTAAAAATTAGTGGGAGGTGGATTTTGGGATTTTTGTTTTGCCAATTGTTTATCGTCAGACTTGAATAATATGAACGAGCAAGCTGTAATGCTAGGTTAACTGACTAGGAGTAAAATTATGAAATGGAGTCATTAGAGATGTACAGCACGAAAACAGACCATTCGGTCCAACTCGTCCATGCCAACCAGATATCCCAATCCAATCTAGTCCCACTTGCCAGCAACCGACCCATATCCCTCCAAACCCATCCTATTCATACACCCATCCAGATGTCTCTTAAATGTTGCAATTGTACCAGCCTCTACCACTTCCTTCAGCAGCTCATTCCATAATGCACCACCCCTGCGTAAAAACGTTGCTCCTTAGGTCTCTATTATATCTTTCCCTTCTCACCCTAAACCTATGCCCTCTAGTTCTGGACTCCCCCACTGCAGGGAAAAGACTATCTATTTATCCTATTCATGCCCTTCATGATTTTATAAACCTCGATGAGGTCACCCCTCATGTAAAAATAAGTGATTTGACAAAATGCCATTTTTCCTAAAACCTGATCTACAATTGATTACTGCTGGAATACATGATTTCTGTTCGGTTTTGACAATGAAGCTGCTGTTTTATACCAGATTTGTCCCATTGATAGCAATGAAATGAATGAGCAGTCAAATCTGTTTGTTGCTTGATGGAGGATTGCTGCTTTTAGACACTGTGAACATCTTTGCTCTGACTTAACTATGCCATTGGATGTTTAGTGCCAACTTGAACAAATAGGAGGTCGTTTTCACATCTCAGCTGGAAAATGGTGTGATCCTTAACAATTGTGATCCTTTTCTGTTCCTTTTGGATTGTGGAGCTAGATCGAGTTTGGTCCTATAGTTATGCTCCATCATTTGACCTTGAATCAGGAAGGAAAGTGTCACTGACCGATAAAAGTAGAGAACCAGTTGGAGGCTGAGCAACTACTAGAGAAACAGCATTCACATTATATCTATTTGCTTGGAGTTTGGTTTGTGTGAAATTATTTTGTTTGCTTTTTGATTGCTGGGCACCTCAGAAATAAAATAATGTCAATTTACCACCCAGTTGTATTTCAGAAGGAGGAAACCTTCACTTTCCTCATTAGAGCTAGATTTAAGTTATCCTCCCTGAATTAATTCCGATGATGCAAAAGAAAATGAAAGGTGTGGAAAAGACAGAAAATTAAGGAAGGCAGGAGATCAATGGTGAAAATACAGACTGGAAGGCAAAGATACAATCCAAAGGCCTGTCATTGGATCATTGCAAATGAGAACTAAAATGCCTCCCATTCCTTGCACATGCAAACAAATGAATTAAAAGCATAAGCAGACCATTCAACCCAAGAGCTACTGTACTATTCAGTAAGTCAATTTGTTTGATCTCTGAGTTTTGAGCTCTACGTTCCCATTAAATCGTGATAAATTCTTGTCAGGTAAGGGAATCAATGGTTATGTACCATTAACTTCAAAGTATTTAATGACCCATGCTTCCATTGCCTTCTGAAGCAGAGTTTAACAGTTGCATAGCCCTCTCAGCGAAAAATATCTGTCTTAAAAGAGAAATGCCTAAATTTTAAATAATGCACTGTAGTTCTGGACTTTTCCATGTGATTCATTGAGGATGTGCACTGTTATAAGCTCTGTTATTCCCAGAGTCGTCACAAAAGTTAAGTTTTTAAAAGAAATATGCAAAATTCCTAAACTACTTTGTTCTGAATCAGATTAGTAGATAATATCGACCAGGTTTCTGTACTTGTCAAGAAATGCTATTTAGTACAGCTAATTAGATTCTAGCTACTGTAAACAGTTAAGCTAAATTAAGCAACCTCTTCAAATAAAACCCTATCTTCTAAAAACCCAACTCTTGCACACAGACAAAAATAAAAACACATGGATGGAGAGAAAGCTAGAAAAACTGTTCCATAGTCTTTGGTCGCAAGATCTTTTGGGTTAGCTCTTGCAAAGCAATGGGAGCATTCTAGAAAAGAAAGGGTGAGGGCCAACCTTTGGAACAGCAAGAGGCATAGGGCGCTGGTTTATTTATGAAAGGGCTTTGACTTGTCCCCTTCAAAGTCACAACTTGGGACATCAACTGAAGGAAAGATAAGCTTGTTTCCTTCTGGTTTAAATGTCTTACTGCATTGTGTGTTTTTTGGTTGCTGTAGACCCCTTAGTTTCTCATTTGGTCTGACTAGCTTCTCTGTTTTGTTCACAGCTGAAGCTGTTCAGCTACTTGACAACCAGTCACAGTCTCTGGAAGGCAGAGAGCCCTATTAGTAATTGGCCACTAGTCCAGATCAATCACAAACACACCTATTATTTCTTCATTCAAAATTGTGGTTACATTTAGGGGGCCTGTAGACCATTCCACCAGTGACTTAATTCTCCTGCTGTTCCACTGATGCTGATTCTGCATCTCAGTCTCCTGGACCAAGGTCACCTCTAACTATCACATGGTACTACCCTTCCACATTTACCCAGCTTCCTATTCTTGAATGTCTTTTGTCCCTCAATATTCAGAATCAAATCCATGCCACCATACAGCCCTGACTGCATATCTGTGTCTAGATCATATTTATTTAACTTGATGGGTGCCATAAATTTATTTACATAGTTATGAATGCAGTGCACGTTGAAATATGGAGACTTTGGTTTTGTCTTTCTGTTACCTTTGTAATATCAAGTCTCAGTCGTTGAAATATTCTGAGGCTTGTTTTCTGTCTCTTCCTGCAATTCTCTAACCTTTTTTATTACCAACATTAGTATTTTGCTCTCTGACCTCGATTTTTATTTGTTACATCTAGCCAGATTTGGTCCTTCATCAATGTTGTTTAGTTTTGATCTCTCTATTTACCTAATTGTGTGATTTTCCAGCACATTGGTCTAGCATGGTTCAGATGCAGACCATCCCAATGATATAGCCCTCTCAATGGTCTGAGGAGTGGCAGTTGGAGTTTTTTTTAATTAGATTAGATTTACTTAGTGTGGAAACAGGCCCTTCGGCCCAACAAGTCCACACTAACCCTTCGAAGAGCAACCCACCCAGACTCATTCCCCTACATTTACCCCTTCACTTAACTCTACGGGCAATTTAGCACGGCCAATTCATTTAACCTGCACATCTTTGGATTGTGGGAGGAAACCCGCACAGACACTGGGAGAATGTGCAAACTCCACACAGACAGTTGCCTGAGGCGGGAATTGAACCTGGATCCCTGGTGCTGTGAGGCAGCAGTGCTAACCACTGTGCTACCGTGCCGCCTATAATTTGGATAAATGCGAGGTATTGCATTTTGGTAAAGCGAATAAGGACAGGACTTATACATTTAATGGCCATGTCCTTGGCAGTGTTGTCAAACAGAGAGACCAAGGGGGTTCAGGTACATAGTTCTTTGAAAGTTGTGTCGCAGATAGACAGGGTGGTTAAGGCATTTAGCATGCTTGCCTTTGCTCAGACCTTTGAGTAGAAGTCTTGGGACATCATGTTGAGATTGAGATTGCACAAGATATTGTTGAAGCCATCTTTTGGAGTACTGTGTACAGTTCTGGTTGCCCTGTTATAAGAAGGATATTATTCAATTGGAGAGGGTTTAGAAAAGATTTACCAGGATGTTGCTAGGGATGGAGGGTTTGAGTTATGAGGTGGAGCTGATAGGCTGAAATATTTTTCACTGGAGCATAAGAAACTGAAGGGTGACCTTAGAGGTTTATAAAATCATGAGGGGCATAGATGATGTGAATAGCAAAGGTTTTTTCCTTTGGGTTGGGGAGTTCATATGAGGGGCATATTTTTAAGATGAGAGGGGAATGATTTAAAAGGGACCTGAGGAACAACTTTTCACATGGTTCATATGCGAAATGAACTGCCAGAGGAAGTGTAGATGCAGTTCCAAAGTTTAAAAGATATTTGGACGGATACATGAATAGGAAAGGTTTAGGGATAATGGACCGAATGCAGGGAAGTGGGTGAGGTTGGGAAATGTGGTTAGCATGGATAAGTTGGACCAAAGGGTCTATTTCTGTGCTGTACAATTATGACTCTGATTCTGTGACTCCATACAGATACTTGTGCCCCACAACTGGAATCCAATTCTCCCACATCAATCTTCAAGCTACATATCCATTTCTCAAATCTTATGTGCCCCCAGCCAATTGGCTTGAAGCTCAGATAACAATCCAGAGATTACCATCCTTCATAGGCTCATAGACTGAATGGCCTGCTTCCACACTGTAGGGATTCTATCAAGTTCACAACAACTCTCCGAAGAGCATTCTAACCAGGCCCACCCTGTAACCCTGCATTTCCCATAGCTAACCCACCTAACTGCACATGCCAGGATGTTATAGGCCATTTAGCTTGGGTAATCCATCATTGGACTGTGGGTGGAAACTGGAGCACCTGAAGGAAACCCACACAGACAAACTCCACAGAGTCAGTCATCTGAGGGTGGAATCAAACCTTGGTCCTTGGTGCTGTGAGGCAGCAGTGCTAACCACTGAGAACTTGTGCTGCCCTTGAGGATTTCCTTTTCAATTTGTTGCCTTTTGCTGATCTTGGAAACAATGACTAGCAACACAGCATTTAAAATGTTGAGGCAATAAGGAGATCAGTACCACTGCAGAACAAAAATTCCAATCAGAGAGTCAACCTTTGTCTCCATTGCCTAAGTGAATTTGCTTACTGGTGAAACATGGAAGATTTGTATTGTAGTTCAATGTTATATCCATTCAACTGCTTTTTGCGGGATGGTAACAAAGCAGTTAGAGACAAAAGTAGTGAAGTTTGTGTGAGGTTTATATGGGTCGTCTTAAGATTTGTTTTCTTGACCTTATTTGTAGGGTGATTCGAAGAAGGGGTGTACTGAACAAACCTGATCAGAGGGACCTCAATGAGAATCTGGCAGCAACTGAGGGACTGGGTCACATGATTGCAGAGTGCAAGAAATTATTTCAGGTACAATCAAAGATAATTTGAGTTCATACTTCGAATCTTTTGACCATACTTGGGAGTGAAAGAGGGCGATGGAAAGGTTAGAATTGAAATGTGCTGTATTTGTACGGGATGGGACCATTCGTCACAGCTGATTCGCTGCTGCCGATAAGCCACTGCCCTTTGACCACCGCGGGCACTTAGCCACCGGCCATTGGCCACTGAAGACGATTCGCCACCACAAATAGAAGTATATACAATATTGAATGAACCCCATCAAGTCTTTTTGCTAAAATACAATATACCTGAGAGAGTAAAATAGGGGCTATGTTGTACGTGCCATCCACAGACCAGGTTGACTCTTCTAAATGATGTATCCAAGATTCCCTACCGAATATGATTATACGATTACTTTCTTGATCATCCAACAGTGTATATACGTCTACCAAATAAGCAGCGTTCAATATACGTATGCATGTTTGAAATGAAGTCCTTGGTACCTAATCCCAGACCACAGTATATCCATTGTGACTTTGAGTAGGCAGCTATCAATGCTATGAGAGAATATTTTCCCGAAGTTAGAATTAGGGGCTGTTTCTTTCATTTGGCACAAAGTATGCATAGACATATTGCTGCAGTTGGAGCAACTCGTCAACACAGCACCGATCCTGATTATGCTTTAAAAGCAAAAATGATAATTGCTTTGGTTTTTATCTTTATAAATAAATAGTGCATAACTATCAAATGAACTAAAATTTCATTGTTTAATATTAATGAGATTTTATGGCCATTATAAAGATTTTTAAAATATATTTCCTTTTTCAGGTTCAAGTTTGTAACTCATTTTTATATATAAACCAATAAAATGATATTTATTTTACCTTTTTTTTTATCAATGTGAAGTATGTAGTTGTATAAATAAAGGGGACTGAGAAGTATGAAAGAACAGGCGGGAGGGAAAACAATCACTATTCGCCACCGGAGAATTCGCCTCCAGAGGTCAAACCACCCCAGTGGAGAAACGCTGGTGGAGAACTGGCAGTGGCTAATCATCGGCGGTGAATCTGCCGTGGCGAATCGTCACCAACCCGTATTTGTAAGGCCTTTTCTGAGTGTCTCCCCTAGCCTGCACTCTGCTAACAGGTTCACCTGTTGCTTGTCCTTCCTCGTTTCCCAGCCTCCTGATTCCGCTGTCCCTCTCCCTCCAGTAGTTCCTCCACCGGAAGGAGTGAAGGGAAACACATTCAATGATAAACAGCGAGTACTTAATGTCTGAGGGGGAAAGAAACCATGAAAGACTAGGAGGCTCAGATCTGTCTGTTAGGGCAGATTGAATTAAAATGGGGATCCTGATGTGGTTATCTATTGTTCTGCAAGTTTTCTTGCTATCTGTAACATGAAGATTTTTTTGTCTCAGAAATGATTTAGTTGCTTCTGTAAAAATTGAAGGAACATATGTGGCTTTAGCTTGTGAGGAAGACTCAATGTCTCATGTAAATAATTTTGTTATTGGGCAGTATGGGCACACTGTTGAACATAAGGTACTTGCAGCATTTATACGAAGGATTGGCGCAACTCTAGACAAAATATTTAGTGGACCACAAATTTGACCATTGAAAATTTTATCGATTTTTGTTTTTGACAGATCCCACATGATATAATGGTGCAGTCTCGAAACTCCTACATTGCAGGTGATGCGCATCCTCTGCCCATGGACAGCTTAAGGGGACATCATGAAGGCAAGGATAAAGAATATATGATCTGCGTGGAAGACATTATTCAGGACCTACTAAGGGAGGCTGGAGAAAAATTCAAAGGCTGGACTAGTATCCAAGGACCTGTGAACACAGAACTTTCTTACAAGAAGGTATTTTATTGAAGTTTCACATGTTTAGACCCTTCAAATGGATTATCATCTTACAAACACATTGTGCTTTCAAGGTTAAGTTTAGGCCAAGTTTTGCTTACCAAATTATCCCTCTATTTGGATTGAAGTGGACAATTTGCAAAAGTGAACTTTCACTTACACTTGAATCATATCTTCACATGCATGTATAACTTTATTTTGTGCTTGCCATCTATAGTTTGATTAGTTGACTGGGTGGTACATGTGTGGAATGAACTGCCAGAGGAAGTGGTGGAGGCTAGTACAATTGCAACATGTTAAAAGGCATCTGGATGGGTTTATGAATAGGAAG
Organism: Chiloscyllium plagiosum; assembly: GCF_037043375.1. Classification (NCBI taxonomy): domain Eukaryota; kingdom Metazoa; phylum Chordata; class Chondrichthyes; order Orectolobiformes; family Hemiscylliidae; genus Chiloscyllium; species Chiloscyllium plagiosum. Next base: position 41,662,440 of record NW_028270149.1, read on the forward strand.
GGTTTGGAGCAATATGGGCCGGCTGCTGGCAAGTGGGACTGGATTAGGTTGGGATATCTGGTCAGCATGGACAAGTTGGAATGAAAGGTATGTTTCTGTGCTGAACATCTCTATGATTCTATGGATAGTTGGTTTGCATGCAGACTAATGTAAATAGGGTGGATTCAATTCCTGAGGTGCCCATGATGGACTCTCCTTCTCAACATATCCTGTTGCCTGAGGCATGATGACTCTTGGGTCAAGTTACCGTCAGTCATGTGTCTCGAACGAGAGAGCAGCTCTATGATCTGGTGGGACAATGGTGACTTTACTGTTATGAGAACACTAGTACTTTATATTTATGTTCTTAAAATGATAATGAATGTTATATCCTAAAATCGTTTTTTATTTTTTTTATAGAATTAAAAATTGTGTTACTGTTAATGTGATCTGTATTTTATGACGTGAGCTCACATTTGTAAAACCAAGACTAAATGCTAGGATTGCAATTGTTGTGCCCTCTAGTGTCCCTGTGTCACATACGGGGTGGCACACTGGTTTAGTGGTTTGCACTGCTGCCTCTCAGCGCCAGGGATCTAAGTTCAATTCCAGCCTCAGCCGACTGTCTGTGTGGAGTTTACACGTTCTCACTGTGTCTGCGTGGGTTTCCTCTGGGTGCTCCGAATTCCCCCCTCAGTCCAAAGATGTGCAGGTTAGGTGAATGGGCAATTTAGCATGGCCAATAGTGTTAGGTGCATTAGTCAGAGGGGAATGGGTCTGGGTGGGTTACTCTTCAGGGGGTCGGTGTGGACTTGTTGGGCCAAAGGGCCTGTTTCCACACTGCAGGGAATCTAATCTAGTCTAATCAACCTTTACTGTGAAGGCATTCAAGTTTATCAGTGCCTCTCTGAACTGGCTGAAATATGTCTGGATAGTCCCTTCCTGTTGGGATTACCAATTTCCCTGTGCTGCACTGTGTTCTAATTAGAAATCAGTGCTTCCACTGAAATATGACACCAACCACTTAAATGTATCATCCATAGCTTTCTAAACCTTGGAGCCATTCCAACCTCCATTTTCCTATTTGTGTTTTGAAGAGCCACATTAATACTGGAGTTCCTTTTCCAAGAAGCCTGCAATGTTCAGATTGAGTGCTAATACCTTTTTAAGGACAGTGTAGAATGGGTCGGAAACACTGACCTTGCAGACCAACACTCCCATGACTTCAACAAATCAAAGTCTGTAGGCTATTCAGTTTAAGGGAGGATCAGTCTTATAGTCACTGTTTTTCACTCAACCATACATTCACTCAGTCAACAATACATTTCAGTAGTCACAGGCTGATTCAGTTTTTCCTTGAGCTGAAGAGGCTGCTTTGACAGTTCATTAGCTTTTCTAACGGCTAAATGTTGTGCAACTTCTTTAACCGCTGGTCACAAGTATTTTCAATTGCTGGATTTTTTGGGAAGATTTTGATGACTGTACAACTGTCTCAACAGCAGAGCTTTGGGACAAGTGATTAATATAGAAACTAACAGAAAAGAGGAAATCAGTTAAAAGCTTCAGTCCGCTTAACAGATAGTGTATATGGTACTTGTGGGTTATTTATGAGATAATCCTGTTCTCTAAGTGTGTTTAAACCACTTCCAGCTTTTTTTCTTGCTAATCTATCTGGCCAGACATTGTGATCTCAGCCACTGATTTTTTTTTTTTCGGATGTAGAACTGTAGATAAAATCATGGACTGTAGGAAAACAAAATTGTCTACAGATAGTGAATACACAAGGGACCAGACTTTGTCTGTTCTACCATTAAGAATGTGGCTGGTTAGTTCAGTCAAGCAGGACTATCCCATTTGGTATCATAAGTTAAAATATCCACTGAATCATCGAGTCTGTGACTGGAATAGTTGATGAGGAGAATTATTGGTAACACAGTTGTAGTTGTTTATGCCTGCCTTCAGACAGTACAACAAATTTAACAATTGGCAATGCAATGTGGTTAATGTTTTCCATCTGGAGCTGCTTTTTACTGATGTATTTTATAAACTATCAGAACATAAGAGCAGGAATAGGCCAAGCAGCTCTTTGAACTCACCATGGCTGATTATCTACTTCAATATAATTCTCTTGCACTATTTCCATATTTCTTGTGTTTTTTTAATAGTTGAAATCTATCCATTTCAGCAATGAGCAGGTTCAATGACAGAGCCTCTAAAACCGGCTGAACCTGAGAATTCCAAACATTCGACATCCTCTGAGTGAAGAAATTTTCCTTGTTTCAGTCCAAAATGGCCTACTCTTATTCTGAGACTGTCTCCCCTGGAAATAGATCCCCTCAGCTTGAGGAAGCATTCTTACTGCATTACCTTGTTAATCCCTGTATGAACTTTCTATGTCTGAATGAGATTCTTGGAAACTTCATAGAATGTAAGCCAGGCTATTTAATCTTTCCTCCAAGGACATTCTCTTCGTTCCAGGAATATAGTGGTGAACATTTGCTACACTACCTCTGTATCAAAAATACATTTCCTTCTATGATGAGGCTAAAACATATCTTTGGTGAGATATAGTCTCACCAAAGCTTTATGTAATGAGAGTAAGGCATTGCTGGTCCAATGTTTAGCCATGTTATAAAGGGTAACATACCATGTGAAGTTTTACTGCTTGCTGCACCTGCATGTTAATTTTGGGTGACTAATATATAAAACTTACACCCTCCCCAATTATATCATCTGCAAACTTGGAAATATCACATTTAATTTTGATCATCAATCATTTGATCTAGATCATAGATAGCTAGGGCCAAAGCACTGATCTTTGTACCACCTCACTAATTGCAGCCTGGCAATGAGCCATTTACTCCTACTGTTTTCTGTCTATTAACTGGTTTTTAATCCATGTCAGTATATTATCCCTAATCCCAAGTATTTTTATATTTGTTTACCCGCCTTTTGTATGGGACTTTATGAAAGCCTTCTGAAAAAATACAGCGTTTTCATCAATTCCCTCTTATCTATTTTGTTAGTTACATCCTCAAGGTTTGTCAAACATTTATTTTTCATAAATTCATGTTGACACTCGCTTCTCCTTTTAAATAGTAGCATGAATAGTAACAAATAGCATTTGTGACCTTCCAATCTATGGGATCATTCCAGAATCTCTAGAATTTTGAAAGATGACCTCTAACGCATTTACTCTGTCTACAGACACCTCTTTCAACACTGACATAGATGATCAGGTCTCATTACTATTTTAAAAAAAATATGAATAACTTGCAGTTTGTAATTTACCCTAGTTGTCAGATTCTCCATTGTTTTTGGGAGGTTTTTTGTATCTTGCTCTGAAGGCAGACAAAGTATTTGTTTTGTTTCTCCACCATTTTCCTATTTCCCATTATAATTTCCCTTGATTCTGCTTGTAATGGACTCTCGTTTATTTTTGCTCAGCTGTTTCTCATCCCTGTGGAAGCTTTTTAAGTTTATTTTCACCTGGGCTAGTTTACTGTCTCATTCTATTTGTTCTTTTAATCCTTTTTATTGATTGTTCTTTGCAGAATTCTTAAAATCATCAAAATCCCCAAACTCACCATGATCTTTGGCAGCTTTATACACATTTTCCTCTGATATAACATAATCCTGGGGGTTTCTTGCATTAGATGTGCTTGTGTGATAGAGGAGAGCTATCCTTATTGCATGAGGTAATGTAGTGATGAAGTGATCTAAGTACTTGTAGAGTGGGAAGGTTTCCTACATGTTGGAATTGGGCTAGGGAGTAGTTTTCAAATAGGCATGACTTAGCAAGAATATTTCCTGGAATGCCCTGAGTTTTAGAAGAAAATAAATAAACTTTGGGATGGCTTTTATTTTTGGCTCCCTCTCTAAAATTGTACAAGACATTGGTTTGGCCGCATTTAGAATACGGTGTACAGTTCTGGTCGCCACATTACCAAAAGGATGTGGATGCTTTTGAGAGGGAGCAGAGAAGGTTTAAAAGGATGTTGCCTGGTATGGAAGGTACTAGCTATGAAGACAGGTTGAGTAGGTTAGGTTGAGGGGGGACCTGATTTGAGGTTTACAGAATCATGAAGGGTATAGACAGGGTGGATAGAGACCAGCTTTTTCCCAGGGTGAAGGATTCAATAACCAGAGGTCATGCTTACAAGGTGAGAGGTGGAAAGTTTAAGGGGGATACACGTGGCAAGTACTTCAGAGTGTGTGGTGGGCGTTTGGAACGTGTTGCCAGCAGAGGTAGTAGAGGCAGGCATGATAGATTAGTTTAAGATGCGTCTGTACAGATGCATGAGTAAGTGGGGAACAGAGGGATACAAATTCTTAGGAATTGACCGACAGGTTTAGACAGTACATTTGGATCGGCTCAGGCTTGGAGGGCCGAAGGGTCTGTTCCTGGGCTGTAAATTTTCTTTGTTCTTTGAAAGGGGATGACAATCTCTCTCTCTGTAACATCCTAATATGTTTTCCTTCTGTTCTACCCTGTGTTGGTAGGTTGGTGATGGACATCCCCTTCGTTTATGGAAAGTGACAACCGAGATAGAAGCAACTCCTAATTCTGTATTAAATCGTCTGCTTAGAGAACGCCACCTTTGGGATGATGATGTGCTGGTTGTAAATGTTGTGGAACAATTAGATAAAAATAAGGAGATCTGCCATTATGTTCTCGATAGCATGGCGCCACATCCCAGGCGAGACTTTGTTGTTCTAAGGTAAGACTGATTATTGGGTCAGCATCAGTCCTTCATGAAAATGTGTCCATAACTAAAGTGTAGCATTGTAATTCATTAATACTTGTAATTGGCACATTGAGAAACCTTTTACTCACTAGAATCCTGTCCTGAGTATTATATGTAAAATAACTAAATACAATTTTAATGAAACATTAAAATTGCATTAAATGTTGAAGTTGTTATGCTGCTTGATGTTTCTTTCTCAGCATAAGATCAACATCAGGAAATAGAGTAAATTGTTTTATGTTCATAAGTTATTTTGTGGTTATGAATATTTTACAATGGGTTCAATGGCCAGAGAGTAATTTGCACATCTTTGGGTACAGCTATTATTTTGTGAATGAGAATAATTAGATTTAGGCACAAGGCCAAGCATGCTACGTGAACGATTTCCTCTGCTTAGTATTTTCTCATTGAGCACATGTATGAATCTTCTGCATCAAGTGACTTGAAACAATCTTCATGAGCATATTTATGATGTGTTCCTAAAGAGCTGCCAAAAATATTTACATGATCAGCAGACTTGGAGTTCAAATAAACAATCAAAAGCATTTTTTTTTTAATGGTCTTGAATAAAGTTACTTTATATGTGCCTTTTACTTTACAATGTCAGATGCATTTCCTCATTAAATATACAAAAGTTTAAACTGCTTCAGGTTTTGCTTAGGATTCAAGTTATCAACTGTTCTGCTTGATTTTCACTACTTTTGTGATGGTCCTAAGGTTGTTTTAGATATTTTAAAATTTGTCATTCACATTACCCTTTAGCTTTGCAAACTCAGTGGAATATACAGCAAGTTTCTACAACATCATTGTAATCTTGAATCACTATCATCTTGAAATGTCAATACTTAAGTGGTCCAGCATTGTTAGGAACATAATGTAGGAGCAGGAGTAGACCATTTGTTCCCTTGAGCCTGTTCTGCCATTCAGTGAGATCATGGCTGCTCTGTGACTTAATTCCATATATCTGTACCTGACTTTGGCTCATATCCCTTAATACTTTTGCTTAACAATTTATCTTTCTCAGATTTAAAATTAACAACTGATCCAGCATCCACTGTAATTTGTAAAATAGAGTTCCAAACATTGATCACCCTTTGTGTATAGAACTGCTTCCTAACACCTCTCTTGAGCAGCATGGTGGGTCAATGGTTAGCATGGCTGCTTCAGTGTCAGGGATCCAGGTTCCATTCCACTCTTGGATGACTGTCTGTATGGAGCTTGTACATTCTTCCTGTGTCTTCATGGGTCTCCTCCAGGTACTCTGGTTTCCTCCCACCGTACAAAAATGTGCAGGTTAGATGGATTGTGATGCTAAATTGCACAGTGAAAAGGGATGTGCAGAAAAGTTGAATTAGCCATGGGCAATGCAGGCTTACAGCATTAGGGAGTGATTCTAGGTCAGATGCTCTTTGGACAGTCAGTTTGAACTTGATGGGCTGAATGGCCTACTTCCAAGTTATAGGGATTCTGAGTAGACTGGCCCTAATTCACACTAATATCTCCCAGTTGTAGAGCTCCCAACTAGTGTATAGAGTCATTGAGATGTACAGTACTGAAACAGACCCTTTGGTCCAAACCGTCCATGCTGGTCCGATATCCTAAATTAGTGTAGTCACATTTACCAGGATTTTGTCCATATCACTCCTCAACCCTTCCTATTCATACACCCATCCAGATGCATTTTAAATTGGACCAGCCTCCACCACTTCCTCTGGCAGCTCGTTCCATAGAGACACTCTGCATGGAAAAAGGTCCTTTTTAAATCTTTCCCCTCTCACCTTAAACCTATGCCCTTTTAGTTTTGGAATCCCTACCCTGAGGAACAGTCCTTATCCAATCACCCTATCCATGGCTGTCATGATTTTCTAAACCTCTAGAAGGTTATCCCTCAGCCTCCAAAGCTCCATGGTAAATAGTCCCAGCCTATTCAGTCTCTCCCTCAAAACCCTCCAACCCTGGCAATATCCTTGTAAATTTTTTCTGAACCTTTTCAAGATTCACAACATCCTTCCTATAGCGGGGAGATCAGAATTGCGCACACTATTACAAAAATGGCCTAACCAATGTCTTATACATCCACAACATGACCTCTCAACTCCTATACTCAATGTACTGACCAATAACGGAAAGCACAGCAAATATCGCCTTCAGTGTCCTGTCTAAATGATCTGGAGGAAGGTATGGGTGGTTTGATTAGCAAGTTTGCAAATGGCACTAAGATTGGTGAAGTAGCAGATAGTGAAGGGGACTGTCAGAAAATGCAGCAGAATATAGATTGTTTGGAGAGTTGGGCAGAGAAATGGCAGATGGAGTTTGATCTGGGCAAATATGCGGTGATGCATTTTGAAAGATCCAATTCAAGAGTGAACTATACAGTAAATGGAAAAGCTCTGGGAGAAAATTGGTATACAGAGAGATCTGGGTGTTCAGGTCCATTGTACCCTGAAGTTGGCAACATAGGTTAATAGAGTGGTCAAGAAGGCATACAGCATGCTATCTTTCATCAGATGGGGTGTTGAGTACAAGAGTTGACAGATTATGTTACAATTGTGTTGGACTTTGGTTCGGCCACATTTGGAACACTGCATAAGGTTCTGGTCACCACGTTACCAAAAGGATGTGGATGCTTTGCAGAGGAGGTTCACCAGGATGTTGTCTGGTATGGAGGGCACTAGCTATGAAGAGAGGATGAGTAGATTAGAATTATTTTGATTAGAAAGACAGAGGTTGAGGGGGGGATCTGATTGATTGAGGTCTACAGAATCATGAGAGGTATAGACAGGGTGGATAGCAAGAAGCCTTTTCCCAGAGTGGGGGACTCCGTTACTAGGTGTCACAAGTTCAAAGTGAGAGGGGAAACGATTAAGGGAGGTGTGCATTGAAAGTTCTTTATGCAGAGGGTGGTGGGTGCCTCGAACATATTGCCGGTGGAAGTGGGCACAATACCGTCATTTAAGATGTACCTAGACAGATACATGAATGGGCAGGGAGCAGAGGGATACAGATCCTTAGGAAATAGGTCATAAGTTTAGATAGAGGATCTGGATTGGCGCAGGCTTGGAATGCCAAAGGGCCTGTTCTTGTGCTGTAATTTTCTTTGTTCTTTGTACCTAGGACTCCACTTTCAAGGAACTATGAACCTGCACTTCCAAGTTCTCTTTATTTAGCAACACCTTACATACTTATTGATATGTCATGCCCTGATTTGCCTTTTTCCAAAATGCAGCACCTCACAGGTTATCAGTGGAAATAGAGTAGATAAAGATAAACTGACTTTTCCTGTTAACACCTTCAAAACTTTGATCAGACCACCCCTTAACTTTCTATGTTCTAGAAAACAAGTCCAATTTGTACAATCTCTCCTCAAACTTAATCTCTTGAGTCCAGATACCATTCTTGTCAACCTACATTGCACTCCCTCCAAGGCCAATATATCCTTCCAAAGTTTGTGGTGCTCATATTTGCTCATAGTACTCCAGGTGGGGTTTAAGCAGAGTTATGTATAACTGCGACATGACATTTGCAATTTGAACTCCAGTTCACTAGATATAAAGGCCAGAATTCCATTAGCTTTCTTGATTAATTTTCTGTATCTGCTCACATTTTAAAATGTATGCACCTGAACCCCAAGTCTCTTAGGACATCATCCACTACATTTAACTTCATATGATCTGGAAAGTATTCCTTGTGGAAATCTCTCACACCCTTTGTGGGACACCCACAGGTCACGTCCTGCCGATTTGAGTACTTACCCAATATTGCTATATTCTGACACCTGCCACTCAACCAATTTCACAGGTCTGTTAATAATTTGCCCTCCATTCCATGGACTGTTACCTAGTTAAATGTCTCTTAAGTGGGACTTTATCAAATGCCTTCTGGAAGGCCATAAAAGTGTAAAATGGGAGACTTTAAATAGTTGGTAGTCCTTAATTAGTTTTTGCTAACTGCACAGAATTAGAAATTTTATTTTTGATGATTGAAACTATCTGTTGTTTTATGCTATTGCAAATGTACATCTCCAGCAGTGACTATTTCATGCTACCTCTTCAAGTAGCATGCTCCCTTCCGCAAGTTAAATCACTGGCTTTTGTTCCCTTGTCAAGAAAAAGTGACCTGGTTTTTTTGTTTATGAAAAAGATAATATCTTCCAGCTCTCATGCCCTCATACAAAAGAACAATCACATATCTCTGCCTATGCCATCTCATGGCCTGTACCCACCCCATGGCCCCTTATACCTTCCACGTCAACTTTAGCCCCTTCTTCCCACTCTCTTGTTTGTAGTCCTCCTTGCCAAGCTAGATTTCTCTAAGCATGTCCTTTATAGCCCCGAGGCTCAGTTAGTGCCACCTTTTCCCCCCTCAACCTCCATGCCAACAGAACCTAGTATCCATCATGAGCAGACCTCGGGATAATGCTAAGACTATAAAAGCTTCTCAAGTGTTCATTTACTCACTGATTATTTAACAAAAAAGTCTATAACCACTTGGAGCTGTCCATCAAGCTGCGAGCTGGCAGGCAGCCCAATATGATGATGAGAGGTTGTGAAATGGGTCATTCAGCATGAATCATGTAGTGATTGACCTCCGTCTAATGTCAAGAGGTGCAATTGCAACCACTAGGGAAGCAGTACTGTGTACATTGATGGAACTGCAGTCTGACAAGACATCAGGTCTTGGTTGACTTCATCCTAGGTGTTAATTTTAGACTTTTGAGGCACCTGGTAGATTTGCAGATGATACAAAGATATGTAGTAAAGTATGTTGTAAAAATTACATAAATATGCAGACAGATATAGAGAGATTGGGTGAGTGCACAGAAATCTGGTGAATGGAGTAGATTGTGGGGAAAGTTTTAACTTGGTTTTAACAGGACTTCTTTGTTTTTTAAAAAAAGCAGTAGTTAAACTGAGAGCAACTACAGAAATCCAAGGTGCAGAGAGGCCTAGATGTGCTAGTACATATCACAAAGTTAATATGCAGATATAGAAGGTTATTAATGGAATGCTATCTTTAAATAAGAGAACTTGAACTTAAAAGTGAAGTTTTGTTTCAGTTCTGCATGATGTTGAAGAAACCATATCTTCAATATTGTGTGCAGGTTTGATCTAAACATGTTCAGGTGGTTCAGAGGAGGTTTACTAGATTGACATATGGATTTGTTTGTGGTATATGGAAGGATTGGACTGAAGGGCACATTTCCATTGGCGTTTAGAGGAGTGAGGAGGTACTTTCTTGAACGTAAGGAGCAGGAATAGGCCGTCTGGCCCTTGGAGCCTGCTCCACCGTTCAATAAGATCAGAGCTGATCTTATCATGGCCTCAGCTCCATTTACCCACCCTCTCACCATAACCCTTAATTCCTTTACTATTTTTTTCAAAAAAAAATTCCATCTTAGCTTTAAAAATATTCAATGAGGAAGTTTCAACCACTCCACTGGGCAGGGAATTCCACAGATTCTCAACCCTTTAGGTGAAGAAGTTCCTTCTGAATTCAGTCCTAAATCTGCTGCCCCTAATTTTGAGGCTATGCCTGTTGTCCTAGTTTCACCCACCAGTGGAAACATCCTATCTACTTCTATCTTATCTATTCCCTTCATAATTTCATATTTCTAGAAGATCTGCCTTCATTCTTCTAAATTGAGATGAATATAATCCCAGGCTACTCTGTCTCTCCTCATAAGCCAACCCCCTCAACTCCGGAATCAATATAGTGAATGTTCTCTGCACCCCCTCCAATGCCAGTCCATCCTTTCTCACGTCAGAAGACCAAACTGCATGCAGTACTTAAGGTGTGGCCTCACTAGCAGCCAATATAGCTGCAACATAACCTAAATGTAATCCCTTTAACAAAGAAGGTCAAAATTCCATTCACTGCCTTAATTACCTGAAGTCTGTAAGGTCCTGAACTATAACAAGGGGAACTTGGAAAGGGTATGGGTGACTCTAAAACAAGGAGGTACTTTTTTTTTTAAGAAAAAAGCCTGTTACCCTTTAAGGACAGAAATGGGGAATTTTTCTAAGATTTGCATGACATTGAAATTCTGTCTCTTAAGGTCTGGGGCTGGATCTTGAGATTCCAGTTTCTGGTGTAACTTTGGCTAAACCAGTGATCCCCTCTATTTGTGAAAAATTCAAGTCACTGTTATGATCTGGATGGGTGGTGAAAGCAGATTCATAGCAAATTGCGCTCAGGTATCTTGATTTGAAACTATTTGCAGGACTTTAGGAAAAGTGCAGTTGAGTAAGGCTGATTGGAGAACAGATATGATAGTCTGAATGGTCTCCTATGCTCTGATTCAGTTACCCCACCACCAGGAGCATAGTTCAAATATGTTTGACTGTAGAAATTGTGTTCAAAGCCTCTGTAGTGACTCTGAAATAAGTAGCCTCTGGTTGACTTCTGATTATTGTTGGATCTTGGAATTCAACTGTTGACATCATGGCTAAATGTCAAGTTATATAGTTTTTTTCATTTCAAATTAATGCTCGGACTTTCAGCCCAGTTTCTGACAGTATTGTTTCAAAATGTACTTTTATCTCTGATTCTGTTCCCCACTGTTTTTCACCCTTCAGCCTCACTTTTGCTATTACTAAGAATCGGAGTTTGGATACCTTTGCTAAAATAACCATTTCTTCCTCTCATCGTGTTGCCCTATTTTGTGAGTGTTGTGACCCATTTTAGACCCAATTCAACCTTAAAGATACCATCTTGATTCCTCAATTTACTCTATAACATTTCAATCCCTAGCTTCCACTATTACTCTGGATCCTCTGACATTTGTTTTACTTTCTACCTCCCCTCCGTTGGTTACTGGCACTCACTGTTGTGCTGTGTTTGGATCCATTCCTCCTTCCACGTTAGTATTGCTGTTCCATTTCCTGATCACCTTCCTTGCTTTCATTTCTTTATTTTTCTATTGTAGATTTGATTGTGCAAATTGCTTTGTTTTTGAGTCCAGTATTGATATTTAACGCCAAACTATTCCAGATCCTATTACTTCTGTCAAGTGCCTCAATGTATTCTGGATTAATGCATATCTATAATATATCTTGGCTATTTTTTTAAAACCTCCAACATTTTTTTTGCTATGCTTATTCCCAAATGTATATTCCAAATATTTTTATTACTCAAATCACCAGGGCCTGATGATCTACATTGCAGAGTAATAAAGGAAGTGGCCCTAGAAATTATCACAAAGCTAGTCCTTTTGTTTTCTCTAAAAAGCTTGTTCATTTTCTCAAGGATACTGTGTCCTTGATTTTTTTTTCAGAGGGGTCATAAAACCCTTCGGGCTCCGAAGCATCTAATTCGTTACAGAGATGAAAAAGGATTTGTTTATTATGTACACAGGTGAGACCTCAGGCCAAAATGGTCAGGTTTTAGAAGTGACCTGTATACTGTACTGAAAGGGGAATGGTCAGCTCTCTAGCTAGCAGTTCAGTCCAGAACTAGTTAGGAGTTCAGCTGTGTGGAAACAGGTTGCTAAACTTTCTCTCTCCTTCTGTCCTTCTAACTTCAACCTATAAGCACTTGTTTTATTTTTACTGTTTCATGGGGTTTGCTTTTTGGGACTGTTGTGTATAATTGGAACAGCATAATTGAGTCTAGTTTGGATAGACTGAGTTCTGTAAGGGGTCTTTATTATGTTTGTGTTTCATTGTGTAATTTTGTGAATAAATTTTTGTTTTCAATCCTGGCCATCAACCTAGCTAACTTGCTCTGGGTAATTTTCATTGTACCGAAACAAATTGCACAGTTATGGTTTGCGCTGCCTGCTTAAGAATGTTTTGTGTGGTCTGCCCTAGTCTATAACAAAATATTGGATGTTTTGGAATCTTCCAAAATTCCATAGCCTCTGAAACATTTCCTACAGATTTGAAGATGACAAGTGTAGTCCCACTGTTTAAAAAGGGAGGAAGAGAAAAACAGAATTACAGACCAGTTAGCCTAGTCTATTATAAATGGTAACAACATATAGAAAGCATTAATGGGTTTGAACAAGGCAAGCTTAACAAACCTGTAGACTTTTGAGGATGAACCTAGTAGAGTAGCTAATGGAGAACCAGTGGATGTGGTGTATTTAAAATTTCAGAAGGTATTGGATAAGTCCCATAGATTAGTTGTCCAAATAGAGCACCCAAGCTAGGGTGTAATATATTTTGCATGCATCCAGGGTTTGTTGCCAAACAGTGTAGGGGAATAAATGGGTCGTTCTCAGAGTGGCTGGTTGTGACTAATGGGGCATCTCCAGGATCAATGGAGGGCCTCAGCTATAAGGATGAGGGAACCAAATGCAGCATTTCCAAGTTTGATAATTATGCAAAACTAGGGTGGATTGAGAGTTGAAGATGTATGGAGGCTTCAATGTGATTTAGACAAGTTCAGTGAGTAGGCAAACACATGGCAGATGCATTACATGCTCAATGTGAAAAACAAAGGAAGAATATTATTAAAATGGTGATATTTTGGGAAGTGTGGTCATACAAAAGGGATGTGGGTTTCCTTATACACTAGTCAAGGAAAGTAGGTAGGTAGGTGCAGCAAGCAACTCAAAACGCAAATGATTTATTGGCTTTCATTGCGAGCGGATTTGAGTTCAGAAGTAAGGCTGTTGTACTGCAGTTACACAGAGACTTGATAAGATCACCTCTGGAGTATTGCATCAGTTTTGGTCTCCTTACCCAAAAAAAAAAACTTGCAATTGAGGGAGTACAGTGAAGGCTCACTAGGTTAGATTACTTAGTGTGGAAACAGGCCCTTCGGCCCAACAAGTCCACACCGACCCGCCGAAGCGCAACCCACCCATACCCCTACATTTACCCCTTTAACCTAACACTACGGGCAATTTAGCATGGCCAATTCACCTGACCCACACATTTTTTTTGGATTGTGGGAGGAAACCGGAGCACCCGGAGGAAACCCACGCAGACACGGGGAGAACGTGCAAACTCCACACAGTCAGTCGCCTGAGTCGGGAATTGAACCCGGGTCTCTGGCGCTGTGAGGCAGCAGTGCTAACCACTGTGCCACCGTGCCGCCCACAAAACGAGGTTGATACTAGAGATGGCAGAATTGTGCTATGAGTGTAGATTGGTTTGACTAGGACTGTATGCACTAGAGTGTGGAAGGATAAGCGGAAATCTGATTGGAAAGTGCAAAATTCTAGTAGGGTTGGACAGACTAGATGTAGAGAGGATGTTTTCCCTGATTGTGTCCCTTGGTTCTAGATTCCCCAGTCTCAGGATACTGGGTAGAGTTTTAGGACTGAGATGAAGAAAAGGCCGTTCATTTAAACGGTAGTGAACCTATAGAATTCTTTATCACAGTAAAGGGAGGCCAAAACACTGAATATACTCAAAGTTTTTTTTAACAAGTTGTCAAGGTAAGGTGAGAAAGTGGGAATATGGCAATGAGATAGAAGATCAGCCATGAACGTATTGAATGTAGGAGCAGGCATAAAGGGTTGAATGGCCTACTCTTCCTGGTTTATGTGCTTCTTGACAATCAAAGACACATTTGATACTTACTTTAAAAGCCCATTCTACAGATTTTTGTTTCTCTCCAAGTATATTTTGATTGGGCACATCACATTTAAAAATCTATTCTGAAATCCTCACACTAAAATTACTGATTTGAATATTAGGCAGACTTCTTTCTATGAACGTGCACGTCTTTGTGGCTGGCTTTAAAAATAATTTAGTATACCAAGTGGAGAAGTGTGAAAATCTGCCCCATGTACCTCTTATTTACTATTGGTGCCCCCAATGGCTATCTACTGGTACCATCAAGATTAAGTTACAAATTAAAGGCTTTACAAATTAGGATACTTCCCATTTCATTTAATTCACCAGAAACTTATTGCCTGGCAACTATTGTGAATATACTTGTATATTCAGAAACATTCCAATCCTGTTGGATTTGATTAATGTAATAACAAATTATAATGTGTATTTTCTTAATAGCTACTCCAATTGGCATTGACTCAGTCCACACTCACTCAGGTGTGGTGTGTCACGGTTCTTTGTTATTCAATGATTTTTACCACTTATTGCAACATGTTGGTGCATTCTCAGTAAGCACCAAGCTTCCTTTGAGTGGTCTTTACTATCAGTGACAACAGTTTACTTTTGTGCCTTTACTTTGTGTCAAATTTTTATAGTTAGCATAGCAATGTCCAATCCACTGTCACAATGTACTTTTTGTTTTATCTCTGATGTAGGGCATGGCGGACTGAATTACTGAAGGAAGCATGCATTCTGGTAGCAGTTTCTGTTGAGCATGATGCAGTGCCCCTGGAAGGTGGTGTGAGAGCAGTAGTCCTGAACTCGCAGTACGTGGTTGAAGCTTGCGGCCCAGGCCGGTCTAGACTCTCATACATCTCCAGGACAGACCTGAGGTTTGTGTTTCACATTGTTCCTTCCATTCTGAGATTAAACTATGCAGGAACGTGAGCATCAATCGAGAGAGAGCTGTCCTGGTGGCTCTCATTCTTAGGCACTGGGGTTACCCTTCATGCAGATCCAAGTGCATTAGTTGGTTAAGCTTCAAGAATTCTCATGGGTACTAAATGGAGTGAAAGATGCACTGTCTCTAACAGCTATTGTAATCAACTAAAAACCTCAAAGTCTAATTTTGAATTAAATCCTGAGATATTTGTCTCCTGTTAAGATCATTTTTCTCCTTGGGTATGGGTCATCAAACACTTCTCATGAATATTCCACTCCAGTCAGCTGCTGAATCAAGCAGCTTCTGTTTTGATCTGTGTATTGTATTGTATTGTATTGCATAAAGTACATTGTATTCTACAAAGATGGAGTTTGATATGGACCTTTTCATGGTATAGGAATGTTTAATTCCTTTCATTTCAAGTAAGTACACCTTTACACAAACGTTTAGAATCACTTGTTTGGAGTAGCAGTGACAGCGATTAGAGATGTTTCAAATCAAGCTGAATATTATATTGGGAGAGTTATGTTACTGATTTGGTTTATTGTCACGTGTACATAAGTACAGTGAAAAGCATTGTTTACGAGCAGTACAGGCAGATCATAGCAAAGACATACAGATCATAGGATGGAAAAAAATTTGACAGGCATACAAACTACGTCGCACAAGGGGTGTGCTGGGCGAGATCAACATTAGCAAGATCAACATTATTTGAAGTTCGAGAGTCCATTCATCAGTCTAATAATGGCAGGGGAGTAGCTGTTGTTGAACATGCGTGTGTTCAAGCCTCTGTATCTTCTGCCTGATACAGGTTATAGAAGAGCTTTACTGGGGTGGGATAGGTCTTTTGATGAAAGTCTTTCCAGGGGAATGGTCTGGGTAAATGGAATCCGTGGATAGGAGGTTGGCTTCAGTGATGATCTGGGCTGTGCACACAACCTTCTGTCGTTTTAGTTCCTGGGCAGAGTGGTTGCCATACCAGGCCATTATTCACCCAGTCAGTATGCTTTCTATGGTGTATCTGTAAAAGTTGGTGAGGGTCCTTATGAACATGCCTGAATTTCCCGAGCTGTCTGAGGAAGAAGAGGCATTCTTATGCCGCCTTTACCATTGCATCTATACGGGCTGAATATTTTTCTTTTTCTTGTTGTTGACTTTTCTTCTGTTTCTATTTTCTTTTTATCTGTCAGGGGTCGGACTCCAGAATGGTATAACAAGGTCTCTGGGTACCTCTGCGCAGTAGAAGTTGCGAGGATACGGGATTCCTTCCTGCCACCAAACTCACGAGGTCTACATCTGCAATGAGCTAATACTGCAAGCAAGAGAAAATTGTATTTAATGAATATTCCCTCTTCACAACTGTCACTAATCTGTGTCTTCTATCTAATCTAACTGGACAAGATGCATCACGAGAGGTCCAGATGAAGATGGATCTTCAGCCCATTCAGCATTATATTTACAATATACCAGACTTTCTGTCATCCCTTCATAGTACCCAACTGTTGGTTTAATGTGTCCGGTATCCTGGTTACCACCATGCTTTGTGTAAAGATATCATTCCTGACGTGGGACTCAATAAGTAATTGTTATTTGATAATTAGATTTTAGCAGTAACACACTAATGAGTTGGTGAGATACATTAAAAATGACATTGTTCTTCTGTCCAGTGTCTTGGTTTTAATCTTTTGTATGGCTTTAATTCATTAACTGCTGTGACATTCTTGCACCCATAGATCTGGGGTAAAGAAAGGGGTTATCTCAATTTGTTGAAAGTAAACCAGCCCAAAAGAGCAAAATGTCTAAATCTGTTCACTGATATTGTCAACCAACACATTCAACTAGCAGGAAAGATAAATGCAAGGAAATGTCTTGGAATTATGGGGTTGAGACCCTTAAACAATGGAATAAGGAAATGAGAGGTGTATGATTGTTAACTTTCAGAGAAGTGTTTACTGTGTATGGGGAAGTGCTGGGGATGTTGATGGGAGCATGTGTGACTTGGTTGTGGAACTGAAGTGGAATGGTGTTTTTAGGAAGTTGTGTGGGTTGCTGCTGACTGGCCTGCAAATAGGTTCTTTCTGTAGCAAGAATAAACATTTAAACCATTTGAGGTTATTTTATTAAACTTCATGCTCATACCTGATCTTGTATACTCTTGTAGCGTACTACATTGACTTGCTGCACAAATAAGATAGTGCAGTATCCTTGTACTGTGCAAATACCTAGCATTTATATAGACAATTTCTTGTCTTATTTACATAAAACAATCTTGGAGCTGGAAATCGGAGGAAGACTGTCTCATTGGCAATCTAATGAATCTAGTTTGTTCCCTTTCCAATTGGCTGAGAGAAGATGCTGTAAGGGAGTGCAGGGCTACATTTTGACCAGAGCGGTCATGATGAATCTGCAGAAATATATCTGACCAGAGATGGCAACCGTAGACCTACTCCATTCTTTTGCAATGCTCTGGATGCCTTTCATAAGAGGGCATTGATGGAACGTCTGTGTGATTGCCCTCTTCTTATTTCTCTGCTTTGAATTTGTTATTTTAATTATCCAAATTTTATTTTAAGTAGTTTGGATAGGTCATTCCACTCTAGGTCTTTGAGATGACAGTTTTAGCATCCCAGTGCTGGCTTAACACCCTTATAGTTCCAATTTAATATTATTTTCCATGATACAATCCTTGTAATATGGCAGTTTGTGTATTAATTTTGTTTGAGGACTTTTAGCACCGTGCAAGGGAAGAGCTTGATGCATCTTGGTTGATTGGCTACCTAACCCAGTGGTTATGCCAGTATATGAACATTACTGATTATGTTTATCTTGGTTATTCTGGTAATAAACCTCAATTTCATTTAGTAAAAATACAATTTAATTAATAGATATAAAAAAAGTCCCAAATAGTTTGTTTTTGAAAAAATGCAGTTTAAAACTTAAACAACCCTTTGAACTACAAATGAGTGAATGCATTTAATTTAAATTGGTGCACGTTGGAGTATTCGTATTTTCTTTTGCACAATGCTATTTATGGTCAAAGTAGATACTTGTCATTACCTGGTGCTTTGATTTCAGCCTACTTACTGCTGGTCACTGTAATATTAGAAATAAATTGGCATTTGTATTTGCATGGTTTTGATGTATAGATTGTGTTGCTCTCGAGCTCTGTTAGTAGTTGCATCTCTGGTCCAGCATTCTCAGTTGGCCTGATTGCCATAAATTGAACAATTCTTCAGCTTTCAAAGTGGAATGGTAATTTGGCTGGAATGCTGATATTTAACATTAACTGCTAGTTGTTACATTATATTCAGTCACACTTTTTTGCATAGCAAAACTTTAAATACTGTTAGCTTTGTCTATGATTCATATATCTGCATTGTTTAACTCTTTCTTTTGATTTGAAGGAGCCTTGTTGAAGGAGAAGTTGGTGACCATATTTTAGCTATCAGATTCTTTTAAAAGCTGGCGTGGTCATATCTTCAATTAATAAATCCAATTTAGTTGATCGTTACAATCCCAATTTTTAGAGATTAGAAGAAATTGTTTTATTTTAGAGTTTGAATGGACTCTTGCTTGAATTTTATTGAACTATAGGTGAAACAGCGTCACGTTTAAATTGTTAAATAAGGAAGCAAAATTAAATATCCCTGCCAGGAATCTTAACTTTTCAATTGCCACATTTCACCTTTCTATTTCTTCCACATACCACTTATTGTGAAATTTTTGCTTAATCACAAGAATAAAATTGGGGGCTGTTATAGAATTTTAATCACTGTCAAAAGACTTTTGTAGATGTGATTTTCTTAAAAATTGAATATAGTTGACCTTCAGGCCTCGAGTAAAAGAAATCTGACAAGTAGTTGAGCTGTGTTGTGACAGAAAATGTGAAAAATGAGCATTTTATAGCAATTCTTAAATTGACTGAATCTTGTGATGCATCTAATGAGCTACAAAATGACCAAACGCATCGCAAGATCAACAAAGTTGATCTTTTGAGTACGGTAGAGAGAAGTTTTTAATGTGTTGAAAGAAAGGTATACTCACTTTTAAAGGATGAAATGTGCTAGTCATAGGAAGCTGGAAGAGGAAGGATGTGGGAAAGGAAAGAAGTAATCAAAACAATGTGTGCTGTGAGGATAAAAGATCTGCAATCCAGATGTATTACAGCAACCAACTGCAAAAACTATATATCTTCATGAACAGAAGTGTTGCTTAAAAAAAAATCACTAGTGAGCCTAGCATAAGGATTTGGATGGAGTCTCAAAGTACGTACCATCATCTTTTGATCAAATGTTAAGTTCTGTCAAAAAGCCTTGCAAACTGTAAGAATCATTGATCTGTCAAACCAAGAAATATAATTATAAAGAGACATGATGTTGTATAAATAGTTAAATATTCTGGAATTGTCTCTGGTTCCCAAAAGTGAATTAATGCAATTAAAGACAAAATACTGCAGATGCTGGAACTCTGAAATGGACAGAGAATGCTCGAGAAACCCAGAAGCTCTGGCAGGGTACCAAAATCATACTGGACATGAAACCTTAACTGTTTCTCTCCCCACAGATGCAGCCAAAACTGCTGAATTTGTCAAGTATTCGGTGTTTAGTATTTAGACAGATCATTTCATCAGGAGATGGAATGACGGATAGATAGGTCATCATAAAATATTTTAAGGTTCGCAGAAGCTTCAAATATGCTGGCAGAATCATATTTTTCAATTTTTTTCAAATCAGTTTTTCAATTCCTGATATCTTGTATTCCAAACTCCCTTCTCTGACCTCTGAAATTGCTCACTGTTCCAAGTAAGGTGTTTGGGAAAAAAAATGGGCTTTGTGTGTGGGGTTGGCAGAGAGTATGCTATTTGACTAACATTACTGGACTGCTTATACAGGATTGTGCTTTAGGTGAACAGCCTAATCCATTAAGAGTATTTTGGAAATCACAGATGCGTTTTATATAATTTTCCATTCGTTACAATCAAAGATTGGAAAAATGTGAAGATCAACCCTCAACCTAGTTCTACCTTTGTGTTTATTAAGGCATTGTATTCTCATGTTGAGAGAATGGACATGAAGAATGCATATGTACAACACAAGTTCTTGTATGTTAAATTAATGGATATTACCAGTGCCCAGCGCATTACTGTAGGACGAACATGTGTGACTGAGTATTCATGGATTGGAAGACCTTGAGGGATGTAGAATGGCACAGGTTCTATTTAATATTGAGTATTTTTGATCTCAGGTATTTATCTTGTTGAGTTTTTGTTGCCAATTGTACATATTGTGTTTCTATAAAATCTGTCCAATGTGAAACATTTGTATGGATTTTTTAAAAAAAGACTTGTATTAAAATTATATTTTTCTTGACAATTTGTCAAATGTACAGATCATTTTAATAAATATTACTTCAGGTTAAAATGTCTGAAATGTTTTGACTACTTATTTTAAGTGAGCTTCCTGACCCTGCCATAATATAGTTGGCAACATTCTTAGCCAGATCTGTCTTAAATGAGGAAATCTGGATTGTGTGGTGCTATGGGGACAACAGTAATCCTACCAACTGTCAAAGGCAAATAAAATTAGCCAGGAATGCAGCTTTCTTTACTCTGCATTGTTCAATATCTTAAAACAAAGACAAATCACAGTCAACTTCTAACCTCTTCTTTATAGTCTTTTATTTGTATTTTCCATCTCCAGTGGAGATAAGTTTGACTTAGTGCAATGGCAAATAGTTTTAACACTTTTGCCCATTTAACACTTCTGCAGTCAAAATTATCAAAGGTCCTTCCTACTACAACAAGGCTTTAAAATTCAATAATTGACTTCACTGTGCTTTACTTCTATGGCCTTTGGCCTTGTGACCTCAGTTTCACAATGAAAATTAAATCCAGTCCTGGTCGAACAGTCAATTAACATTGAAGTTGAAAAACAAGCTTGTAATCCTCATTGGAGTTGCCCTGAAAAGATTATGAATGATTGTTGCACTGCGATCTCTGCTCTGAGGTTTCCAGCTTGCCTTGTTAGAGAAGCTTCTCCCTGTCCCTTTTGATTGTAAAGATGATATTGAGTTGGAGTCTGGTGTGGGCACTCTGGAGGAGTTCCCATTGCATTGGCACAGCCAATAGCCAGTGTGATAGTGAACAAAGGTAGATCCAGTGAAGGTATTCACGAGGACAAGTGTAGGATTCCTTTGGCATCAGCAAAGATACACATTTGGAATGTAAAGATTCACTCCCTTAACCAAGGGTCAGGGAGGTTTGCCATTCCAGTTGGGTATGATTCCTGGAAAACACAATTTACCTCCCAATGGTAGGTGAACATAGGGGAGTCCAGTAAATATACCAGACAGCATTGGAGATCTTTGAAGTGCTATTTATTACAGCCTGACCTATGGGAGAATTGCCTGTCCACTGTCACCACAATTTTCAATGAGATTAACACTGGGCATGTGAAAGAACTCTGCTGTTGTCAATTCAGAAAGAAATCTTGATGTTTATCTGCACAACTTCCCAATGTACCAGGGAACTGTAATGTTATACAATGTGTAAATTTACAGTGGAGAAATTAGATTCATTTACAGCTCAAAGTATTTAATTTCACTTAGTCATAGAGATGTACAGCACGGACACAGACCCTTCATTCTAACTCGTCCATGCCAACCAGATATCCCAATCCAATCTAATCCCAACCCAATCTAGTCCCATCTGCCCCAAATCTTTCCTATTCATATACCCATTTAAATGTTGCAATTGTACCAGCCCCCACTACTACCTCTGGCAGCTCATTCCCTTCACATGCCACCCTCTGCTTGAAAATGTTGCCCCTTCGGTCTCTCTCATATCTTTCCCCTCTCACTGTAAACCTATGTCCTTTAGTTCTGGACTCCCCCACCTCAGGGAAAAGACTTTATCTATTTACCCTATTCATGTCCCTCATGATTTTATAAACCTCTATAGGGTCACCTCTCAGCATTCCACGCTCCAGGAAAAAAGCCCCAGCCTATTCAACCTCTCCCTGTAGCTCAAATCCTCCAACCCTGGCAACATCCTTGTCGATATTTTCTGAACCCTTTCAAGTTTTACAACATCCTTCCGATAGGAAGATCAGAATTGCATGCAATGTTCCAAACTGGCCTATCCAATGTCCTGTACAGTTGCAACATGACCTCCCAACTCCTGTACTCAATACTCTGACCAAGAAAGGAAAGCATACCAAATACCACCTTTACCTCCTGTCTACCTGTGAATCCACTTTCAGGGAGCTATAAACCTGTGGTGCTTGTTCAGCAACACTCCCTAGGGCCTTACCATTAAGTGTATAAGTCCTGCTAAGATTTGCTTTCCCAAAATGCAGCGCCTTGCATTTATTTAAAATAAACTCCATCTGCCACTTCTCAGCCCATTGGCCCATCCGATCATGATCCTGTTGTAATCTGAGGTTGCCTTTGCTGTCCACTACACCTCCAATTTTGGTGTCATCTGCAAACTTACTAACTATACCTCCTATGTTCACTTCTCAAACATTTATATAAATGATGAAAAGTAGAGGACCCACTACCGATCCTTGTGGAACTCCACTGGTCACAGGTCTCTATCTGAAAAACAACCCTCCATGACCACCCTCTGTTTTCTACCTTTGAACCAGTTCTCCCTGTATTCCATGAGATCTAACCAGTCTCCCATGGTTAACTTTGTCGAACGCCTTACTGAAGTCCATATAGATCATGTCCCCACTCTGCCCTCATCAATCCTCTGTTACTTCTTCAAAAAACTCAATCAAGTTTGTGTGTGGGAAATCATGTCTCACAAAGCCATATTGACTATCCCAAATAAGTCCTTGCGTTTCCAAATATATGTACATCCTGTCCCTTAGGATTCCCTCCAACAACTTGACCACCACTCAGGTTAGGCTCACTGGTTTAGAGTTCTTTGGCTTGTCATTACACCTTTTTTAAATAGTGGCACCATGTTAGACAACCTCCAGTCTTCCAGCACCTCATCTGCGACTATCGATGATAGAAATATCTCAGCAAGAGGCCCAGCAATCACTTCCCTAGCTTTCCACAGAGTTCTAGGCTACACCTGATCAGGTCCTGGGGATTTATCCACTTTTATGTGTTTCAAGACATCCAACACTTCCTCCTCTGTAATATGGACATTTTTCAAGATGCCAGCATCTATTTTCCTACATTCAGTATCTTCCATGTCATTTTCCATAGTAAACACTGATGCAAAATACGTGTTTTAGTATCTTTCCCCATCTCCTGCGGCTCCACACAAAGGCCGCCTTGCTGAGGGGCCCTATTCTCTCCCTAGTTACCCTTTTGTCCTTAATACATTTGTAAAAGCCCTTTGGATTCTCCTTAATTCTATTTGCCAAAGCTATCTCATGTCCCCGTTTTGCCCTCCTGATTTCCCTCTTAAGTATGCTCCTACTTCCTTTATACACTTCTAAAGATTCACTTGATCTATCCTGTCTATACCTTACATATGCTTCCTTCTTTTTCTTAACCAAACCCTCAATTTCTTTAGTCATCCAGCATTCCCTATACCTACCAGCCTTTCCTTTCACCCTGACAGGAATATACTTTCTCTGGATTCTCGTTATCTCATTTCTGAAGGCTTCCCATTTTCTAGCCACCCCTTTACCTGTGAACATCTACCCCCAATCAGCTTTTGAAAGTTCTT
The DNA here is from genome assembly GCF_037043375.1 of Chiloscyllium plagiosum. Taxonomy (NCBI): domain Eukaryota; kingdom Metazoa; phylum Chordata; class Chondrichthyes; order Orectolobiformes; family Hemiscylliidae; genus Chiloscyllium; species Chiloscyllium plagiosum. The sequence continues at coordinate 41,686,305 of NW_028270149.1, forward strand.
GCCTAATACCATCAAAATTAGCCTGCCTTCAATTTAGAACTTCAACTTTTAGGTCTTGTCTATCTTTTTCCATCACTATTTAAAATCTAATAGAATTATGTTCGCTGGTCCCAAAGTGCTCCCCCACTGACACCTCAGTCACTTGCCCTGCCTTATTTCCCAAGAGTAGGTCAAGTTTGCACCTTCTCCAGTAGGTATATTCACATTCTGAATCAGAAAAGGTTCTTGTACACACTTAACACGTTCCTCTCCATCTCAACCCTTACACTGGGACTGCCATAGTGTTATGTTTGGAAAGTTAAAAACCCCTACCATAACCACCCTATTATTCTTACAAATAACTGAGATCTAGGGGTCTATAATAGAAGCTCATTAAGGTGATCATCCCTTTCTTGTTTCTCAGTTTAACCCAAATAACTTCCCTGGATGTATTTCCAGGAATACCCTCCCACAGTACAGCTGTAATGCTATCACTTATCAAAACCGTCACCCCCCTCCTCTCTTGCCTCCCTTTCTGTCGTTCCTGTAGCATTTGTATCCTGGAACATTAAGCAGCCAGTCCTGTTCATCCCTGAGCCATCTTTCTGAATCCCAGTCCCATGTTTCTAACCATGCTCTAAGTTAATCTGCCTTCCCTGTTATGCCTCTTTCGTTGAAATAAATGCAGTTTAATTTATTAGTCCTACCTTGTTTCCTGCTTTGTTCCTGCCTGTTTGACTCACTTCAGTTCTCAGCTGTACCAGTTTCAGATTGATCTCTTTCCTCACTATCTCCCTGGTTCCCCCTCCCCACCCCAATCTCCCAACTTAATAGTTTTAAACCTCCGAAGCAAGTCTAGTAAATCTCCCTGCCAGTATATTAGTCCCCTTCCAATTCAGGTGCAATCCATCCTCCTTGTATAGGTCACTTGTACCCCAAAAGAGATTCCAATGATCCAAAAATGTGAATCCTTCTCCCATATACCAGCTCCTCAGCCATGCATTCATCTGCTCTATCCTCCTATTCCTGCCCTCGCTAGCTCAAAGCACCATGAGTAATCTAGATATTACTCCTCTCGAGGACCTCCTTTTCAAATTCCTGCCTAACACACTATTCTCCCTTCAGAATCTCAACCTTTTCCCTTCCTATGTCATTGGTTCCAATGTGCACAATGACCTCCTGGAGGGCCTTCTTTCCCCTTGAGAACATTCTGCACCTTTCCAGAGACATCCTTGATCCTGGCACCAGAGATGCCACACACCATTCTGCTTTTTCGCTGCTGGCCACAGAGATTTCTGTCTGTGCCTTGGACTTGGGAGTCCCCTAACACAATGAATCTCTTTGAACTTGATGACTCCTCATTGCATTAGAGCCAGTCTCAATACCAGAAACTTGACTGTTCATGCTATGATCCCCTGAGTGTCCATCACCCCTACATTTTCTAAAACCGCATACTTGTTTGAAATGTGGATAGCCACAAAAGACTCATGCACTACCTGCCTACCTCTCTTACCTTTCTTGGCATTAACCCATCTATGTGACTGTATCTGTAACCTTTCTCCCTTCCTATAACTGCCATCCATCACATCCCCTTGCTCTTGTAAATTCCTTATTGCCTCTAATTGTCACTCCAACTGATCCATTTGATCTGATAGGATTCGCAGCCAATGGTATTTATTGCAGATATAATCCTCAGTAACATGTAAAGTGTCCCTAAATTCCCACATCTGCCAAGAACGTATCACTCTACTAAAGGCCATTTTTGCTTCTTTCAGTTTACAGACCCAGAAAATAGCACTGTCTTATTGCTCTACAAAACACTGCTCCACTTATACTTATGGATTATGTTTTTAAGTTTAATCAAAAGACATATCCCAATAAAAACATAAAATTAAGAAAGAACCCACTCTGCTCACTACTGCAGACTTACTGTCAGGCCACATTTAAAAATATTCACTTATCTGTTTCTGTGCTGTGACCTCTCCTAAACAGGTCCTTCAAGATCAGTTGTGAATTTCACTGTTTGTTAGTTTTCCAAGACATTCTCTCACGCTCTCGCTCTCTCTCTCACTCTCTCTCTCCTGCACTGACCTCACCATGTGCTTCCTTTGTCTGTCCCTCTCCTTTTTAAAAGTGTTTTTTTGACTTTTTTTCTCAAAAGTTCCAAAACAGTGCAACAGCATATAAAACAGTAATTGCGACTCCTGGAATTTGAGGAAATCACCTCCAACAATTAAAATACTTTTAAAAAGGAGCAGCCTGTTACAGCCAGAAATGTTTCCTGTCCTCCATCTTGGATTACTCAGAATGCGTTTTAAAACAAGATGAATTTTAAAACAAGATGAATTTTTTAGGATCATTATCACGTTGTGGGCAGCACGGTGGCACAGTGGTTAGCACTGCTGCCTCACAGCACCAGAGACCCAGGTTCAATTCCACAACAGGCGACTGACTGTGTGGAGTTTGCACATTCTTCCCGTGTCTGCGTGGGTTTCCTCCGGGTGCTCCGGTTTCCTCCCTCAGTCCAAAAATGTGCAGGTTAGGTGAATTGGTCATGCTGAATTGCCCATAGTGTTAGGTGAAGGGGTAAACATAGGGGAATGGGTCTGGGTGGGTTGCGCTTCAGCGGGTTGTTGTGGACTTGTTGGGCTGAAGGGCCTGTTTCCACACTAAGTAATCTAATCTAATCTAAACGTTTCCATAAACTGCCAGCATGTTAGACTTAATGATGATAAATATACTCTGCTGAATATTGTGAAAGCCCCAGTGGTTCTCAAAACCTTTTCAATGAAGGACTGGTTTCCAAACGTATGATTAACCACAAACCCACCTCCACCTAGAGGATCATAAATAAATGCTTAGTGGTGCACGGGTTAAGCATTGCTAAAATATTACTTTTTAAACTTTTTATTTTGCACTCATCAAAAAAGGACATGGAACAGGGTGGGCTAAGGGTTGAAGAGACATCGTTTTATAAAGCATGACAAATGGGCATCGATAGGTTGGTCAATCACTGGAATGGAGAGCAAGAGCATTTAACTGTCAATTTTAATCCTCCAAGCAGGTAGATTGATTGGCAGGTGGTTGCCATGGGGATGCAATGACAATTGGCTGAAATCAAGACTTTTTTTGATAAAGGTGCAGTGTTTGTATGCATTCCTTTTACCTACATATAACGAGGGCCTACGTACATCTATATTTAGCTTCTAGCACTCCCAAATGCATTAAATTGTGAGTCTGATTGATTAACTTAATGTTGCTTGTTAAAGTCTTGTTGATGGTCCAGCTTGTTCCTTTAATATTTGGATTGCTATCTTATCAAACAAGCTAGATGTCAAAAAAAAATTATATGGAAACTCGGGCAAGCACATGACAGATTGATCATTGTGTTGCCTTGCCTGGTAGTGCATTTGCTCTTTAACCAGAATCAAAGGCTGTCACTACTGTCTTATTGAAATGGTCTATTGTACAGACAGGCTGGGATGTTATGCTTGTTAGTAGGGATCAGTCAAGGAGGGATGGGGTGGAGTCATCTTGATGATGGGTACACTGGGACATTAATCTAACACCTAAAGTACATGCCAAGTGCTTGTGTGGCAAACACATTGCATACTAAAGCAAAAGTGAGGACTGCAGTTGCTTGAGATGAGAGTCAAGCGTTTGGTGCTGGAAAAGCACAGCAAATCAGACAGCATCCGAGGAGAAGGAGAATCAACGTTTCTGGCAGAAGCCCTTCATCAGGAATGAGGTGTGAGCCGAGGAGATGGAGAGGTAAGTGGGAGGGGGTTGGGGCTGGGGGCAAGGTAGCTGACAGTGCAATAGATAGATGGAGGTGGGGGTAAGGGTGATAGGTCAGAGAGGAGGGTGGAGCGGCTAGGTGGGAAGGAAGATGGTCAGGTAGGACAGGTCTTGAGGGCAGTGCTGAACTGGAAGGTTGGATCTGGGATAAGGTGGGGGGAGGGGAAATTAGGAAATTGGTGAAATCCACATTGCATATTAATTCCATACTAATGTTAGAAACTGATGAGGGCTAGTCATCAATTCAGTCAAAGGAGGGATGCTGTCAGTTAGGGGGGCCTGGCATCATGAATTACAGGAATAGTGTGCACACAGTGCAGGTCAGTTATTCATTTGGGATACTCACACTGTCAGTGCAGTCTGAGAGACATTCAGCAATCAATCCTGAAGGAGAGCACATTCCCTAAGAGATAGTATATCGTTAGGCAGAGAGCTGAATACACTGTGGTCAGTTATGTCTACGATTGCTCATTAGTTGGTCAAAGGTCTGGAGAACATATAGCCCTGGATGTCCTTCTGTTGATCTTTCAGGAGTGTTCTGTGAGGGGGTTGCTCATAAGGATGGGGGAAGTCAAGGCTGGGAAGGTGGAAAGCAGTGGCATTTATAAAGGTGGGGGTAAAGACAGTCATAGGAGGAAACTTTATATGGGGGAGGAGGGTCTGCAGAACCTGGTAGGCTATAGAAGGGGTGGAGGGGTGTTAATGACAATAGCCACTAGTGTGACTTCCATAGGGTTGGAGCAGAGAACCAGGATGGGCTTCATTATGGTGTAATGCAGGTGCACAGGGTGCAGGGGGGACAGTCATAGTCAAAGTTCAATGTGGTAGGGGGATAGTTTGAAATGGGCTGTCAGGCTAGTATAAGGTAAAAAGGATATGGAGGCTCATGGGGTATGGAGTACCTGGTGATCAGGCAGAAGCCAGTGCTGATGGTGTCCACAATGAGATATGTTCCCCGTCATCACTTGCTGTTCTCTAGATGTGCAGTGTTACTAGAAACAATGCTAGGGTGGGTTGAGTAAGTGTTAGTTTGACTGGGGAAAGACATTGGAGCAACAAATACATGCAGCTGTTTGCAAACCCCAGCTATATTTCATGTGTAATCATTTCATCATCTATTTGCAATGCAAGCAGTGTGAGGGTGCTCAGGCGTCAGATGCTGATCAAAGGTGATTTGCAACATGCCAATTTGTAACATAATTGTAAATTAAACTTTGGCATCTCAATAATGTGGAAGTGAGCAGCAGTGACATTACAAAAGGCCAATACTGGTTGAAGTGAAACCACTATTTGTCCAACTTCCAAGGATCCTGTGTGTGTCAGATCATTGTTACACTTCATCTGTCATGTAAGTGTAACAATGGTCTGTGGTGAATGCAGTGAGAGACTGAGTGTTTGATCTAGGTCTGGGGTAGGTAGTGTTTCGGAATGCTTCATGTACTCCCTTCTTCATGACACCGAGTGGTACGGATCTGGGTCACACCTTCACTGAGTTGTTGCACAGACTGAGCCTGAATGTGAAAGGATGATGGGGACATGTCCCTCAGGGTGTGGCATGTATCCCTGTGACCCACAGTGTGGTGAAGTGTACTCCACTCTCACCTCCAAACTTTTGTGTTTCTTCTGCTCCATTTTAGGACATTTCCGCTGAAAGCCATGGGTCTGGTCGTGGGTGGCATTTGGTCATTGCGGCTGCTACCTAAGAAGGTAAAGAGAGATACTGGAGGACCAAGGCTGGGAGAAGCCCAGGAACAGCAACAGGCTGACAGGGAGGAAGAGGTGCAACAAACTCAGGGAGGTTTCACTGCTGCACGGTCCCTCAGGATGTGTGAGGTCTGAAGGACGCCCAGTATTTTCTGGCACTGACTACCGCGCTGATGCAAACCCCAATTGTCCTGGGACACTGTGACAAACTACATCGGATGCTGATGTGGAACCTGAGGGCGGCAGGAGCAGGAGGCCATCCTCTCCTGGTCACCATGAAGTTCACAGTGGCACTGAAATTTTATGCTACTGTCTCCTTCCAGGGCATGATGAGTGACCTGTGTGGCATCTCTCAGTTTTGCACCCACAAATATATCAGGACAGCGACGAATGCTAATTCTGCAAAATCACACTGGTTCATTGTGTTCCTTATGAAGAGGTTAGGATGGTCAGTCACATTCAGAAATATAGCTACCTTCCCCCAGGTACAGGGGGGTGCCATGGACTGCACACACGTGACACTGAGAGGACTGTATCACAATGCTGCAGAATTCATCAAAAGGAAAGGGTTCCATTACACTTCCAGGAGGTATGGGCTCACTACCTGGTACCTGCCCTGACTCCGACATCCTGGAGCAACTTGTGTACCTGCTCCATCTCAGGCTGCAGGGGTATTTGAGGCTCAAGGAGCAATTTTGAGCATCTGGTATATTTGAGGCTCCAGGTGTGTTACAAAGCTTGTTATCAGGGGAAAAGATTTACCAACTGTAAAGATCAGGTCTACTTATTTTTCTGTATTTTGATTATGGACTGAAACAGGGAAAGAATCGTTTTAAAAGCAAATGATTAAAAAAGGATTTGGTGTACTTATTGAAAGCATGATTTGGAGATGCCGGTGTTGGACTGGGGTGTACAAAGTTAAAAATCACACAACACCAGGTTATAGTCCAACAGGGTTAATTGGAAGCACACTAGCTTTCGGAGCGACGCTCCTTCATCAGGTGATTGTCAGTACATCAGTACAATGACGTGACATTGCCAAACAGACAAGGCAACAAAACTACACCACATACACGCCAAGGACAAAAAACTGGAGAAGCTTGGCATTCTTACCAGTAATAGCAAAGCCTGCCCTGGAACCACAGTAGACAACATTATCACTGCGGGGAAACCTATTGTCAACTTATGACAATCACCTGATAAAGGAGCATCTCTCTGGTGTTCTGTTTAAAATAATAGTAGCCCATATAAAGTACAGAAACCTTGTTGTGCTTTCTGTTAACTTGGGTCTAAAAGGACAGATAAATTGAAGTATTTTGAATACTTGGTAAAATTGTGAACTTTTGTGACAACTCCAGGAATAATGGGGCTTAATTTTCAGTGCTGTACCCAATGAGACGTAAGACCACGATGACAATAGCTCATGGTGCTATTTTGCAGCTTCCTGGCTGATGCAGATTGCAGGTTTGTTATCACCAATGAGGATCATTAGTAGGAAGCTACAGTCGAGAGTGTGGAGCTGGAAAAGCACAGCAGGTCAGGCAGCATCCGAAGGGCAGGACAATCGACGTTTCGGGCAAAAGCCCTTCATCAGGAACCTGTAAGAAGCTACAGTTGTCCCTGATAGAGGTCGGGTGTGTCAGGCACTGTAAGCCAGACAGAATATCACTGACACCTGCTTTCAAGAGATGACAGCTGGGTGCAATAGACCATCATGGACTGTAAAATATTTGTTGTTCATGATGCCAAAATATGGTTTCCTTTGTCAGGGTGAACCTCAGCAACTATTGGTTTTCTTTGCGATTACTTGTGCTTTCTGTAATTACAAAGTCACCTTTGTATTTGTCCGATTACATGCCTGCGTGTGATGTCTCCATACTCCATACAAGATGAGGGTCTACAGTGGGGATAGGGTTCTGCTGACTTAGGGGGTGTTCAAACAGAATGTACCTATGGACAGGTAGAGTGTAGAGTGGCTGGTGGTTACACTGTGACTAAGCTGAGAGAATGGGAGATGAGTATTTGTGAAACAGTGCCAGCCTTTGCCATGAATATGTTGTGACTAATGTGGCTTTGTGGCTGGTGTGCAATCATGTTGCTGGTGTGGGACAATACTCGTCAGGGTGCACAGCAGCCTTTCAAAGGTGGTGCCAGTGCAAGGGATGCCAGTCTTTCGCTGGATAACTGTCAAGTAGTGAGTTGATCTTGGATTGGCAGAAGGTGTAATGGGGTCAGAATTAGAAGTGACAGACATCATAACGGCAGAGTAGTTAGATAAAACAGCTAACAGCAAGTTTGGTAATGTATGGTCAAAAAGCTTGTTAGGTCTTGTACTGGGAATTCCTCGAAAAAGCTCAACACAACTCAGACTTAGCTAAAAAAAAGATGGACAACGTGATTACCATCTGCCATGTAGGCTATAGCCTGAGCCTGTTGGAAAGAACAGGAGTGGATCTCTGCTGCCACCTGGTGTGAACCATGGCAGCTGCACCCAGCAACTGCATGAAAGTTTTAAGCTGCTTAGCTTTTGAGTTAAAAATCAAACAAAACAGGGTAATAGTTCAACAGGTTTAATTGGAAGCACACTAGCTTTCAGAGCTTCACTTCTTCATCAGGTGATGAAGGAGCGACGCTCTGAAAGCTAGTGTGCTTCCAATTAAACCTGTTGGACTATATCCTGGTGTTGTGTGATTTTTAACTTTGTACACCCCAGTCCAACACCAGCATCTCTAAATCATAGCTTTTGAGGTCACGCTATTTTACGTTCCTAATCTTTGAAGCTATTTTCATTAATGAAAATCTTAATGAATACCTGAGGATGAAAACCATCTGTGGATTGTGTGAAACGGCTTCCAAAGACACTTTCTGTCATCGCTTTTCTACTTTTATTCATTAGCTGTAGTAGAAATGGGAGGAGGTACAAAGCACTCGGGTCACTAAGCAGACGGACCATGTTCGAGGAAAAAAGATCAGTGTCTCAACACTGGATTACAGTTAACTGAGTGGTTGATGAACATTTCTCTAGTCAAAATACAAGACAGAAAATTAAACATCTCATTCAGCATGAGGTAAATGAATTAAAAGAGCAATAGCACAGATCAGGTCCAGAAGCATTAATTAAAATATTTTAAGCAAAATACTAATTAGTTTCTAAAAGAGGAAATGGACCTTATTTTTAGTTCATGGTCAGGCATCTGAGACTTGCTGTTTGCAATTTCTGCTGCTTGTGAAACTTCAGGACATTCCACGTGTTTTGGGTGGTCATTTGTGTCGGAAGTATCTTTAACCATTCGAATTTGAGCTCAGACTTCTGTGCTAAAGTGATAGCTGAAGCCGTGCCTCAGGGAGAGTAACACTTTCCTGGATTGTACTTTCCACAAAGTAGTCAGGATGGCACTTGGATGGCCATCCAGATTATCTAGAAAGGCAGGAGTTACAAGCATTTTCATAGAGTGTGTAACTCAAGATAGTCAGCATTGGAGACTGTTGTGAGTGGTGACATCTCAAATAAGTGTAACCCACACCATGGCACCAATAGGCAAGAGATTGCACTTGAAGGAGCAGCAAAAAGAAGAAATTGCAGTCATTGGAGATCTCCAAGATTTCATCGTTAGAGGATGGGAACAGGCAGGTCTGTCTCTAATCTCCCACTGCAGCATCACACTGTAGAACAAAATAACATAGTTATTTTCTGAAGAAGAGTCCCTGAATCTGAAGGGCTAACTTCGCTTTCTTTCCACAAGTGACAGGAATTACACGTAATTGGAAAGGCAAGGACTGATTAGGGATAGTCAATATAGCTTTGAAAAGTAACAAAGAGGATTGTGTTCTATATAAACTTCAGTAAGGTGTTTGACAAGGTTCCACATGGTAGACTGGTTAGCAAGGTTAGATCACATGGAATACAAGGAGAAGTAGCCACTTGAATACAGAACTGGCATGAAGGTGGGGACAGAGGGTGATGGTGGAAGGTTGCTTTTCAGACAGGAGGCCTTTGACCTGTAGTATGCCACAGGGATCAGTGCTGGGTCCACTGCTTTTCATCATTTATATAAGTAATTTGGATGTAGACATAGGAGGTATAGTTAGTAAGTTCTTAGATGACACTAAGATTGATGGAAGATTACCTCAGAATACAATGAGATCGTGATCAGGTGGGCTGATGGGCAGAGGAGTGTTAGTTGGCACTGAGTGTTAGTTTAATTTAGAAAAATGTGAGGGGTTGCATTTTGGAAAGGCAAATCGGGGAAGGACACATACACTTAATGGTAAAGTGCTGTGGAGTGTTGAACAAAGAACTTGGAGTGCAGGTTCATAGTACTTTAAGAGTCGCAGTTCGACAGAATAGTCAGAAGGTGTTTGGTGTGCTTACCTTTATAGGTCAGTGCATTGAGTATAGGAGTTGGGAGGTCATGTTGCGACTGTACAGAAAATTGGTTAGGCTACTTTAAGAATAGTGTGTTCAATTCTGGTCTCCTTCCTATTGGAAGGATGTTGTGAAACTTGAAAGGGTTGAGAAAAGATTTACAAGGATGTTGCCAGGGCTGGAGGGTTTGAGCTATAGGGAGAGGCTGCATATGTTTTGTTTATGACATAGTCATTCTCACTTTACAGACAATAATACTTTATCTAAAATTTCTCAGACACTCCCATCACCATTCTCGGGTATTTCCCATCCCATCAGTAGGACAGGTCCAGCAGAGTGATGAAACAATGGTTATACAGTCAGGAGAGAGTTGCCTTGGGAGTCCTCAATATTGAATCCATATCTAAGAAAGCCTCATGGCACCAGATGAAACAATGATCAATGAAACCTTCCTGCTTCATCCTCCCTCAGCTGATGAACGTGGAGGAAGCAGTGGATTGCTGTGCCCGAGGGCTGTGCCTGGAGAAGGGACTCCTGGCTGCAGTAGGCCTGAAGCCTGGGACACCTTGCAGAAACCTTGTAGAAGCCTGGAGCTGTGTTTGAAGAAGCCTTATACAGAAGATGAACTGAATTTACATAACTTCTTAAATTCTTTTTGTAACTCAAAATGGTGCTGGATTGTGGTGACAAAACATTTTTTGCTGTATCTTTCCAGATATGTTTGACAATGAATTACTCATAATAGCTCATAATAACCTGGGCAATATCTAGCCCTGAGCTGACAAGTGGCAAGTTTAATTTGTACTGCACATCAGGTAGCCCACTAGATTGGCACCACTGCCACAAACATTGACTCCCTCTACCACTGACATACAGTAGCAGCAGTGTAGACTATTTAGATGATGCACTGCCGTAACTCACCCAAGCCCTACTAGACGACATGTTCCAAACCCACAGTCACTATCATTTAGGAAGACAAGGGCAGCAGATACATGTGAATACCACCACCTGCAAGTTCTCCTTCAAGCAACTCCCTATCCTGACTTTAAATACATCATTGTTCCTTCACTGTCATTGGGTCAAAATCCTAAAAATCCTCCCCAAGGGCATTGTGAGTCAACCTACAGCATGAGGATTGCATGGTTCAAGAAGGAAGCTCACCACTACCTTCTCAAGGGCAATTAGAAACTGGCAATAAATGTTGGCCCAGCCAACAAAGCCCATATCCTCTGAATGAATTAAAAAAAAGTGTAAGTGTTGGATATTTCAAGCAAAGGAAATAGCATCATAGTGGATTGAAAATACTAAGAGAAGTCTAAAAAAACCGCTGTAGAATTGAGACATATAACTCCGTGAAGATCTGAAAACGAGTCATACTGGACTTTGAAACGTTAGTCTGTTTCTCCCTCCACAGATGCTGCCAGACCTGCTGAGTTTCTCCAGCAATTTCTGTAGTTTCTTTCGTTATTGACTGGTATCCTCAGCATTGAAGAGTGTAGATATCTTGGAGTTCTCATAAATGCTTTTAAGCTTTTATCTCCAGTTTTCTTTTTCATACATTGTAGGCCTTACAGAATACTCAGTAGCCTGAATAGAATGGACATGGAGAAGATGTTTCCATGAGTAGGAGGTTCTAGGACCCGAGGATACAGCCTCAGAATGAAGAGACAACTCTTTATTAAACTGAATTGAAGAGGAATTTGGTAAGAACACCAAAGCTAAGGTGGTGAAGGAGGTACAGAATGTAATGAAACCATAAAAGAAACCATCATGCAGTACAGGTGAATTCTTCAAATCAGAAATACTGCAGATGGTAGAAGAAATGAATGAGGTGGAAGTAGCATATACTGAATTGGCTGGTTATGCCCAGGCTAGATAATGGCATCATCTGGATCAGTTGCCTTCCAAGTTGTAAAAGGAAATGAAGGTGGAGAAAATGAAACAGCTGCCCATGAAGCTCTGATCTTGACTGGATACAGAGCAGGTGCCAGAGGACTGGAAAAGGCTCAGGTCATAATGTCCTGAATCTCCCATCTAGTTCCCAAGAGCAAAGTCAACAGATTCAAGTATTGGATACAATGGAGAACAGACTGTGATGCCAGATTGGATATGACATTTGCTTAAGGACAGAAAATAGAGAGTTTGGAAATGGTTGTTTCTTGGACTGGAGACTGGTGATTCTAAGGTTCTCCAAGATTCAGTGCTGGAAATAACTGTTTTCTGATAAATATAAAGGATATTATTAAATTGGATCTGGTTCCCAGAGGAGATGTACAAGGACGTTGCTGGGGCTGGAGGGTTTGAGTTACATGAAGAGGCTGGGACTTTTCTCATTGGAGCGTACAAGGATGATGGGTGACCTTATAGAGGTTTATAAAATCACAAAGAACATCGAGAAGGTGAATAGCAAAGGTCTTTTCCCTAGGGTAGTTGAGTGCAAAGCTAGGCGGCTTATTAATAAGGTCAAAGGAGAAAGATTTATAAGGGACCTGAAGGGCAACTTTATCACACAGAGGGTGGTTCATACATGGAATGAACCACCAGAAGAAGGGGTGGATGCAGGTACAGTTACAAATTTAAAAGACACATTGGACAGGTACATGAGTTGGAAACATTTAGAAGGATTTTGGCCAAGTGCAGGCAAAAGGGAATTAGTTCGGGAAACTTGGAGGCATTGACAAGTTGGACCAAAGTGTCTGTTTCCGTGCTGTCAGCCTCCTTGACACAAGGGAGGAAGATTCGTGTTGGAGGGCAGCCATTGTGGATTTGTGAGTATCTCACCTCAGCTGAAAGCAGGAACATGAGAGTATAAGTAGGCCATTCAGCCCATCAGACTTACTGTGCCATTCAACATGATCATAGCTGATCATCCAGTTTCATACATTTTCCCAAACTATCCTCAGATTCTTTTCAGACTTTGATTAGTAGGAATCTGTCAGTCTCCATTTTCAACATACTTCATAACTCAGGCTTCTCTGAATAGAGAATTTGAAAGATTCACAACCCTCTGAATAATAAAAAAAAACTTTTCATCCTCGTCTCCTATTGCTTTCCCCTTTTTAAAGTTAATTTCCCAGTTTAGACTCCAAAACAAGGGGAAGCATTGTCCCTCCATCTACCCTGTCTATCCCTTTATGTATTTTGTAAGTTTCAATGAGTTACCTTCTTATTCTTTGAACCTCTAGGGAATACAGGCCCAGTTTGCCCAATCACTTTTCATTGGACAGACTTGCCATTCTCCAAAACAGATCTGATGAACCTTCATTGCTCTCCTCTATGGCAATAATTTCTTACCTGAGATAAGAAGTCCAAACCTGCACCCAGTACCCAAAGTGCAGTCTAGCCAAGGTTCTATGTGACAAAGTGTTTCGGCTCAAAATGTTGACTTTCCTGTTGGTCAGATGCTGTCTGACCTGCTGTGTTCTTCCAGCTTCACATCTATTGGCTTCTATGTACTTGAAGCAAGGCTTCACTACTCCTGTACCCTCATCCTTTTGCTATAAAGACTAACATGCTGCAATAGCTTGCTGCACATGCACCTCCATTGGCTTGGACATCCAGATCCTTTTGTTCATTTACACTTCCTAACCTCTTACCATTTAAGATGTAGACTATATATCTGTTCCTTCTAACAATGTCTTGATAGTTAAAGATCACTGACTGTGTATGGCACGGCTATGGTACAATGTGTAATGCGTGAGGTTGGTGTCAGGGTGTGTAGGGTATAGGTTGTAATCACTGGCTTTCACCGTTCCAGTGAGGCCATTAAGCTTCTTTCAGATCTGTATCCAGGTCCACGGGGCTACATTCCTCGAATTAAGCTGTGACCAGTTACTTCCATCCCCTTCACAATGTTTGCCTGAACCTTCTGGGCTTCATTGGAGAATCCAGCAGTCCCTCTTTGGCCTAACCCATTTACTCTTTGCTCTTTTTAGAGACCCTTTGGTGATAGTTTCACCACTTACTGCACTGCAGTTAGAAAACACCTCTCCGTTAAGCAGTGCAGCCTTGTTTTAACTCTTGTCACTCCAGCATGCACATGAAATTATAGTTGAATAGCCATCAGCAGCAGATTTAACATTGAGTTACATGCAAGCAGCATGAAATTTGTGGACCTTGACTGTGCAAGGGAATTATTAAAATATTCAAATTCCCGCATTTGAAACCAGGTCTTTCTTGTTCCTTTTGTCTTCATCTTTGACCTTCTCACTTTCTGACCATCTCTCTTTTATCTGTCTGTCTTTACCTTTGGTTATCACTGCTATGTGTCAATCCATCTTCATCTGTAAGTACTAAAAATTGAATTTCCCAGCAAAGTTCAGCAGGTCTGGTAGCGCTTGTGGAAAGAAATCAGAGTTAATGTTTTGGGTCCAGTGACAATTCCTCAGAACTGATGGTAGCTAGGAAAACATCTGTTTTTAAGCAGAGGATAGGGTGGTAGCGGGGAGAGACGAGGGGGAGGTAAGGAGTAAATGATGGGTGGAAATAGAGCCCAAAGAGAGAGAACAGTCAAACAGACAAAAGAGTGGATAATGGTCAGTCTGCAGAATGAATAGCTACAAATGGGGACTATTAGTGGCTAACAATGGATTTTGAATGAAAGCAGACCATGTGATAACAAGGCCTGGTGTGTGGGGATTGGAATAAAGATATGGGAGAAGGTGCCTCAATTGTTAATCTCGATATTGAGTGCAGAATGTTGTAGAGTTCCCAAGTGGAAAATGAGGTGCTGTTCTTCTAGCTTGTACTGGAACACTGCAGCAAGCCTGAGACAGAGATGTTGGCCAGGGAACAGGGTGATGTGTTCCAGTAACAGGCAACTGGAAGCTCAGGGTCTTTTTTGTGGACAGAACGTAGGTATTCTGAGAAGGGGTCACCAAATCTAGGCTTTGTTTCCCAATTGTAGAGGAGATCACATGGTGAACAGCAAATGTAATAGACTAGATTGAGTGAAGTGCAGGTAAAGCGCTGCTTCACCTGGAAGGTGTGTCTAGGCCTTTGAATGCTGAGGAGGGAGGACGTAAATGGGCAAGTGTTACACCTTCTGCGGTGCCATGGGGCTGTGGGGGCTAGGGTTGTTAGGAGTGAAGGAGGAGTGGACGAAAGTGTCCCAGATGGAACAGTCCTTGGGTTTTTGTTTCTGATTTCCAGCACTGGCAGTTGTCCAAGTATGTTTCTTTTTGGGTCCCTCAAGCTGCTGTTCTATTCTTTACCATAAGGTGGTGCTTTCACACTGCAATTGCTGCAAGGACAATTTCCAGTGAGGAGCTGGTCCCATTACTTAAAACTCTCAAGGATTGTAAACACTTCCAGTATATCTCTTCTCAACCTTTCCTGCTGTAAGGACAAATGTGACTAATAATATCAGCCCTAGTTTTGACACCTCCACTGTCCTATAAGTAGTGATTCACTGAGTGTTAGTCCTTGACTAAGGAACTGGAAGGTGTGGGCTTCCTGTATGCACCTATGCCAATGAGGGAAACAATGCCTGTCAGAGAGCAAAGGGGATAATTGGAAACGGAAATAAAACTGGACAAGACATTTCTAATGTACTTCACATGGATTGAGCAAGATTGGGTGGTGAGGGAGGGAGCCAAGGAGAAGGTACGGGCTGTCCTGGATTATAACAGATGGCGGCAGTTCTACTGTTGGGCAACAGACCTTAGGAGTAGTTTAATGACACACCCACCATTTCCCACCGTTAATGTTTCTGTTTCATCTAAACTATTGAAATTGCTTTGAAAATATGATACGAAGTTGTGCCTAGTCAAGGCCCATAGACATTAAAATGTCATTGGAATAATGAACTCATTTACCAGATGTTAAATCCATTTACTGCCAAATGCTTTATAAACTAAATGTTTAAAAAAAAAATGAAGCACTGGAGCTTTCCTGATGGCGCTGTGAGTAACTGAGCCTCTCAGAGTGGAAAGTCCTAATTCCATCTTGGTTTGTGCAGATTCAGCTGATCTAAGCCAATGAGGTGCTATAATTAGTCTCAAACCCCTGGTCTGTGACATGGAAACGATTAGCCATTTTTCTTCAGATTCCTGTTGGTGTGCGTGAACAGCCAGCAAGAACAACAGCCATCTTTATTATGATTCAACCGTGTGATTGAATGTCCTGCTGATACACTATTTTATATTTGCCTGAGGAATTGAATGAGTGTGGGTGCCTGAGGAATGTACCATTGCAGTTTGGAATGCAGCAGGAACATAGGAACATGAACAAGAGTAGGCCATTTAGATCCTTCTACACTGTTCAGTCAGTTCATAGTTGATCAGCATCTCAACTCCACTTACTCATTTTGGTCTATATCTCTTGATACCTAACCACAACCTATTCATCTCAACCTTGAATATTTCCTACGACCAAACATCCACAGCCTTTGGGGATGGGAGAATTCCAGATTTCCACTATGCTTTTTCTATGGAAAAAAAATGCTTCCTGCTTTAACTGCACAATTTTCTCATGCTCATTTTAAAAATGTACCCCCTTGTTTTAGATTCCTGCACCAGAGGAAATAGTTTCTCTATTGGGGGTACAAAACCCAACTTTAGACGTGACTTATAGTGTGCATACATAAGGTCTCAGTTTATACACATCTGGCTTGTTCCATTGAGATTCATTCAGTGAGTGCAGTGCAATGAGTGCTGTTGTGTTTTTGACTCATAGAAAGATACCACAAATAGCAATTAGTTGAATGTCTGTCTTGCTATTTTTATCTGTGTTTGCTGACGGTGGAATTTTTATTAGGATTCTGAGAAAATTCTCTGTTCTTCTGAAATAAATAGCTGGAAAACCTTTAGGGTATGAATGTTCTCTTGAATATGATGCTTTCTCTACAATGGGACCAACCAGATGTGTAGCAATGGTTTCCCATCTTTCTCAGCCCTCCTGCTGTTAATATGAGTAGCAACATGGAGCTTTAGCATTCACCTGAACAGTCAGATAAAACTTTAATTTACTATCTAAAGGGAGAACCAGTGCAGTACTCCCTCAATAGTGCGCTGAATGTCAGCCTAGATTATGTACTCAAGTCTTATCATGGGTCTTGAACCTAATGCCTTGTGATTCAATTACTAACTGAGCCAAGCTGACATTCATTGCAGTGATTATTGAATGGGCTTCATGACATCAATATTAGGTGTCAGAGATGAGCAATATATCACTCAGTTAGTTTGAGGTAACAATATTTAACAGACACAGATGGGAAAATGTTCAATGAGAGAGTTAAAAAAAAGTAATGCATTCAGAAAGAGCTCAGCTATATTTATGCAACAATTCTGTGCTCCGAGTGTGTGACTGCACTGTAAATTCCTTTCTCTCTTGGCTGCATCAGAAATGTTCACTGAGCCACAAACAATTTCTGGAAGAAACATTTGACCCGAGAGAATATTCTAAACGATAACTCAGATTATAAACAGGCTTTTGTTAATATTTACAAGATTGAAACCCAGAGGGCAGGATAGGTGGGAGGTGCACTGGACTAAACTCAAGACGACCTAGTTACTGCGTGTGTGAGGTCTTTGGTTTGTATCCTATTAGATACACAGGGGGGAGCCCTTGTATATAGCTTGGTATATTGCCTTGTAAGCCTGCAGTTTCACTACCTGAGAGCAGCCAAATCTTCAGGTTATACAGGAGTCTAATAAAATTGCTCAAGCTTGTATTCGTGTTTCATTATGGCATTCAGATGCCTAGAACATGGATGTCAAGGATTCTAGATACTTTTTAGTTAGTGGTGA
The DNA here is from genome assembly GCF_037043375.1 of Chiloscyllium plagiosum. NCBI lineage: Eukaryota > Metazoa > Chordata > Chondrichthyes > Orectolobiformes > Hemiscylliidae > Chiloscyllium > Chiloscyllium plagiosum. The sequence goes on from NW_028270149.1 coordinate 41,703,900, forward strand.
AACAATGAGTGTGACGGCATCTTAACCTGCGTGCAGGCCCATTTATGTCAGCCACCAGAGTTTCGAGAATGGATTACTATGAACATCATCATAACTTATCTGCTATTTAGAAAACATAGCTATCAGAACTTTATTTAAAACTAACTTTATTTGTTGTGTCTTTGACTACTGGGTCAATCGTGGCATTGGATGAACTAAGTGTGAGACACCATCATAGAGTCATAGAGAAGTACAGCACGGAAACAGACCCTTTACTCCATCTTGTCCATGCTGACCAGATAGCCTAACATAATCTAGTCCCATTTGCCAGCCCTTCACACATATCCCTCCAAACCCTTCCTATTCATATACCCATCCAGATGCCTTTTAAATGTCATTATACTGGCCTCCACCACTTCCTCTGACAGTTCATTCCATAGATGCATCACCCTTGCATGAAAAAGTTGCCCCTTAGGTCCCTTTTGAAGCTTTCCCCTCTCACTCTAAACCTATGCCCACTAGTTCTGGACTCCTCCACCAGGGAAAGACTTTGTCTATTTATGCTATTCATGACCCTCATGATTTTATAAACCTCTGTAAGGTCACCCCTCAGCCTCCGTGCTCCAGGAAAAATAGCCCCAGCCTGTTCAACCTCTCCCTATAGCTCAAACCTTCCAACCCTGGCAACTTCCTTGTCAATCTTTTCAAGTTTCCCAACATTCAAGACCTCTTTCAAGTTTCCCAACATTCTTCCCAAAGGAGCGAGATCAGAATTACACACAATATTCCAAAAGTGGCCTAATTAATGTCCTGTACAGCTGCAATATGACCTCCCAACTTCCTATACTCAACGCTCTATCCAATAAAGGAAAGCATATCAAACGCCTTCCTCACTATCCTATCTACCTAAGACTCCACTTTCAAAGAACTATGAAACTGCACTTCAAGGTCTCTTTGTTTAGCACCACTCCCCAGGACCTTACCATTAAGTGCATAAATCCTGCTCTGATTTGCTTTTCCAAACCATTGGAGAAACTTTAGTTCCCAGGCTTTATTAACATACTGTCAGGTGACTTCCAGCTTCTAGAATATTGAGTGTGAAGGTGTGTGTAAAGGAAAGAACGTAGGAGAATCTTATGTCACAAAATGGGAAGGAGGTGGACCTTTACCTTCGTTCTGCAGATTAATTTAACACAAAATGGGAGCCATGTTAGAAGGTGGCAAACTGTCCAGGCCTTCACAACGTGAGACTCAAGACATAAGTAATTTTCAGGGCCTGAGCTTTGGCCTTTTGAGAGTGCTTCCTGTCTGGAGACCTGGTGGACAGGATCAAGATATCAGGAGGCAGTGGTTCACCCCTCAATGCTTCAGGAGAGACTTGCAGACAAGAAAGGAGTAAAAGCCCTGGGATAAAGAAGACCCCAAGTTTCCTGATCTTTTCTGGACCTCAGGAAGCAATTTTGATCTCATCTGTCCCCTAGTTATGCTGCCCAGGGACACCAAAACTGTGTTACCTTACTGGGCTCCCTTCACTGACTATTACACAGATTTTCACTTGCTCAGGAGATCAGGGTCAGAGTACAGCACTTGGGAAGGTAGTGGGATTTCTGCAGGTAAGTTATTGACCAGTCTAACTGTCTACCCAATTTCCATTGAGTACCTCTTTCAATCTAGTCGGATTCCTGCTCAAATAGAAGGAAACAGCCCATACTGCCTGGGTTCAGGCATACTGTTGGACAGCTGCCAGCGTTTATAAAATGATACCGGCAGTAAAGATCAATACTTTCAGGAGAAGTGAGGAAAGAAGTTTGGAAGAAAATGACATAATTATTGTGCAGATGTTTAATGATAACAATGGTGGTGTTTACTTTGAAAATTGGAAAGGTTTTGCAGTATTGAGAGGGTTAAGAGGATTGGTAATACCCAAATTGTTTATCTTTTTGTGAAAGTTGTGATCCTGATCTGGGATCAGAGTGTTTTCATTTGCACTCTTTACCCCTTATATTCTTATTCAAACCAGCTGTAAACTTGGAGGGGAGGTTTGTAATTGGCTTGAGCTCAAGGTTAGAAAGGACACACATTGAAATGGGAGGAAGTTCTTTGAAAACAGATGAACATTGGGCAGGGCAGATAATAATTTATTAACTCTTTCCTTCTGCTCAGATATTCGTCTTCTCCTTCACTGAAGGAATACCTTATTGGGCAATAGCAATCCACTCAAATATGTGTGCGAGGGGTGGGGGTGCAGTGGGTGGAGGGCAGGTGGGGAATATGGTTATAGAGTTGTTTTTAGGAAAAGTAATTATTGCTAAACAAGCCTAATCCTTTTTGATAACTTATAACCCATCTTACCACTTACTTATTGCAGACATTTTCTAGTCAACTTTGTCAGAGATGTTAATATGTTACTCTGGAGCTGGTGGAACTTCAAGCCAGCTCTCCTGGTTCATGGGAAGGGACTCTACCAGTTCATCACAAGAGCCCCATCATTTGCTTACTGTATTTTTTGTTCTTTTAATATAACCAACTGAGGTAATTTTGAGTTTGGGCAATGATGTAACACAGGTCATGTGAATTGACAGGTTGCTTTGTGTCTGTCACATTTTGTTTCCATTGGGTTCATATCAGGAGAGATGTAACCCCACTAATCGTGGGTTAAATAGTGCTAGTCACTCAGGATGTTGTATGTCCGACTGATTCGTACAACCAGGGAAGAGCTTTGGCTGCATTCAGCAATAGTTTCAAAGAGCAATAACCTCTGCCTGCAACATGATGAATGAACATAGATTAATTGTGCACCACAATCCCTATGCAAATTTCTCCTACTTTGTGAGCTAAATTCTTCCTTGTGATAGATCGGGCATTGTACATCTTCTTTTGTTTGCATAAAAACTGGGAATTGGGGACTGCCTCTCATCAGGCCTGCAGAATTTGTGCTTCAGAGTAATTGATTGTATGTGAAAAACCTTTAATATGACTGGAAAGTCAAACATTTGGAGCCTGAATTTCTTTGCACTTCAAAACAAGGGCAATCAGTCCGTTCTGAATCCCAAACCTATATCTGAGAGGTGGTATGGGATGGGGAGACAATCGAGAGGGGCAGGGACAAGGTGGGTAGTGACTGTCAATTGTTTTCTGAAGTTAGGCAAAGCAATTCAGCAGCAGCTAAGTAATACTAAATATTTTCCAAGTTTGGGGACATTCTTGAGGCTGTTCAACAATTGAAATTACCAGTCAGAGTTTGTACATTATGAACACTGCCTATGCTAAGGTGATGTAGGATAAGAGTCTAAAAAAATTACTGAGTGTTATTTCAATTTCAGCAGCAGGCAAGATCACTTAAAAAAAAAGCCATTAATTTAGCAATGTCTCCCTTTCCTGTGTAGATTAAGTGTGGTCTCAGCTTTACTAAATTGGCTAATGTTGCATATGTTTTAGACCCATATACAATGTGCAATATCATTAAACTTGGACAACTCATTGTAAACTTTTTGTTTCTTTAAGATAAAACTATTTCAGTTAGAATTTCAATTGCATTTTGGGGAAATCTTTGTCTTTTGCACTTTGCCCTAGATAAATCTTGGCTGGACAAATGGATGGTAATTGGCGACTTTGGTTACAGGCATGCAGTCAACCACACTGATTATCCTCTGAGCTGTTCAGAAAATTATTTGCCCTCAAGCCCAAAGAAGCAAATCTTTTCTTTCCTGCCCCACTAATGCACCCTTTTCTGGCAATGCAAGAGAGGAAAATGCAAAAACGTTTTGCACTCAGCCAATTGCAGTCCTATATGTGCTTAATTCGCATCAATTAAGCATGTCTGAGTTGGGAATATTTTGCGACTATTATGGATTCCATTCTTCCTTGAATAGGTTGAAGTCTGAAGAAGTGGGTGATACGTCTGTTCAAATATCCAGAAGAGAAACTGGATCTAAACCTGGTTCTGTGGAGCTAAAATGAAAATAAAACTAATACAGAGGAAACATGGACAGCGAAGAGGGTTACCTCAGATTACAACAGGATCTTGACCAGATGGGCCAATAGGCTGAGAAGTGGCAGATGGAGTTTAATTCAGATAAATGTGAGGTGCTGCATCTTGGGAAAGCAAATCTTAGCAGGACTTATACACTTAATGGTAAGGTCCGAGAGAGTGTTGCTGAACAAAAAAACCTTGGAGTGCAGGTTCATAGCTCCTTGAAAGTGGAGTCACAGGTAGATAGGATAGTGAAGAAGGCGTTTGGTATGCTTTCCTTTATTGGTCAGAGTATTGAGTACAGGAGTTGGGAGGTCATGTTGCGGCTATACAGGACATTGGTTAGGCCACTGTTGGAATATTGCGTGCAATTCTGGTCTCCTTCCTATTGGAAAGATGTTGTGAAACTTGAAAGGGTTCAGAAAAGATTTACAAGGATGTTGCCAGGGTTGGAGGATTTGAGCTACAGGGAGAGGCTGAACAGGCTGGGGCTGTTTTCCCTGGAGCGGCCGAGGCTGAGGGGTGACCTTATAGAGGTTTACTAAGTTATGAGGGGCATGGATAGGGTAAATAGGCAAAGTCTTTTCCCTGGAGTCGGGGAGTCCACAGCTAGAGGACATAGGTTTAGGGTGAGAGGGGATAGATGTAAAAGAGACCTAAGGGGCAATGTTTTCATGCAGAGGGTGGTACGTGCATGGAATGAGCTGCCAGAGGAAGTGGTGGAGGCTGGTACAATTGCAACATTTGAGAGGCATTTGGATGGGTATATGAATAGGAAGGGTTTGGAGTGATATAGGCTGGGTACTGGGAGGTGGGACTAGATTGGGTTGGGATATCTGGTTATCATGGATGGGTTGGACCAAAGGGTCTGTTTCCATGCTGTACATCTCTATGACTATGACTCTATAAAGGACAAGAAAAGGAACAAAATGGCAAAGTAAGGTCAATCCTGTGCTCATTTCAACTGTAGTCAGTTCATGAATCTATCTGATCACCTTATATTCTATTTCAAATTTTCTGTCTGATGTTTCATTTTCCTGAAGACACTGTCTTGTTGGAGTACAGGTTCATGGTAATTAGCATTCTGGTTTTTCCCAAATGTTGATCTGGACAATACCTATTGATAGTTATTTGGCCCAGTTCACCTTTGCTCCATTTGATTCCACACGTGTATTTTCCAATAGATGTCATGGAATAGGCCCAGGGGAGCTGACACTTTTAAAATTCATTTATGGCGTGTGGGTGTCATAGGCTGGGACAGCATTTGTTATCCATCCCTTATTAGCCTTGAGAAGATGCCAGTGAGCTGACCGTTTGAACCTCTACAGTCTTTGTGTGTAGGTGCACCACATCATTAAGATGCCAAGGTCAACTTTCGTGTGTCTGTGCTGATTAAGGTCAGAGACGGATGAATCTTGGATGCTCTGAGACTATATAACTCAGTTATGCAGACATAATGATGATCCAATAGCGATGCAGCGCCTCTCTGAACTTATATATAGTTTGTCTAAAATGATATAGTCTTGAATCTAACCTCAGTTTATGCTAACATCTGAATTGCAATTTCTGCTCCTATGAAGCTAGCTCTTTGCAATATTCTCTTTGAGATTGATTTTGAGTCTGTATTCACAGGCTCTCTAGTAGTAAGCTGAAGCGACCTTTGGGTCCACAGACAAATATTACAAGATCATTGCTATCCATACTGGGTCAAAAAAAAACCCCGGTTTTGGTCTCCATTCCTTAGTGCTAAGGGAAGTGACCTGTTTTTTTTTGTTAAAGAAACCTTACAGGAGGTGGATCAAACCTAAAAAGGCATTGCAGGCTTTAATCTCAATGCTGATGATAGTTAGGTATAATTCCTCTGCCCTATTTGTGTACAAGGGTCTGTGTGTGTTTGAGTTTAATGTCCACAGCACTTGGTCCAGGTGCAATTGAACACCACTTCCGTCACACACCATAATTAAGCCTTCCTCAAAAAGGTGTAAGATAAGGTGCCTGTGTTAAAGCCCCAAATCACGTTGTCTTTTGTTTTCTGAGTCAGGCAACATGATACAGTAAACAAGCCGAACAGATGGAGGTGAGAGCCAAGGAAGCTATCCCACAGGGGCATTGTCCAAAAGCCGTACAGCTCAAATCCTGGCTTATTTTGCTTCTACTGGACAATAGGCCATGGATAGAACAAGTTATCCCAATTGTCTGAAATTAATCATTCTCAAATTTCATTGCACAAAGTAAGGGAAATTCAAGACCTGTGACTTATGCTGTTTTTCTCTGTAGCTTTTTAAAAGTCTGAGTTCAGGGCGAAGAGACAGAGTCTATAAAGTAAAGCTGAAAATTAAATGTTTGCTGTCTTTTTTTTGACAAACAAATGAAAATCCCTTGGATGAATTACTTTACAAAATGTCTTCATGATTCCATTAGGTCATCTGGGGTTGGGATGGGATCAATAATGCTTTTGATGGGCACTTGTAACAAGATGGGTACATCTTGGGCACACATTATAAGAGAAATGGAAGATGCAGGATCAGGTGATCAGTTGATGATTGTTGGGGAAGGAGTGATGCCCAGAGCACCATAGGTGCAATATTAGTAATAAACAATAATAGAAGTTGCTGAAAAACCTAAGACCATAAGACATAGGAGCAGAAATTAGGCCATTCAGCCCATCGAGTTTGCTCCGCCATTCAATTATGGCTGTTAAGTTTCTTAATCCCATTCTCCTGCTTTCTCCCCATAACTCTTCGTCCCCGTGATACTCAAGAACCTATCTATCTCAGTCTTAAATATACTCAATGACCTGGCTTCCACAGCCTTCTGTGGCAATGAATTCCATAGATTCACTCTCTGGCTAAAGAGATTTCTCCTTATCTCTGTTCTAAAAGTCTTCCCTTTAAGGATAAGCTAGGGAACTATAGACCAGTGAGCCTGATGTAGGTGGTGGGCAGGTTGTTGGAGGAAATCCTGAGGGACAGGATGTACACATATTTGGAAAGGCAAGGACAGATTAGGGAGAGTCAACATGGCATTGTGTTTGGGAAACCATGTCTCAAGAACTTGATTGAGTTTTTTAAAGAAGTGACAAAGAAGATTGATGAGGGCAGAGTGGTCGACATGATCTATATGAACTTCAGTAAGGCGTTCGACAAGGTTCCCCATGGGAGACTGATGAGCAAGGTTAGATCTCATGGAAATCAGGGAGAACTAGCCATTTGGATACAGAACTGGCTCAAAGGTAGAAGAGAGAGGGTGGTGGTGGAGGATTGTTTTTCGGACTGGAGGTCTGTGAACAGTGGAGTGCCACAAGGATCAGTGCTGGGTCCACTACTTTTTGTCATTTATGTAAATTATTCACAAGTGAACATAGGAGGTATAGTTAGTAAGGTTGCAGAAGACACCAAAATTGGCGGTGTAACAGATAGCGAAGAAGGTTACCTCAGATTACAATGTGATCTTGATCAGATGGGCCAATGGGCTGAGAAGTGGCAGATGGAGTTTAATTTAGATAAATGTGAGGTGCTGCATTTTGGGAAAGCAAATCTTAGCAGGACTTATACACTTAATGGTAAGGTCCTAAGGACTGTTGCTGAAATGCAGGTTCATAGCTCCTTGAAAGTGGAGTCACAGGTAGATGAGATAGTGAAGAAAGCATTTGGTATGCTTTCTTTTATTGGTCAGAGTACTGAGTACAGGAGTTGGGAGGTCATGTTGTGGCTATACAGGACTTTGGTTAAGCCACTTTTGGAATATTGCGTGAAATTCTGATCTCCTTCCTATCGGAAGGATGCTGTGAAACTTGAAAGGGTTCAGAAAATATTGACAAAGATGTTACCAGGGTTGGAGGATTTGAGCTATGGGGAGATATTGAATAGGCTGGGGCTGTTTTCCCTGGAGTGTCGGAGGCTGAGGGGTGACCTTATAGACGTTTATAAAATCATGGGGGGCATGGATAGGCAAAGTCTTTTCCCTGAGGTGGGGGAGTCCAGAACTAGAGGGCATAGGTTTAGGGTGAGAGGGAAAAGATATAAAGAGACCTAGGGGCAACTTTCTCATGAAGACAGTGCTGCATCTATGGAATGAGCTGTCAAAGGAAGTGGTGGAGGCTGGTACAATTGCAACATTTGAAAGGCATCTGAATGGGTATATGAATAGGAAGGGTTTAGAGGGATATGTGCCAAGTGCTGGCAAATGGGACTAGATTAGGTTGGGATATCTGGTCAGCATGGATGAGTTGTTTCCGTGCTGTATATCTCTATGACTCTAAGGCTGTACCCTCAGGTCCTAGTCTCTCCTACCAATGGAAACATCTTCCCAACATCTACTCTGTCAAGGCCATTCAGTATTCTGTATGTTTCAATTAGTTCCCCCTCATCTTTCCAAATTCCATTGAGTATAAACCCAGAGTCATCAAACATTCCTCATATGTTAAGCTTTACATTCCTGACCATTTTCATGAACCTCCTCTAAACATTATTAATATTGCATAAAAACTGAAAGAATTGTGGAGTCAGAGAAAACTTGATTGGGAGGGCCAGAGTGGAGACATGCCAGGCCATACTTTGAATTTTCCGAAATGGTTCTTGCTTTTTGCCTTTTTCTCTGGGTCAGGGACTCATGCTGGGTCACATGCTGAACTTCCCTAAAAGTGATAGCAGGTTCACACTTTAGATTTCCCAGATTCCCTTGTCAATTTGCCAATGGAAAAGAGTGCTCTATGCTCATTCTGCTCCTACACCTTATAGTTCTTTGAACTCACTGAGACCCACTGGCCAGATTGCACAGCCATGGATCCCCTGAATGAAAATATGCTAACTGGACATTTTAACCTGGCTCATCCCATTGATTAGTATGAAAAGGCTGTTTTTGACTTACTGCACTGCCTCCTCACCCCCCTCCCCCCCTCCCCCAAGCTAATGGATGCCTCCATGAACTATAGTGAGGACAATCCCTTTAAGATTTTGAGACATGTTGCTTACTTGCTTCCTGCACATGTAAGTGTTTGCAGTATAAACTGGGGGAAGCTGTGAGATTGACAGAGCATAGTCCTGTGCAACAAGGTGTATGCTTCTTGATTTAGAAGGATGAGGTGGGATTTGATTGAAACTAATAGAATACTGAGAGGCCTGTATACAGTGGGCATGGAGAAGATGTTTCCAATTGTTGGAGAGACTAGAATCTGAGGGCACAGCCTCAGAACAAAGAGATGACCCTTACGGACTGAGATGAGTTCCACAGAAAAGAAATATTATCCGGAGGTGGGGGTGGGGTGGAATTAGACAGCCATGGTTGACAATGGAAGTCAAGAAATATATCAAAGAAAAAGAGAGAGCCTATAAAATGGCCAAGAGCACTGGGAAATCATAAGATTGGGAAGAGTACAAAAACAAACAGAGGATACCAAAGAGAGAAATAAGGAAGGAGAGGATCAAATATTGAGGTAAGCTAGCCAGTAATATTAGAAATGATAGTAAAAAGTTTCTTTCAATATATAAGAAACAAACGAGAGGCAAAAGTAGAAATTGGGCTGCTTCAAATTGATGCAGGAAGGCTAGTGATGGGACATAAGGAAATAGCTGAAGAACTTAATAAATACTTTGTGTCAGTCTTCACAGTGGAAGGCATGAGAAATATCCCAAATATTAAGGAGAGTCAAGGGGCAGAGCTGAGTATGGTGGCCAATACAAAAGAGAAAGTACTAGAAAAGCTAAAAGGTCTAAAAATTGATAAAACCCCTGGCCTTGATGGGCTACATCCTAGAGTTCTGAGAGAGGTGGCTGAGGAAATAGCAGACGCATCGGTTGTGATCTTTCAAAAATCACTGGAGTCAGGGAAAGTCCCGGATGATTGGAAGACCACTGTTGTAAACTTCTTGGTCAAGAAAGGATCAAGACAAAAGATGGAAAATTATAGGCCAATTAGCCTAACCTCGGTTGTAGGTACAATTCTAGAATCCATTGTTAAGGATGAGATTTTTAAATTCTTGGAAGTGCTGGGTTGGATTAGAACAAGTCAGCATGGATTTGTTAAGGGGAGGTCGTGCCTGACAAACCTGTTAGAATTTTTTAAAGGTGGTAACAAGTAGATTAGATCAGGGAAACCCAGTGTTATCTATCTAGACTTCCAAAAGGCCTTTGATAAGGTGCCTCACAGGAGGCTGGTGAGTAAGTTGAGGGCTCATGGTATTTGAGATGAGCTACTGGCATAGATTAAGGATTGACTGCACGACAGAGGGCAGAGAGTTGGGATAAAAGGTTTTTTTTCGGAATGACAGCCTATGAGAAGTGGTGTCCTGCAGTGTTCAGTGTTGGGGCCGCAGCTGTTCACTTTATCTTTAATGATCTAGATGAAGGGACAGGGGGCATTCTGGCAAAGTTCACTGATAATACAAAGTTAGGTGGACAGGCAGGTAGCACTGAGGAAGTGGGGAGGCTGCAGAAAGATTTAGACAGTTTAGGAGAGTGGTCCAGGAAATGGCTGATGAAATTCAACGTGAGCAAATGTGAAGTCTTGCACTTTGGAAAAAGTAATACAGGCATGGACTATTTTCTAAATGGTGAGAAAATTCATAAAGGCAAAGTATAAAGAGTCTAGGATTCTCTAAAGGTTGACGTGCAGGTTGAGCCCATGGTTAAGAAGCAAATGTAATGTTGTCATTTATCTCAAGAGGGTTGGAATATAAAAGCAGCGATGTGCTACTGAGACTTCATAAAGCTCTAGTTATGCTCCATTTAGAATACTGTGTCCGATTTTGGGCCCCGCACCTTAGGAAGGACATACTGGCACCGGAGCGTGTCTAGCGGAGATTCACATGGATGATCCCTGGAATGGTAGACCTAACATACGAGGAACGGCTGAGGATCTTGGGATTGTATTCATTAGCATTTAGAAGGTTGAAGGGAGGTCTAGTAGAAACTTACAAGATAATGCATGACTTGGAAAGGGTGGACGCTGGGAAGTTGTTTCCGTTAGGTGGGGAGACTAGGACCCGTGGGCACAGCCTTAGAATTAGAGGGGGTCAATTTAGAATGGGAATGAGGAGACATTTCTTCAGCCAGAGAGTGGTGGGCCTGTGGAATTCATTGCCGTGGAGTGCAGTGGACGTCAGGATGTTAAATGTCTTCAAGGCAGAGATTGATAAATTCTTGATCTCGCAAGGAATTAACGGCTACGGGGAGAGTGCGGGTAAGTAGAGTTGAAATGCCCATCTGCCATGATTGAATGGTAGAGTGGACTCAATGGGCCGAATGGCCTTAATTCTCCTCCTATATCTCATGGTCTTATGAGGAAGAATTTCTTCAGCCAGAGGATGGTAAATCGATGGACGTCATTGCCACAGAAGAGGAGTCCAAGATTTTGAGTGTATTTAAGACAGAAATGGATAGGTTCTTGATTAGTAAATAGAATAAGGATTACAGAGAGAAGGCAGGAAAATGATAGTGAGAAACATATCGGCCATAATCAAATTCTGGAACAGATTTGATGGGCCAATTGGCTTAATTCTGCTCCTCTGCCTTATGGTCTTATGGTCTTTGGAACGTCCTGTGATATAAACGTTTGCAATGTGTTTTGATTTTCTGTAATGAGTTACTTAATTATATGTTTCCAGCAGTGAGGGGTACCAGAAGGAACTTGAATCCACACAATGGCTATGATATTATCACATTGATATCAATCTTCCGTCATAGGTTTTTTCCAGTGTAGTGAATGGTGCATCAATTAATTCAGTCAGCTATAAGCAGCACAACAGGAACTTTCAAAAATAACACATCGACATCTATTGAAAGTGCATTAATGAGGCAACCTTTCAGGATTATCATTCAGGTGCAATGACTGATCAGGAAGAATGACCATATTCCATTACAAGGACACACTTTAACCTTGTGATTTTCTGTTATCTACTGTTGTCCATAAAGCCACTGCATCCATACACAGACAACGAACAATCATTTCTTAAAAGATTTACAGAGTATAGGTGTCCTGTACAATCCAGCTATTTCATGAGAATCATTCTTTCTACCATATTATTAAGATGACATGACTTCTGTCATAGTTGCTTCAATTTTTCCTTTAGCATTTATATAATTCATATGTAGTACTGATTCAGTCCATCTTGCATTTATATTTACCTTTGACTGAAAGGATCATTCAATATGCTTTTTCCAGCTTTTTCTCAAAGACTCAAGCCTACTTGACTGACCATCCAGCCTGTCTTTGTTACCTTCTTCCCAGTATCTCACCATCCTCTAAGAACATAGAACAAAGAAAATTACAGCACTGAAACAGGCCCTTCAGCCCTCCAAGCCTGCACCAATCCAGATCCTCTAATAGAACCTGCCACCTATTTTCTGAGGATCTGTATCCCTCTGCTCCCTGACCATTCATATATCTGTCTAGATACATCTTAAATAACACTATCATGCCTGCCTCTACCACTTCCAATGGCAATGCATTCCAGGCACACACAACCCTCTGCATAAAGAACTTTCCACGCATATCTCCCTTAAACTTTTTCCCTCTCACCTTGAACTTGTGACCCCTAGTAATTGAATCCCCCACTCTGGGAAAAAGCTTCTTGCTATCCACTCTGTTTATCCCTCTCATTGTTTTGTAGACCACAATCAGGTCCCCCCACAACCTCCATCTTTCTAATGAAAATAATCCTAATCTATTCATCCTCTCTTCATAGTTAGTGCCCTTCGTACCAGGCAACATCCTGGTGAACCTCCTCTGCAACATTTCCAAAGCATCCTTTTGGTAATGTGGTGGCCAGAACTGTATGCAGTACTCCATATATGGCTGAACCAAAGTCCTATACAACTGTAACATGACCTGCCAACTCTTTTATTCAATACACTGTCTGCTGAAGGAAAGCATGCCGTATGTTTTCTTGACCACTCTATCGACCTGTGTTGCCACCTTCAGGGTACAATGGACCTGAACACCCAGATCTCTCTGTGCATCAATTTTCCCCAGGGCTTTTCCATTTACCATATAGTTCACTCTTAAATTGGATCTTCCAAAATGCATCATCTCGCATTTGCCGGATTGAACTCTATCTGCCATTTCTCTGCCCAACTCTCCAATCTATCTATATTGTGCTGCACTCTCTTACAGTCCGCTTTGCTGTCTGCCACTCCATCAATCTTAATGTCATCTGCATACCTTCCTCCAGATCATTTATATATATCATAAACAACAGTGTTCTCAACACGGATCCCTGTGGAACACCACTGGTCACAGGTCTCCACTTCGAGAAACTCCTTTCCATTCATACTCCCTGTTTCCTGTTGCCCAGCCAGTTCTCCATCCATCTAGCTAATACACCCTGGACCCCATGCAACTTAACTTTCTCCATCAGCCTACCAGGGGGAACCTTATTAAATGCCTTACTGAAGTCCATGTATATGAAATTTACAGCCCTTCCCTCATCAATCGACTTTGTCACTTCCTCAAAGAATTCTATTAAGTTGTTAAGACATGACTTTCCCTGCAAAAAGCAATGTTGCCTATTACTGATAAGCCCATTTTCTTCCAAATGTAAATTGATCCTATCCCTCAGTATCTTCTCCAGCAGCTTCCCTCCAATGACGTCAGGCTAACATGTGTATAATTACCGGATTATCCCTGCTACCCTTGTTAAACAAGGGGACAACATTAGCAATTCTCCAGTCCTCTGGGACTTCACCCGCATTCAAGGATGTTTCAAAGATGTCTGTTAAGGCCCCAGCTACTTTCTCTCTTGCTTCCCTCAGTAACTTAGGATAGATCCCATCTGGACTTGGGGACCGGTCCACCTTAATGCCTTTTAGAATACCCAACATTTCCTCCCTCCATATGCCAACTTGACCTAGAGTAATCAAACATCTATTCCTAACCTCACATCTGTCATGTCCCTCTCCTTGGTGAATACTCATTTGGAATCTCACCCGTTTTCCCTGACTCGACGCATAATTTTCCTCCTTTGGCCTTGAGTGTGCCAACCCTTTCTGTGGTTACCCTTGTGCTCCTTATATATGAATAAAAGGCTCAGTTGTTCTTCCAATGTGATAATACAGTGTATCTGCAAAAAATGCAACACTTGTTCAGCAATCATCTTCCACAATATTACAGACAGTCTCAAATACTTTCACTGTTTATATCGTATTTACATCCTCAAATTCATAACCTGTACTTAGTGCTCATAATATGTCCTAAGCTGACTCACTATCACCTGTTTCCATCTGGCAATATGAGTTAAAATTGCCTGCATTACCTCTGTCATCAATTCAAATCCCTCCATTGTCCAGGCTTACTGTAATTACCTGTGCCAATTTTAGCTCACACATGTCTGCTTTGCTCTTTTTCCACTGATTTATTTATTGTTCCACACTACCTGTTTTAGTTCCAATTTTTGTTCTTTCAGTCTTCACATCTAGCCTTCTGGTAACTCTCCTTACTTTCCTTTGCCTTTGTGCCCCTTTCCCTAATTTCTAAAGCTTCATTAAATTCTAATTTTAATTGCATCTTCTCTACTTATCACATTTAAAAAAAAAATCATTTTCTTTAGCTCCTATGATCTTATATGTTGCCTTTATGTTGTCTTGTGAAGTGCTTTTAGACAGCTGATATAACTGGAACAGCATTGGTAGCTGATATTCTGTCTTCAACCTCATATTCACTCTTATTTTACAGAATGCCAAAAAACAAACAATTCCATTTCACTCACCTTGCATAAAATCTTGAGAAACAAATCACTTTCTGATCCCATTGCATACAGTTTAATTGGGCAAAATCCCTTCCCATACTCTGGAAAAAAGCAAATTACTGCGGATGCTGGAATCTGAAACCAAAAGAGAAAATGCTGGAAAATCTCAGCAGGTCTGGCAGCATCTGTAAGGAGAGAAAAGAGCTGACGTTTCGAGTCTAACTGACCCTTTGCCAAAGCTCTGACAAAGGGTCAGTTAGACTCGAAATATCAGCTCTTTTCTCTCCTTACAGATGCTGTCAGACCTGCTGAGACTTTCCAGCATTTTCTCTTTTGGCTTCCCATACTCTGCCAAGTTATAGAATGAGCTGAAAATGTGTTGCTGGAAAAGCGCAGCAGGTCAGGCAGCGTCCAAGGAGCAGGAGAATCGACGTTTCTCCTGCTCCTTGGATGCTGCTTGACCCACTGCACTTTTCCAGCAACACATTTTCAGCTCTGATCTCCAGCATCTGCAGTCCTCACTTTCTCCTACAAGTTATAGAATGCCAATGATTAAACCAACATGCAGGTGAACTAAATCCACTTATATTGTACAGAGTTACAGTTTTTCAAATTCTTCCATGTTAGTGTTCTTGTATGAAATTTCATAACTTGTATCCCTTTTTCCATTCAATTTCTTTGTACAATGGTTGGCTGGACCAATCCACATTCTGACACTCTTGAGATTGACCATTCCAGCAAGAATTCAATATTTTATTTTCTGAACAGGCTTCATTATATTCTCCCTGTGTGTGTGGAGTAGGGGAAGTAATTCTGTGATGACCAGACACATTTAAAAAGAATCAATTTGATCAGCACAATTACATGCCTACGTAGATAATTGCTGAAATAGTCGCTAAGCCGTGACTTGAACTGCAGTGTGCCAGCTCAGTGCATAGTGTAATTTAGATGATGAATTGAGGAATGCTTGTTCAGTCACCCTCAGTGCCTTGCTGTAGAAATACTCATCCAGCAATCAAAGTGCTATATATTACACTGAAAATGACAGCTACTTTTTTTTAAAAGTCCATTACAAACTGAAGAAAGAAAAATCAATCATTTGAGCAGTTCTGAGATAGAGATTGCTGTATTTACACAGTGTGATGATGGATCTGCTAGTTGACAGTATTAATCGCTCTCTCACACACAACAGGCAAACCTTGCTGTGTGCCACACTGAGAACTTGATTTGTGAAGTTTAAGGATAATCCGTGAGATTAGAAACTGAAGGCCTGATGAATTTTATTTTTCTGATATGGTTAGTGAGCTAAACAAAAAGCTGGGAACAAGATCAACAATATTAAGAACCAATACGGACTTAAACAAAAATGAAATATGGTGGATACTGGAGCACTGAATATAAAAGCATCTCTGCAGAAAGGAAGAGTTAACATTTCAGCTCAAAGAGCTTTAGTCAGAATTGGAAGAAGGAAACATCAAATACAACAAACATGATAATCCTGAGGGATTCTTGTCCTGATGGCAGCAGGCCAGAGGTGGAAGTGATGTGAAGGTGGATTAATAATCTGGGATTTCACCTGATTACTGTTGAGGATTAGGGCGAAATAATCTAATGATGAAGTAGATTATACATGGTCTGGAAAAGAAACAAGCCTGATGGGTCAAATTGGATTCCTTTCATTTCGTGCTTTTTAAAAATATTTGCATGACATGGAAGGAGCCTCTAAAATAGTAACTTCTGCTTCAGTATGGCATTTGGAATATGTATAGCTGATTTCCTGGTATAAGTTTTTTAATTGTTCAAGTACTGATGTGATTGGTGATTGGAAAATTGGTGATCAGTTTAGTTGGGCAGTAGCATTGGCACTGAGGGTTTTAATATGCATCAGCCTGAAAATGAAAACTAGATTTAAACTAAAACCATTTTTGAATGCTTTCAGTGAGTCTCTAATTTGACACCCTTAATTATCATCACCACCACCGTTCCTATCACCAGTAACAGACTTGTAACATCAGCTCTTCAAATCAGTGTTTTGAATTTCAAAATGTAGTCTATATTTGAAGGATCGAGTCTATAATTGTACTGCTTTCACAGTTTAAGTGGACAAAGTATGAGAATTTCATGCAATTACAATTAGACCATGTAGAAATTGCTAATTAATTTTTGAGTCTGATGTATTCTCACACAGGAAACCAGTGACATGCTCAACATACCAATAATGATACATAATAATTCTTTCTTCCATGTACTCCTGTGTTATATTAACCATTTACACGAGGGGACATGCTAAACTATTGCACTTGGAAATTCTTGAGCAAAGGGTCAGTGGGTAAATGTGCCACTCAAATTGTTACTGGTGCAATAATTCAGGTAGATCTTAGGCTTAACCTTATTCAGTGCTGAGTTGGTCAATTACAGCCAAAAGTAAAATACAGGTTGTTCTGTTATAATGTACATTCCATCAACGCAAATTCGCTGTAATGCGATTGATGAATTGGGGATGCTGTTTGTACATTGCGAACTTTTAAAACATGTGTTGGCTATAACGTGATTACAGTGGCAACACTTTAATCACTGTTTCTAAAGTGCGATTTTTCTAGAATGCAGTGTTGCACAAGAACACAACATTCATGCTATAGAAGAACTGACTGTAATTGGGTTAACAAATAAGGGGAAAAATTAATGTGGTTACTGCTGTTAATCATTATCCACTGGCCCTAGGGAAGTGGGCCATTGGTGGGCAGTGAAAATTGGAGATGAATGACTAATCTACACATAAAACAGAGTGTAACTCTGAGTATACACCATTAAAACAAATCTGGCTTTTATTTCTGTGGTGGAAGTTAAGAAGAATAATGGAATAGAGTTTACATCACTTGCAAGCAGGTGGGGATAACTTTGTAACAGTACATGGAAAATTGTAATTTGTTCCACAATAACACCAACATTTTTTTCTCCCAAATTTTTCTTCTTTTCTCTTTAACCCTGTTGGTCAAACTGTCCCCTTCTCCATCATTGTCACATCTAGAACATAGAACATAGAACAGTACAGCACAGACCCTTCAGCCCACGATGTTGTGCCACGCATTTATCTTAATCTAAGATCAACCTAAACTACATATCCCTCAATTTACTGCCATCCATGTGCTTGTCCAGCAGTTGCTTAAATGGCCCTAATGTCTCTGATTCTACCACCACCGCTGGCAGTGCATTCCATGTACCCACCACTCTCTGTGTAAAGAACCTACCTCTGGTATCTTCCTGTACCTTCCTTCAATCGCCTTAACGTTATGACTCCTTGTGACAGCCATTTCTGCCCTGGGAAAAAGTCTCTGGCTATCTACTCTATCTATAACTTTCATTACCTTCTCCACCTCGATCAAGTCACCTCTCTTCCTTTTTCTTTCCAGTGTGAAAAGCCCTAGCTCACACAACTTCTCTTCATAAGACAAATCCTCTAATCCAAGCAGCATCCTGGTAAATCTCCTCTGCACCTTCTCTAAAGCATCTACTTGCTTCCTATAATGAGGTAACCAGAACTGGACTCAACATTCCAAGTGTGGTCTTACCAGGGTTTTATAGAGCTGCTGCCAAACCTCATGGCTCTTAAACTCAATCCTCCTGTTAATGAAAGCTATAACACCATATGCCTTCTTAACAACTCTATTAACTTGGGTGGCAAGTTTAAGGGATCTAGATGAGATTAGATTCCCTACAGTGTGGGAACAGGCCCTTTAGCCCAACCAGTCCACATCTACCCTCCGAAGAGCAACCCAGCCACTTCTGACTAATGCACCTAACACTATGGACAATTTAACATGGCCAATTCACCTGACCTGCACATGTTGGACTGTGGAAGGAAACCGGAGCAAACCCACGCAGACACAGGGAGAATGTGCAAACTCCGCACAGACAGTCACCCAAGGCTGGAATTGAACTTGGGACCCTGGTGCTGTGAGGCAGCAGTGCTAACCACTGAGCCACCGTGGCACCCCTAAAAGGATCTAAGTACATGGACCCCAAGATCCTGCTGTTCCTCCACACTGTCTAGAATCATGTCTTTAACCCTGTGTTCAACATTCAAGTTCAACCTTTCACATTTATCCAGGTTGAACCTCACCTGCTACTTCTCAGCCCAGTTCTGCATCCTGTCAATGTCCTGTTGTAGCCTGCAACAGCCCCCGACACTACCTACAACACCACTCACCTTTGTGTCATTGGCAAACTTACTAACCCACCCTTTCATTTCTACATCCAAGTCATTTATAAAAACTACAAAGAGCAGAGGCCCAAGAACAGATCACTGAGGGACTCCACTGGTCACCGACCTCCAGGCAGAATATTTGGTCTGGCCTTGCTCATTGCCTAGCACCAACCCAATATAGCCTCTCCCCTGATCAGGCTAACTACATATTGAGTCAGGAATCCTTCCTGGACACGTCTGACAAAATCGGCTCCATCCAGACCATCTGCAGTAAGGATGTTCTAAACAATACTAGGGAGGTTGAAGTCACTTATAACAATATCTCACTTACATCTGTACATTTCCAAGACTTGCCGTCCAATCTGTTCTTCCATCTCTCTGCTGCTGTTGGGGGGTCTATACAAAACACACAATAAAGTAACTGCTCCTTTCCAGTTACTGACTTCAACCCATACTGACTCAGTAGACGAACCTTCCTCAACAACCTCCTTTTTTGCTTCTCTGATGCACTCTCTAATTAACAAAGCTACTCCCCTCCTCTTTTAAAACCCCCCCCCCACCCCCAGTTTTTTTCTAAGATCTAAATCCTGGAACATCCAGCAACCATTCCTGCCCCTGTGAAATCTCCATTATGGCCACAACAACAGTTCCAACACTTCCTGACACTCCTTTAACCCATCCATTTGCCCTATCAACTGTGTATCCTTGCTGACAGACTTCCTGCATTCTATTTTTGCCCATTCAACAACTACTCTCCCCTCTTACCTGTAGCTCTGGTTCCCATTCCCCTGCCAAATTAGTTTAAACCCACCCGAAGTGCACTAGCAAATCTCCCACCAGGACACTGGTACCCCTCCAGTTTAAGTGCAACCTGTCCTTCATGTACAGGTCCCACCTTCCCCAGCAGGTACCCCAATGATCTACGTATCTGAAGCCCTCCCTCCTGCACCAACTCTGTAGCCACATGTTTAGCTGCACTCGCTCCCTGTTCCTTGCCTCACTAGCACGAAAGTAATCCTGAGTTTACTACTTTGCTCGTCCTGCTTTTTAGCTTCCAACCTAACTCCCTGAAATCACTTTTTAGAACCTCGTTCCTTTTCCTAGCTATGTCATTGGTGCCAATGTGCACCATGACCTCTGGCTGCTCACCCTCCCTCTTCAGATTCGATCAGAGACACTCCAGGCCCCCAGCACCTGGAAGGCAACATACCATCCGGGAGTCCCGTTCACAACCACAGAATCTCCTATCTGTTCCTCTTACTATTGAGTTTCCTACCATTAATGCTTTTCTATTCTCCCTGCTTCCCTTCTGAGCCACAGAGCCAGACTCAGTGCCAGAGACCTGGCCATGATGGCTTTCCCCTCAACAGTATCCAAAATGGTACACTTATTATTGAGGGAACGGCCACAGGGGAACCCTGCACTGTCTTCCTGTTCCCTTTCCATCCCCTGACTTTAACCTATCTACCTTTTCCCTGTATCTGAGGTGAGATTACCTCCTGTAACGCCTCTCAATTACCCCCTTTGCCTCCCGAATAATTCAAAGTTCATCCAGCTCCAGCTCCAGTTCCCTAACGCAGTTTCCGAAGATCTGGAGTTGGGTGCACTTTCTGCAAATGAAGTCAGTGGGAACACTAATGGTGACCCTTACCTCCCACATCCTACAGAACTAACATCTGTTCCCACTGTTCTAAGAGACTATTGAGAAAACTGGTAACCATACTGAATCGGCGCACAGAACCATTTTTTCGGTGAGAGGAGGAGGATGGATGGGAGACACTATGTAAGCAGTGTTTCAGGTAAAGAAACCGGCCAAATATACTACCTCACTTACTTAACAGTCCTGTGTCTGCTCCTGCTCAGCTTGTGCTCTGCCAATTCATGAGATAAGTTATTAAAGGATTAATTTACCTTCCCAGCAGCCCCCTGGTTCTCACTCCCAACGCTTCCGCTGCTGCTGCCCTGCATTTCCAAATCCTTACCCTAACTTTTCAGCATTCCTAAATTTTCTGCTGTAGTACCAACTTTGCCTCCCTCTTAGATTAGCTTATATCTTCCCTCTATGTATCTCCTGACATACTCTGAAAGGACCACGCAGATGCCCTTTTCTATCTGTTTGTGAGCAGCAACCCTGACAGGCTCACTCTATTCTCTCTCTGACCTGCTCACAAGCTGGAGTCTGTTCTTGTCGATTTCCTTTATCTCACATTGAACCAGCCGAATTCTGACAGCAGATCATCTCCCTGCTCCACAGCTTCCTCTAGAATATTCCTTTACTTTAGAACAAGACCCTTGCCATCCTTGAGCTTGTTGTGAATGTTTGTAAAGATAGCATGACCTGATTGAAACCTGGCTGAGAGGTAATAACACCTCCCTTAGTAATGTTTTTTCTGCTTGCCTATACCTTCTGGACTAATTCAGCACATTGGCTGTGCTGCTGTAGTCACTGAATCAGATTTTAGACTGTCCTCCTACTCCTCTGGAACATTCAGATTTTAGACTGTCCTCCTACTCTGGAACATTCACTTTCTTCGACCACCCCAGATTGTTCCACAAATCTCATCTCTTGTTGTCTATTGCCCAAATACCACATCAAATATCACACTGTCCCAAAGGATTTCTCATTTTCGGTTCCAGTTCACTCATCAACCTTACAAGTTCAGTGTTCCCCTAACCTCGCCTAATCTCTTTCGGTACATAAACTTGCAAAGCGAATTTTCTGGCCATTTCTTTGACCTCACTATTTCACATATGCTCTCTAAATCCATTGTGTTCAATTACCTCTTCTTTATATTTCTCTCCAAACATACTTCCTTTCCACCTTCCAACCAAACTTGCTCCTGTGATCATCCCTGGAATAAGTTTCTCCCACAAGTCATTTACAGTTCCTCTTTCAAATTGTAGGCTTTGGCCCCCTGTTCACTCCTATATTTCTGCATTTACTAATACTTTCATGTCCCGCCTCAGTTTCCCCTTTGATATTCTTGGCCTCAGTTAAATGATTACCATCCCTCCCTCTGGTTATTCACCTCTCTGTTGCCTGACTCTGCCTCGGTCTCAACTCATCTGCTGATGATACCCACTTCTGGACCTTTGTTACTCTTGACATGAATATCCTAATGTTCTCACGGTCCACTACCCAGGTTCTAGCATTAATCAATTTGCATTAATCTAAAGCTCTTTTGCCCATATCCTACATCATAGTAAGTATTGTTTTCCCATCACCCATGTACTTGCTTCACTAGGTTGATGCCTCATCTTGCAATATTTCAAACATAACATTCTCATCCTTGTTTTCAAAATTTTTGTGGTCTTGTCCCTTATCTTTCTAACCTCCTCCAGCTCTAGAGCTGTCTATATATTCATACTCTTCCAATTCTACCCTCTTATAAATCTTCCATTTTTTATTCTTTGCTGGTGACAGCTGTGTCTTCAACCAGGTCCAGACTCTGTCAGTTTTATACAAAAGCTTTTGATCTCTCTACCTCTCCTTTTTTTACTTATAAGATGCACCAAAAATCCACACTTTTCATCAAAATTTTTGTCATTTTTTAAATAGTGTTTTGTCGTTGTGTCCAATCTTTCAAAATGACATCATCCACAACCAGTTTCTTATGTTACAAGGGATAACATAAAGATTGCCAAAAAAATTGAAGAACTACGAATGCTGAAAATCGGAAACAAAAACAGAAATTGCTGGGAATGGTTATCTTGACCATACATCCTCACAGCCTGCTTCCTGCAAAGGTTCTGTTCCATTCTCCCAGTTTCTCTGTTTTATGTCGCATCTCTTCCAATGATACCAGTTTCTGCAATGACTACCATTTTCCCCAACCAAGGATTCCTCAGTACTATAGTTAACAGGGCTTCTGGCATGTCTGACCCATCTCCCACACTTTGGCCCTCATCCCCTCTTTTCCCTCCCATAAAAGTGAAAGGGTCCCCTTTGTCTTCACCTACCATTCCACCAGCATCCACATCAAGAGGATCATTATCTGCCATTTCTGCCATCTCCAGCATGATGCCATCATCAGATGCATATTCCCCTCCCCTCCCTTGTCAGCCTTCTGCAAGGACTGTTCCCTCCAGCTCACACTGATCCATTCCTCCTCCACGTCTGACATCTCGCCACATCCCCATGGCACCTTCTCATGCAATTGCAGAAGGTGTAACCCCGAACAGTTTACTTCCTCCCTTCTCACTATCCAAGGCCCCAGACACCCCTTCCAGTTTACCTGCACTTCATTCAATCTGGTCTAATATATTTGCTGCTAACAATGTTGCCTGCTCTACACCGGGAAAATGAAATGCAGACTGGATGACCGCTTTGCACAACTGCAAAAATCACCCTGGGCTTGAGTTGCCTGCCAATTCAACACACTAACACATTCCCTGGCCAACAGTTCTGTCTCAGGTCTGCTGCAATGTTCCAGCAAAGCTCAATGCAAGCTGGAAGAACAGCTCCTCATTTGGTGCTTGTGGAACTTGTAGCCTTCTGCACTTAATATTGAGGTCAATAATTTTAGGGCCTAAACACCTTCTCCCACGTTCTTGCTCCAAACCCCACACACCAAGCTTTGTTATTATATGGGCTGCTACCATAAACAACTTATTGTCAGCTATGAATGGCCCCCAATTTTTGATTCCTCCAGGCTGACATTTACCCATTCCTTTGTCTCCTCAAGTGTTGTTCTCTCTATCTGAGCTCCATTTCTACCTATCATTTATTCCTTCCCCCAGCCCCACCCTATCTTTGGCATATATACCACCTTCTTCCTAGCTACTGTCAGTTCTGAAGAAGGGTCACTAGACTGAAACATTAACTTTGTTTTCTCTGTACAGATGCTGCTAGACCCTGTTGAGTTTTTCCAGCAATTTCTGCTGAGGAGTGCCACATCACGGAAAACATTTAAATTATCAGCTTCCTCCACTGAGTTGGGAAGAAGGATGGAGTGTTGAATCCAGAATATGCTAAAAGCAGATTTAAAGTGTATGGATTAATTTGGATAGCCAGGATATCTTGCCTGTCTGATGGATATGATTCTGAGACAGCTTTGGCAGGGGTAGGTATAGGGGGTTATCAGGTTGCCTTGAAGGGAAGAGGTCAGCTATTCTTTGGGATTGTTAACAGTAGAGATAAAAGATATATGAGCACATTGGAGCTGTAAAGATGTAACGTATATTGTCAACTACTGTCATAAAATATCAAACTTGTCAAAAACTGTCAAAAGCTCTCAAAATATGTTTTTATGAATGAGAATTCTGTTTTTAACAGTGACTTAGAATTTTAAGTAACATAACTTTTTTTTTCTCCTGTGTGCTTGAGTAGTTGTGGATATAAATGGGTTGACATGGTAAGTGGAGAGGGAAAGGGTGGAATTTTGAATTGACATTAAGTTAACATGGTTAGTATGAGGGATCATGGGGGATAGATAGAAGGACTTTTTTTCATATTCATTCAAATGATTTGGTTTGTTGTGCTGGGGAAGCTGGTGGTGCACTATTTTCATTAACTGTTGGGGTGTAGGGACACCCACTGTATTGTTAGTTGGGAATTCCAGGATTCTGACCCAGCCACAGTTCCAGAATGGTGGTACAGTTCCAGGATGCTGTGTGGCTTCAAAGAGTACTTGTAGATGATGGTGTTCCCATATACCTGTTGATGTTGATCTTCTGGGTATCAGGTGTCCGGCATTGCCGTATTGTGTAGTTGATACACACTGCTGCCACTGTGCGTAGGGTAGCTTGGTGAAATGAGGGGCCTTAGAGAATGGATAGAGGTGAATAGAGTGACATAGTGGGTATAAGGGGCAATGAGACAGGGTAGATGGCATTAAGTGTTAACATGGATTGGGCATTGGGAATGTACAGGAGTGAGGGAATGTGAGAGATGAGGGCTGGAGTAATGTTTCATATTTTTTGTTTTATATTGGACCCTGAAGCAGGGATTCTGTCCAATTTGACTCAGCAACTGGCAGCCTCCTCAGACATTTTTGGGTCACCTGACTCAATTTCTAATTCTTCTTGCCTCTGTGCAAATGGGAATGAAGTTTGAGGTCCCCCTGGCAATTGTTATGCAGAAAAGGTTACCACTTGTTTGAGATATCTAAGGGGTGCTGATGTGTGCAGGACACTATTTCGGTTAAACATGTCCATCATCCACAGGTTTCCAGAATCACAGATGCCAGAATTCAGCCAATAAAATTCACTCAACATGATATAAAGAAATGGTTAGAGGCACTGGATACTGTGAAGGCTTTGGTCTCTGACAAACATTCCAGCAATAGGACTGAAGACATGTGCTCCAGAACATCCCCCATATTGAGCCAAGCTTTTCCAGTATAGTTACAACACTGGCATCTATTCGACAATGTGAAAAATTGTCAAGGTATGTCCTGTACATAAAAAGCAGGACAAATCCAATCCAGCCAATTACCATCCACCAAATTACTCTCAAACATCAGTAAAGTGAAGGAAGGTGTCATCAACAATGTTATCAAGCAGCACTTACTCAGTAATAACCTGCTCAATGATGTCCAGTTTGGTTTCCACCAGGGTCAATCAGCTCCTTATTTCATTACAGTCTTTGTTCAAACATAGTCAAAAAAGCTGAATTTAGAGGTGAAATGACAGGGACAGTTCTTGATAACAAGTCCCTGTTCATACAAATGTGGCATCAAGGACATCAAACAAAATCAATGGGCATCAGAGTGAAACCCTCCACTGGTTAGAGTCATGCCTGGTATAAAGAAAGAGGTTGTGATTGTAGGAGGTCAGTCATCTCAGCTCTAGTACATCTCTGCAGGAGTTCTTCAGCTGCTTCATCAATGACCTTTCCTCAATCACAAGACAAGAAGTGAGGATGACCACTGATGATTACATAATGTTCATCACCATTTGTGACTCCTCAGATACTGAAGCAGTCCATGTTTAAATACAACAAGGTCTGGACAATATCCAGGTTTGCACTGACACATTGCAATTAACACTAGCACCTCACACAAATGTCAAGCAATGACCATTTCCAACAAGAGAGCATCTAACTATCACATCGTGACATTTAATGGTATCATCATCACTGAATCCTCCACTATCAACATTGCAGTGGTTACCATTGACCAGAAACTGAACCGATGAGTCATATATATACTGTAGCTACAAGAGTAACTCAGAGGCTAGGAAAACTGCAGCAAGCAATTATCTTCTGACCCCCCAAAGTCTGTCCAACATCTAATGGTATAAATGAGGTCTGTGATGGAATGCTCCCCTGGATGCCTGGAAGAGTGCAGCTCTAACAATACTCTGGAAATTGAAACAATCCAGAATAAAACAGCCAACTTGATTACTACCATATCTACAAACATTCTGTCCCTTCCTCTCAGATGGTCAGTGACAGCAAGGTGCACCAACTGCTGAAATTTACTAATGCTCCTAAGACAGCACCTTTCAAATCCAGAACCACTACCATCTAGAAGAACAAGGGCAGCGGATACATGGGACCACCACCTACTGCAACTTCCCATCCAAGGTCCTCACCATCCAGATATGAAAATATATCTCCATTTCTTTGATAATGTCAGGTCAAAATCCTGGAACTCACTCCCTAATGGCATTGTGAGGTATGTGCACACAATAGGGCGCAGCGTTTCAAAAGGCAGCTCACCACTACCTTCTCAGGGACAATTAGTAAATGCTCACCCAGCCAGCAATGCCCACAACCTGTGAATGAATGAGCAAAAAAAAAGTCAACACTCTATAAGAGAAAACTTGAAAACTGTGAAGGTAGGAGGTTTTAAAAATATTGTTTAACAAAAACATGCACGTTTTCAAGAATAAAATTAGCACACTCTCACAATTAAAAATAGTTTTGCAACATTTTTTGAAATTGATATGCTTCTTCAGAGATGATTCTATTGACTCGTGGGAGTGTGGCTCATGCTGTGAGGCTACAAAGTGGATTTGACAAAATGCATGAGGATGAAATATTCATCAGAATTGAACATCAAAGACACATAAGTGACTGGACCAAAGACCATCAGTGAATAAGGCAAAGTGCTCAAATGCATTAATGGACCCAGATTGATTATATACCAGATAAGGTTGATGTCAAACAATGATATTACTGTTGCATCATTATTGCTAGATTGAAGTATTGTTTATTTTCCCCCAAAAGACTTCTGGCTCTGCTTTGTGTTAGAATATAATGGCCGTGACAATGTCTTCCATACCTCAGTTAAGTGGCACTTTTTCATGTGTTAAGTTGGCTAAAGATACGATAGAGGACATTGCAGGAAGATGCATTCAGTCCTTAGCCACTTGCATATCACAGTAGAGTCATGGGATAGTGTTCAGGGTAATATTATTTGGATGATTCCTTACCCTCTCTAACCTGCAATAGGAATAATTCTAGTTATTTCCAGTACAGTCTCAGGACAGTATCTCCAATCTTATAACACATTGGATGGGCCAGTTTGAATAACTCCATATGTGGTTTGTCACCAAATTTCATTTGATGATTCACTTGTGAAGCACTTTAGGATTTTTTGCTATTTGAAAGGAACCATATACATAAAAATTGTTGTATTACTATCTGGTTCTGCAAAATGTGAATGAACACAAGCTGTGATATTAATTCTCTTGCAGCTGTCTTTTTTTCCTGGCCTTTAGATCTTTGAGGAGCTGTGATTCAAAAGCACAGGAACAAGAAATAGTGTACTTCTGAATAGGCAGAACGTTTTTCAAGGTTTCTCATTAACTCAGACATGAACTGCTGGAGGAGCAATAGATGCTTCAGTTTTCTGTCATGTCCCAGCATGGAGTCTGAAAAATGACTGGAGGACAACACAACTTTACATTCACAACTGAGTAGACATCTTTCGTGACTGGTGCTGGTGCTTTCTGGAGGGAATGAGTAAGAAATGCTGTCCAATATTTAACTAAATGAAGACTGAGACAACAGAAGGGGCAAGTGACAGGTAAAGAAAGAGTCTGACATGGAGACAGAAATAAAAGAGCCTTACCCAAATTAACAAGAAAGTTAGATGAAAAACCAGAGAAAACTTGAGATTGGTGAGGGATATTTGATCAACTTAAGTAGCCAATTGGTGAAAACCCCACATACACCACACAGGTGGAGTTTGTGTTGATTTTTAGGTGAAGTAATAGTAACTAATTGGGAAAGGTCTTGAGAAAGTCATCAGTAAGACATACTGTGGTAGAATTTTAGCAGCTGTTCTCCTGACCTGCTATAATTTTGGTGGAATATCAACTGAAATGCGCTTTCTCTGGTGTTTGCCTTAGTCTTCAACTAAATTCAGGCCAATTGATCAGGAAAACTTGAAGAAATGATATTCTAGGGATAAAACAACAGGGATATAGAGTTGGGGATGCAGACAGAAGCAGAAGCAGAGATGGGGACAGACGTTTAAGCTAACAAATGGCTTTTATCAATCAGTGAATAAAAAGTGAATGTATTAGAACTACATTTCTCAATCCACTATTTTAATTAAGATGTCAACTTCTTTTAATTTTAACTTATTAAATATCTGCAGTAAAATTTCTGGTAGTGAATTTATATATATATTTTATATGCATTTAGTTTTTGCTTGTTAATATCAGCAGTTCTAATTCCTTAACTTAAGGGAGAGCAAAACTGAATGTGTGTAAGAGGGAAAGACAGTGATAGAAAGCAGAGTTTTGTGGATATCCCCATATCTCAGGAACTACAGCAATTCAAGCTTACCACTCCCTTCTCCAGGACAATTAGGGATGGATAGTAAGTGCTGGCTTAACCAGTGGTGCCCACATCCTATGAATGAGTAAAAGAAAAAAGTATATAGACACTTCATATTAATCTTCCATTCAAGTGAGCACTCAGTGGTAGCCGCTCTCATAAAGTAACATAGCACAGTAATCTCCTTCAGACAAAGTTCAACAGAAATATACCTCAAGGTGAGATGATATCTAACCAAAAACTGGCTCTTAAAATTACAAGTTAGTTAATATTTTGTAGATTTCTTTCCCTTTAACGTCTGCTCATCAACTGAAAAACATTGACACTATAGTCCCTGTTCTTTCCTAAATACATTTTCAGGAACTTGGCTTTCATTCCTACAGTGGCCCTATGAATTGACCCCTGCGTGCTGTCTGCCAATAAGGGAGGGCACTCTGGCATTTCACTAGCCAAGTAAAACAATTTCAAAATTAAAGAAAAACAAAATGTTTTAGGTTTTCACTCCGAACTCTAACTTGACTTCTAAGTAAATTGAGAGGGAAAGCTATGACATGAACAAATGGGTTTAGATAATTAGGAGCAGTTGTTGTAGGTCATTTTGATGCAGACAATGTGGAGTAAATACTCCATAAAAATATAGCTAATCCAGGGGGCTTTGTTTAATATAAATCATTGTTTGATGGGCACCTCTCTAACAATCTGATTAGAACTTTCAGCTCCTGATAATATCAGGCACAATACTGCCAAGTAGAGCAGCTTGGATTCAAGACGTTTACATCAAGATCTAAATATTCTTTTTGACATATTTTACCTCCTCGTAAGACTCTTACTGGGCTCAACATTTCATATGGCTGGTGTGCAGTTATCGGGATCGTGGCACTGTGGTTCACATTTTCATTAGATTACAGTGTGGAAACAGGCCCTTCAGCCCAACAAACCCACCCTCCGAAGAGCAACCCATCCAGACCCTTTCCCCTATATTTACCCCTTTACCTAACACTACACATTCTTGGACTGTGGGAGGAATTCACCTAACCTGCACATTCTTGGACTGTGGGAGGAAACCCATGCAGACACGGGGAGAATGTGCAAACTCCACACAAATAGTTGCCTGAGGTGGGAATTGAACCCGGGTCTCTGGCGTTGTGAAGCAGCAGTGCCAACCACTGTGCCAATGTGCCGCCCATTTGGGAGCGAGTTTCCTGAGAGTCCTTAATGTTGGATCTGGACCTCATAATATTTCATGGTACCAGCTCAAACATGGGGAAGGAAACTTTCTGCTGATTACTATAGTCCTCCATGTTGAATATCATTGGAAGAAGGAAAGGCTGGAGCAAGGAGAAAAAATGTACTCTGTTTGGAAGAATTAATTGCCTATAAACAAGAATGTCTCAGTAGATCCATTACTTACCAAACTAAGGTGACTCATGAAACATGCTGGTGCCAGACTGGTCTTGAAGCAGATTCTGAAGGAACCAACAAGAAAGAAAATCCAACCTATTCTAGTCCCCACCAATTTACCTGTCACAGACGATGGGACAATCTTGGTAGGTGTGACCACCTCAGAGTTCTTGTGAAGGTGAAATCCATTTTCACACTGAGGTCACTGTCCATCATGTTATGGGGCACTGCCACTGTGTTAAATGAGATTGATTCAGAAATGACGTAACTACCCAAAATCAGGATTCACGAGGCACCCAAGGCAGCAGCAGATATTAAGACAAAGTTGATGATGCTGATGATGGTTACAGAGTAAAATCTTACTTATGAGACTATAAATGTTAGTTTTGCAGATTGTTTACCTTGGTTGTTGGTCACTGATCATGTTCACAGGAGGCTGCCAATGTGCTTTTAACAAAGTAACATTAAAGTTTATAAAGCACAAAATAAAAATAATCTATTTCAAAATATACAAGAAGTTGTATATAAAATCTTTAAATACAAATGATAGAAATAACTATTCAATTCTTTTAACCTCAACAACAACCTTACAGATACTCAACCTTAGTAAAGGGTCACCTTTTTTTCCACTTAAGAGATCCTTCTTCAGGTAACACATCTTGAGTTGGTTTCCTTCTGGCAAATCTTTGCGATCACTTAACGCTAGCTTGTTTACTTAACATCTCTTCATATGACCCCTAATCAAACTGCTCACACAGCTCATTATGTTAACATGTATTTTTTAAACTCCTCTTCCAACATCTTTCTATTTTGAATCTTCATCTTACTGACATTAAATCACTCAGGATTTAACTAATTTCTGGTAAGATTCAGGCTGAAGTGTCATTTTTGTTGTGTTTTATGGAGGTTTTTTTTCTGCAAGGCTAAGTGTGCTTTCTTATAATATCATCCCAACCTCACCACGTTGCTTATGCACCATTACACTATTGTGAACTGCTCATTATATTCTTGCACTTGTCATCGATGGATATATTTGCAACTACTAGGTCCTGGATCTGAGTCATTGGTGCTGTCAGTAAGTATGTTCTGTTATGCCTGGTGCTATTCACTCACAAGAGTGTAGATCTCACATTATCACGTGGTAGCACTGGTGACAGACCTATGGGAGTGTCAGCAGGTGGTATGATGTAAAGTGAAGTTAGACTGAATCTGTTGTGGGTTGCTATTGTTGTTGTGTCGCCGTAGTCTTACCAGACCATAGGGCTGCTCTCTTATTGGAGAGAGAGAGAGAGAGAGAGAGAGAGGACTGGTGGTGACTTAAGCTGAGGGCCACCATATCTCAGGGAGGGAGACATTGAGAAGCAGAGTCCTTCATGGTAACCTCAGCTGGTGATAAGAATTGAACCCATACTGTTGGCATTGCACTGCTTCACTCACCAACCATTCAACCAACCAAGCTTAACAAGAGAACACAAATCTATTGCACCAAAATCTCTATATATAAGGCAGTTTAGAAAAATATTAACATAGACAGCAAACCAAAATCACAACTGGTTTTCCAGTAATATCCATTGCAGATAATGACATTCAAGAGAAATATCACTCATATCTTTCATTTTTTTCCTTAGCTTAGTCTTCTCAGTTCTTTTCCTTGGACTTTTGAGACATTTTTACAAATTCTATTCAAGTCTGATAACATTAACCCGTGGGCCTAAACCTCTCTTCAGTTTGGATAGTTGGAACACTTCTATACATTTTTACTACCTGAATGATTCACAGACTACCAGCAGATCTACCAGTGTGACTGGTTCTTCTCAAATAAAATCTTCAACCTTCTGCACTGAAGTTAAATCAAAGCTAATGACTGTGATCTGTTTTCTTTTCCTGCCGTAAACTCAGCAGTATAAATGTTTCATCCATTAACACCACAAATACAAGACACTTAAATGAAATCTCATGCTTCTTGGAAATTATGCATTTATGTCACCGTTACAACTGACTTCTAATTTACTTCAAAGAAATTTTCAGACTTGATCAAAATTAATTTGTTTTCATCTTAAAATCCAAACATCAAGTGGTAATAATAGATATATATTTTGCACCTTTCATCACAATTATCAGCAAAGTGTTAAATTATCAACAGTGCTCTCAAGAGGAAATTATTTCCCGAGTTCCTGAACTCATTGCAGCCTTAGTCGAAATATGGACTGAAGAGGCGATTTGTTTCCATTTAAAAAGGGAATAAGGCAAAAGACGAATAATTATAGATCAATTATCCTAACCTGGGTCGTGGATAAGATCCTGGAATCCATTGTGAAGGATGAGATTTCTGAATATTTGGAAGTGTACAGTAAAATAGGGAAAAGTCAGCATGTTTTCATCAAGGGGAGGTCATGCCTGATAAATCCGCTAGAATTCTTTGAGGAAGTAACGAGCAGCTTAGACCAAGGAGAGCCAATGGATGTTATCTACCTGGACTTCAAGAAGGCCTTAGACAAGGTGCCACACAGGAGACTACTGAGTAAGATAAGGGCTCATGGTGTCAGGGGCAAGGTGCTAGCATGGATACCATGAAGGACTGTCCTTACAACCTCAACATAGGTGGCACAGTGGCTTAGTGGTTAGCACTGCTGCCTCACAGTGCCACAGACCTGGGCTCAATTCCAGCCTCAGGCAACTGTCTATGTGGAGTTTGCACATTCTCACTGTGTCTGCCCAGGTTTCCTCCAGGTGCTCCAGTTTCCTTGCACAGTCCAAAGATGTGCAGGTCAGGTGAATTGTCAATGCTAAATTGCCTATAGTGTTCAGAAATATCAGGGGAAATTTAGAGTAATAGGGTAAATTACTGGGTCGGTTTGGGAGATACGTTTTGGAGGGTTAGTGTGGACTTGTTAGGCCAAAGGGCCTGTTTTTGCACTGTAGGGATTCTATGATTTGAAAGTTCCTTACACTGAATCTTCCAAACCAGCAATTTCTGCCACCTAGAAGGAAAAGGGAGCATATGCAAGTGGACACTATCATCTCGGAGTTCCCATGCAAGACACACACAATCATGACCTGGAAGTATATTGTTGTTTCTTCATTGTTACTGGGTAAAAATCCTGGAAGTCGCTTTGCTAACATCCACTATTGACTGCAACAGCTCACCACTGCCTGCTCTAGAGAAACTGCTGATGGCAATAATTGCTGGCCTAACCAGTGATGCCCAAGCCTCACGACCATAAGGGAAAACTGCAGCAGCAGCAGCAACATCAACTCTTGTAGATTTTCATACGTTCTCAAAACTGATGTTCATTTCACAGTCTTACTTAGATGTGCCCAAGGCCTTGGAATATTAACCCTTTGTTGAGAGTGTGGTGCTGGAAAAGCACAGCAGGTCAGGCAGCATCCAAGGAGCTGGAGAGTCAATGTTTCAGGCATAAGCCTTCCATCAACAGTACTAACCACTGAGCCACCGTGGTGCCTATGGGCAAGGTTGTAAGGACAGTCCTTCATGGTAACCTGAGCGAGTGCAGCTTTAATGCTGAACATTATGCAATCATCAGCAAAAATCCTTAATTCTGGCCTCATTATGGAGTAAAAGTGATTGATCAAAGACCTGAAGATTGGCTTATGCCTGAGACATTAATTCTCCTGCTCCTTGGATTCTGCCTGACCTGCTGTACTTTTCCAACACCCCACTCTCGACTCTGATCTCCAGCATCTGCAGTCCTCACTTTCTCCCGATATTAGCCTTTTGCTCAGCTGCTTTCAGTTCCTATGCACCATGTACTTCTGTGCCTCTGCCATTTTCGAATCAATTAAACTCTTCTTGGATGGTTATGCATAAATGAATAGCAACAAAAATGAACAAACCATCTGGTCTCCAAGCAGTCATCAATAATCTTCTAAAGCAGTGGTTCCCAAAGTAGAATACATGTATCTTAGTGAGTACTACAGATATCTCCTGGGGCTACTTAAGAGAAATTGTATAACAGCAGATTTTCTTTTAATACTTTATTCATTGTATAACTACCAAGCGTTTTCACAACATGGTGATCAGAATTTAGCAATTAACTTCTTCACTGTAAAAATATAGCTTATATGCCTGCATATATACCTGTATGTATAAATGTAATTGTATTTCCAGCAGCAGCAGCACAGCTCCAAGCCATTGTTGGGCCCAGGTACCTGACAGCAGAGGCATTCCAGCTGTGACAGTGTGCAGGGATTCGGGCCAACTGAGTGTTTGCAGACTGACGGATGGACTTTGTGGCTTTGTTTCTCTGGTGGTGAGGACTCTTGGTGGAGGTGGGGAAACGATCTGGACACTTCTTTTTCTTTTGGCTGTTTCTTCGATTTCTCCTTCTGTTTTTAGTCCTGTCTTTTGTCTACTTAGGTCGGGCCGGAGAATGGTGACTTTGTACACTTTCACCGTACTCCTGTACCCACATACACATGACAATAAAAATCTAATTTTTTTTTTCAAATGTATCAATTAAAGTACAATGAATGTAGAAAGTAAATACATACTGTTTACATCCGATGCGTATACAATATGGCACCAAACAGATTGCCCCACTAGAGGTTTTTCAGTTGAGTATTTTTCTATTTATAAAGGGGAAATTAACTACATGGCAAATAACAGATGGCTAACAGGATGAGTTAAAAAGAAACTACCAGTGATGAGAATGAAGCTGCAAGCACCAGTACTAAAATCCATTCGAATCGTACCATTGTCAAGCAACATTGATGCCATGTTGTATGTTTCCTGATTCAGTTAGTGAACTGAACAATTAGCAACAACTGTTTGCTCTGCAAATGGATGAGACTTCTGCAAGCCTGGCTCATTGCTTAGTTTATGTGAAATATATAAAGGGTCAATACAAGAGAGCTTTTTATTTTGTAAATTACTACCTAATTGAACAGCAACTGAGTATATTTTTAAACAGTGCTTCATCAACCAACAGGGATTTTTCTCGTATTGAAAATGTATTGAAATCTGCATTGCTGGGTCTAACTCAATGACAGGGTTGCACAGTGGAGTGGTGATATGTGTGAAATTACTTGTTCCAAATGCAACTTGGGTGTTTGCAGCATACACAGAAAGACACTTGCCACTAAGAACATGCCAGCCAACTTAAGGGAAGCACTAGATATTGCTGTGAGAATGGTTAACTTAATAAAATCCAATTCCCTCTCTGATGAATGAGAAATGAACATATCAATCTATTGTGTCAGACATTCATTGAGCATCTTGTGGTAAAATATTGAACAGGTTCTTTGAACTGTATATGAGATGAAGCCGTTCCTCACATTCCCACTGTCTGCATATCTGGATGAAAAGCCTTGACTCTAGCTTCTCGGTTACTTATCAGATACTTTCCCTCAATCAAATGAATATTGGATTCCAAGCACGGAATATGATAATATCCAGTGTTCAGGATAAAACTGAAAAGCTAGTTTGGTCTCATTGCGTGGACAAAAGGAACGCTGAAATATTTCTCAGTCTGTACAAATCCTGACAACTAATGGGCTATATTTGCAGGACAGTCTAAAAGCGACGTCAAGCACACCTACTGATGGATAAAACAAAGAACAGTGCTGCCCATTCTCAAATTTTCCCATAGTTTCAACATCATAAGACCTGACTGTAAAATAATGAGAAACTCCTGCACTTAGCAACTAATGGCGCACCGAGATGGAGTTTTATCAAAAACAGTTGGTGGATTTTTGGGTCGTAATGCAAGCATATTATTCTCAGTCATCAGACAGTGTTGTCAAAGTTTTGATGCTGCTTGCCACAGCATTCATCTGTTGAAAAAGGATTTTTGGCACTCGGTGAAATGAAATCAAAGTATTGTCAATGTTAGTATGCTGAAAACAATTTGAATCTGAAATTGTCACCCGTTTCTCCCAACTTCATGTGCTCATGCTCCAATAAACCAGTTCATCCATCACATTAATGGTAAGTAAAAATTATTATTATTATTAAAGGCACATTAACATGTACAATGTAATTATAAGGATTTAAAACATTTTGGCCAATGGGAGGAACATTTCAAATGGAAGACACTGCTTGTAAGGTTACACAAAATCTTATTTGGCTGAATTTTATGAAAGTTTGGTTAAGTGTCAATTGAATTGAGTTTCACAGATGATTTCTCTCCACAAAGCATGATAAGATTTATCACCATATCATCCCAAACTTGCTTCATTACCTACCTACCTTGGCCCCATGCTGCCCCTCTCATCTGAAGCTAGCCTGATTCTACCATTTACTGCAACTGAAGGAACTTGTCACTTCTCAGATATCTCAGAATGGAGTAACATTCCTGGTGCCTTTAAACACCAACCAAACACCCGAAAATGCACTGGCATTTTGGAGGTGCTCTTTACTGGCAATATAATGGTGTGGGATAACATCATGGCCCATAAACATCCGGATCACAGCAAATAGCTGACATGGTTGACACTTCCTGGCATAGGTAAAAACAATGACTGCAGATGCTGGAAACCAGATTCTGGATTAGTGGTGCTGGAAGAGCACAGCAGTTCAGGCAGCATCCAAGGAGCTTCCAGCTCAACACTGTCCCCATGACTTGTCCGGACTTGTCCACCTGCCTATCTCCTTTTCCACCTATCCACTCCACCCTCTCCTCCCTGACCCATCACCTTCATCCCCTCCCCCACTCACCCATTGTACTCTATGCTACTTTCTCCCCACCCCCACCCTCCTCTAGCTTATCTCTCCACGCTCCAGGCTCACTGCCTTTATTCCTGATGAAGGGCTTTTGCCCGAAACGTCGATTTTGAAGCTCCTTGAATGCTGCCTGAACTGCTGTGCTCTTCCAGCACCACTAATCCACTTCCTGGCATATACTGCTACCTTTTCTTGCCCCAATCACTGTCTGGCCACCAGGTCACATAACTTATCTCTCCTTAGCTATGTCCCATTTTAACATCTTCTCTAATGACTGCTAGTCATTGACAAGTGGGGGATCATCACAGACAGGCATGCATTTGGATAATTCCAAAGATGAGCTTTTATTTACAGACGAAACAAAATTAATACAAACTGCAGTTCATCCCTGCAAAACAAATGAAATGCTGTTATGGTGACCAATGACTATCTTATATTCCCTAATTGTGTGCTGCACTTAGCTCTCATCTATTTGAATGGTGCTGGAACACATCAATCTGGTCCTTCCTGTCTCATGCAGCTGAACTCTGTCATGCAGAAGGATAGCATTCTCCTTCCCAGTGTCCTCATCCTGCTCCTTGAAAGATTACTCCTGTTCTCCCAGTTTCTCAGAAACCAGGATAGCACCTCTGTGCCTGATCCATTTCAGCAGAGTACAGCACACCAGGATGATACCGTAGACTCTGTCTGGAGCTTGTTTAGACTGTTCCAAGCCATTGTTTTTACCATAGACTGTTCCAAGCAATGGAACTGATCTTCAGCCGTCCTACTGCTTGCTTCTCCATTGCCCTGGTTGAAGCACGAGCAGCATTGGAAACCCTGCTTTACAATAGTGTCATGAGCAAAGTTTACAGTGGTTAACCCATGTCCCCCAGCAACCGGCCTTGTCTGGCTCATAGGCTCTCAAATGCATCAAGTATTGTACATGACAGTTGTCCAGTATGTAGGAGGTATGGAGGCCGCCAGGTTAATGGGTACACACCTCCTGAAAGTGATTATAGTGATCACAAATCACCTGGATATTAATGAATTGGCACAATGCCCTTTTGATGAATTCTATAGCGTTTCCTGCGGGAAGCCACCAATATTTCTGATCTCATCATTGGGGAGCAAAATTATCTGATGTGATCTTACACAGATGCCATTTGTCACTGTCCAGATGCATTTGTTCTATGATTGACAGATCCCCCACAGGTCACCTTTGACTTAATGGAGGATGTTCTAATATGCTTTGAGAAAGGGCCATTGGCTGAAAAACCATGCAATTTGTTTGCTGCGCAGGCACATTGCATGTTCTGTAGATTTGATATTGATATCTGTCAGTATCATACAGCATGGTGTCCACCTCCTGAGCTGATCACTACTAGCAACAATGACAGGCAGCCTTGCTCTTCATTTGCTCAAAATAGTAAGTCAGCGTGACAGAACTGTGAGAGTTTAATCTTTGGGTGAAGTGTCAATTTATCAACAAATAAGGTATTGGCAGGGATGCTGTGAGTATGCAGGTAGGTGCTAAGTGAGTGAATACTAAGACAGCAAGTGAGCAGCAGCCTGATTCAGTTTAGGAGCAGGATACTTGTATCTTAGCAGCAGCACTTCAATGTTGCTTTCTGGTGCTCTGCGAAGTGCAGATTTAATGTACAAATGCGTTCTGTAAGTCAATTGGAGAAGTGTCATGAGGGGTTGGATGCCAGTATCAATGGGTGTGTCCAAGATGGAGGAGCACATGGTCAGCTAAAGTCACCAGGTACCCTCTGACTTTCATGTTGACGCCTAGTTTTCTTGCAATCAATGGTACGAAAGGAAGATGTTTATTCATGAGATGTCATTCATTGTTAATGATATCGTTAGCAGTTGATAACTCCCATTAATAAGAATCTTGCAGCTGGCTAGTTTGATTTTTGCCTCAGATCTTGTAATGCTGTTTGGAAATGCCACAAGTTGCACCAATGTTGAGAGATGACACACCCAATTTGTCATGCAATTCTCCCATTTTTATCACCATTGCCCATGTTGTTCCGGCCCATTAGATCCCATTTGGAGTGGCATGGTGGATCAGTGGTTAGCACTGTTGCCTCACAGTGCCAGGGACTCAGTTTGGATTCCAGCTTCGGGCAATTGTTTGTGTCAAGTTTGCACATTCTCCCCGTGTCTGCGTGGGTTTCCTCCCACAGTCCAAAGATGTGTAGGCCAGGTGAATTGGCCATGCTATATTGTCCATAGTGTTAGGTGCATTAGTCAGAGGGAAATGGGTCTAGGTGGGTTACTGTTCGGAGGCTCAGTGTTTCCACACTGTAGGGAATCTAATCGGAGTAAAGTTACGTGACAAAAAATATTTGGTAATTACAGCTTGAAGGATGCTAGTGTTTTCAGTAACAAATTGGATTGAACCTGTACATGGAGATGTTTATTTTTATGGGATTTCGAGTTCCCTACAGACTACAGCAGTCTTTTTGGGAGATTTGCTGCTTCAAAATGCACTATTTGTTGTTTTAGATTAGATTACGTGTGGAAACAGGCCCTTTGGCCCAACAAGTCCACACCAACCCTCCAAAGAGTAACCCACCCAGACCCATTCCCCTCTGACTAATGCACCTAACGCTATGGGCAATTTAGCATGGCCAATTCACCTGACCTGCACATCTTTGAACTGTAGGAGGAAACCGGAGCACCTGGAGGAAACTAGTATCCTGGAAGATGTTTGAAATTGGGCTAATTTAGTCATGTGGTGGAAAGTGACATTACGTAGTGATCTTTGATAGACAACTTGGGTTTTTAAGCTTATGGTGATACGCAGCACTTTTAAAGATTCATCAATATAAGTGACTGCTTGTGAGTGAGTGGCCATGGAGAAATTAAGAATTGGACGTGTAGGTAGAGAAATTGTGGCTATGGAATGGTTATGGATTTGATAGCTCAGAGGCGAACTTGGAGAAATTGCGCAGATCTGGTGTTACATTGTGGGTGTCTGATTCTGTAGACGGCAGAAGGGGAGCTTGGCAGCTGAGGGGTATTGCTTCTCTTCATCCTGTCTGTTCTTTCAAATAATGATGGAAAGGCGCTTGTCTCTTGGATTTGGTCGTTCTTGTTTTCTTTTAAATGCTGGATTACTCAAGACTCGGAAAACTTAGATGCAACCCTTATGTTTAAAATGCAACTAAAATTTGAGATATGCAGCCTCATTAAAATATTCAGATTAAAGATTCACCTCTGGACAGCAGATTAATTACCTAAATCCCAACCCATCTCTATTAAAACTGTAAGTTGGAGTCACGCCAGTATTGGCTTTCACAATTTTGGAAACATCTCCTACCTGGGAGGAAGTGAGGATTGCAGATGCTGAAGAATCAGAGTCAAAGTGTGTGAGGCTTGAAAAGCACAGCCAATCAAGCAGCATCCGAGGAGCAGGAGAGTCAACATTTCGAACATAAGCTCTACTCTCCTGCTCCTTAGATGTTCCTGACTGGCTGTGCTTTTGCAGCACCACACTTTTTGACCTCTCCTACCTGCCCTGGGAATAAATGTCCCCAACCATCTCACTTATTTTTTATTTGTTCGGCTAATACAGAATTTTCTGAAGTAAAGAAAATACTAACGTTAACGGAACACATCTTACCATAAGATTATATATAAGAGGGCAAGATCATGTGCCATTGCATCACTTCTTATAACCATGCATACTGTAACAGATTAGTGTATTACACAGATAGAAAAACTAATAATACATCACTGATTTTAACATCTGAGATTGTAGTGATTGTAATGAGGTCAGCCAGGTGGACCTCATAGATTATGGGCTTCCGTTTGGGTGTTAATGTGGTCCAATCAGGGAGTCCTGGCTGACAGATATAAATAGAAGTATAAGAACTTCTGCTCACTGAGACCTGGCTCTGAAGGAGCTAGATTACGCTCCAAGTGTAAATAAAAGGTGACTTAGTGATGGGATATCAGCCTCTGTGTGGTTATTTCAGAGGTGCCTTGCTGAATTGTGACAACTAGAAATTATTTTTCCCAGTGAGTAAATATATAAGACTCTGGTAAGACCCCACCTGAAGCTCTGTGAGAAGATCTGGGCACTACTCCTTAGGAAGGATGCATTGGCCTTGCAGGGAGTACAAATAAGGTTTACAAGAATGATAGCTGGATTTCAGGGGATAAATTATGAGGAGAGATTATACAAAGTAGACCTTTTTTCTATGGAACATAGAAGGTTAATTGCTGTTCTGATCAAAGCTTTCATGATCCATACATGAAAAGACAGTAGATAAAGATTAACCATTTCCACACACTGGGGATTCTAGAGGACAGAGTTTGAGAATTAGGTCCAGACCACTCAGGAGAGATGTTAGGAAGTACTTCTAGGCACACCAGTTGGTAGATGTTTGGAACTTTCTTCCACAAATGGCTGTGAATGCTGGATCAGTTGTTAATTTTAAATCAGAGAAAGATGAACCTTTGTTGAGAAAGGTATTAAGGGATATGGGCCAAAGATAGGTTTATGGAGTGGGGAACAGATCGGCCATGATCTCATTGAGTAGTGGACCAGACTCAAGGGGCTGAATGGTCTATTGCTGTCCTGTGTACTTAAGCCAAAAAATTATTCATTAGTTTGCAATGGATACTTAGAAAACTGCTCTTACTCTCTGAATTGGAAAATCCTTTGATTTTTTTTTGTCTGTGAAATGGGAGATAAAAAGATTAAATTGTCTAAACGGCAATCTGATTATTGTTACACGGACCTTCAGGCAAAAAGACTGTGAAAGGCAGGAAATTGGATTGAGATTCTCCCCTCAGCTGTAAGGTAGAAGGTGGAAGTGTTAGTCTGTTAAAGTTAAACCAGGTTACCTACTGAAATCAGGTAGTGAAGTATATACATTATTTTACTAGCAGCGTAATGTTAGTCACCTCCTTAAAGTTAAAGCATTCTGGTTGCTTAAAGGAAGAAATCATGCTTTGGGAATATATCTTTTATGATATAAATCATAATGCAAGTCAAATGTC
Organism: Chiloscyllium plagiosum; assembly: GCF_037043375.1. Taxonomy (NCBI): domain Eukaryota; kingdom Metazoa; phylum Chordata; class Chondrichthyes; order Orectolobiformes; family Hemiscylliidae; genus Chiloscyllium; species Chiloscyllium plagiosum. The sequence goes on from NW_028270149.1 coordinate 41,745,554, forward strand.
TAAACATGATATTGGTTTTACCGCTCACAAATTTGAGACACATAATACTCACACATAATAGAAAGACAGCTCAAACTTTTTGTTTCTATTGTTAATCAAATGTAATGGTGTATCTTGAACATAAGGCCTGGGATGAGTTCATGATTGAATGGGGGAAAGTGAAGGTTAAAACTGTCTAAAAATACTGATCCCAGGACAGTTCCTAATGCTGTCGGTCTCATGATAGCTGACCTAGGAGAAAACTCAGTCTTTGAAGATTAAAAACACAATGATAGAAGTGAAAAAATCATAATTGGTTGGAACAATTTTCAGCAGTGAGGACCCAACGACGTTGATATATCATTCTGTATCCTCATGGGATGTTTTTAAAGTGTTTCTAAGGTTTTAAAAAAATCACTGCAATTATTGGATTTTTTTCCCCCTTCTGTTGGTAAAAAGCAATATTGAGTTTTTTTTGCCATGGATTGCAGATGAGCTCTCTTGCCTGAAGGCTAGCTTTGTTCAGATGTATGATTAAACATTGCATAGGGAATTGAAAGAAGTCGTAGCACCATTGCTTTATCCAACCGCTAATCACACAAAGGCAATGGTGTCCTAGCTGGGGAGTTCTGGCTGGGGAGTTTTAGCTTGAAATGTGAAATGGGTAGTGCTAGCAAAGCATCGTTTAGTTCATTTTATGAACTCTCAATGTTGGGTAGAATTCCGTGCTGTCAGGAGAGTTATATTCTATTTACAATATAAGCAAAATGCAAAGCATGTTGCTTTAGATCCATGCAAGCTCTACAGTATCAAAACCTGAGGTAATCAACAATAATATTATGTAGTTTGTACTTAAACAGAACAAAAAAGTTCCTAGTGTTTCAATGGTTCAGTTTTCATCTCTGAATGATCCTACATTCCCCAATATCAGTTTTGACAGTAACCAAAAAAAAGCAATTATTTTCTACACCATGGTGGAAAAAGTTTTAGCCAAGTTAATGACACCTGAAAGCTCTCCAGTAATCTTGGAAAATACATGTGTTGACATTGTAACTTTGCTCTGTGGCCAATCACATGTAAAGAATGGACATGGTGAGATTAGTGCCTGTGCCCGTGGAATTCATCAGCATACCATCATTGCACTTGAATCTAGCATTGTAGCTGCTAAATGATCAAATGCAACAACTGTGGATCTCATCCAGTAACTTGCTGGAATACTAAGCTTTTAACATGGTTTTACCTCTTGGCCTTTTTGCCTCTCTGGAGCTGTACAAATGCCAAATAGATGAGCAGCATGGAAAATATAATCCTCAAGCTTCAAAATCTGCTGTGGAAAGGAACATGATTCACAGCCTAAAGGTGCTGCTGGCTTGATTTCTTTTCCTTCTCAGAATGAGACACATGGGTTTTGTTTGGTTTCTTAGCAGAGCATGTAGGCACTGTGTTTGCGAATCCACAGTTCCCATCCAGCTCCATGAAAGTGCTAGAATACTGCAGCATTCAACATTGCACCCATGTTTGAATTGTGGGTTAATACAAGAAACACTGCATAAAACTTCAAAGTATTGTGAGTAGTAAGGAGAATAGTAATAGACTTGAAGAAGACACAGACAGAATAAGGACTGGTCACACAAGTGGTAAATCAAATTTAGCCAGAAGAAGTGTGAGGCAATAGGGAATACAAGGACAGGCAATACAAATTGAATAGTATAATTTGATCAAGTTCAGGTCTAGAGACAACTGAGGAAATATCTGAACAACTTATCAATGGTAGTTTGTGAAAACAGTTAAAAGGGCATATATGATCTTGAACTTTAAAAGCAGAGGTTCTGGGTATCTCTTTTGGTGAACCTTTATAAAACATTGGCTCAGTCTTAACTGTAGTAGTGTGTCTAATTCTGGAATTCAGTTTGGGAAGTCTGCAAAGGTTCAAGGGATACTACAGAAAGGATTAAAGAGTTTGGTGTCAAGCTGATAGAACTCAGTTATGTAAGTAGATTGGAGAGGATGAGGTTTTTCAAGAGAAGATTGAATGAACAGAAGATAAAGGAGATTTGACAGAAGTATTAAAATTGTGAGGTATCAAGACAGAGTAAAGACAAAATTTCTGTTCTTATTGCTGTAAGAGCTGAGACTCAGGAAACAAATACAAAATAATTAGCAAGAGAATTAAAAGAGACTTGAAGAAAAACTTTTAAGTGGGATCAGGTATCAAAGTGATCTTGCTTTTTACAGGGGTCTTTGTAAGATTTTTGTCTAGGGCTATTTTTTGATTTTCAGGGGCTCTTGTCTCATTACCATGAACTTCTTTATTATATGGTGCAATCTCATTGTTACATTACCTTCTGAATTGTGCTGAATATTATAAGGGCTTTTCTTCAGATTGATAACAGAAATATCAAAGATGTATATGTACATATATTATTCAATCTTTTAAGTTGGAATCTATACATAAGACTGTTTTGTTAATTTATTACAATAAATCACCCATACAACATTTCCAAAATTGAAAGTTTAACTACTTTTTAGATTAGATTACTTACAGTGTGGAAACAGGCCCTTCGGCCCAACAAGTCCACACCGACCCGCCGAAGCGAAACCCACCCATACCCCTACATTTACCCCTTTAACCTAACACTACGGGCAATTTAGCATGGCCAATTCACCTGACCCGCACATTTTTGGATTGTGGGAGGAAACCGGAGCACCCGGAGGAAACCCACGCCAAAGGGCGTGGCACAGGGTACTTGGCACAGGGTAACTTATTGAGGATGAGATTCACATCTGCAACATCTTTTAAAAAATTAAATGCATGCAATTAGCATTCTCCAGTATTCTTTCAGCTTGTTCTGCTAATTTCAAGTTTTTGTGTCAGAATACTGAATTCCAAAAGTCAAACTGTGTTTCAAGAGGAGTGCATACAAATTAACTCTGCATCACCAAACTACTGGGTGGTGAATGATTTCATTCATGTATACTTCACGTCAGTGAATTTTCGAAGCTAAAGTACCTCCTCATGTGATCATTCATACCATTATGTATCATAGATCTGATGGATTAAAGAAACATTGATACGGTTCTTTTTATGCATACAGTCAGTTTTTCTATTATGTGATGGTTTCCTTCTTGTGCAACCCTGTGTTATAGAAAAATCGCGCTTTAGAAACAGCACTATAAGTGTTGGCGATGTAATCGTGTTACAACCAACACATGTTTTAAAAGCTTGCGTTATAGGAATGGTGTTCCAAATTTATCTATTGCATTACAGTGAATTTGTGTTGATGAAATACGCATTATAGCACAACGACCTATATTGAAAATTAACCAAGCTACTGGGATCTTTCTTCATAATATAGCTGCAGCTGGTTTCAGGGAATTCGACTGATCCATTTTATAAATACCATTCCAATTGAATTCTAGTGATCCACTTCATGAATACCATTTCAATGATGGAAGAGCCTGAACTGATGAGGTTGAATGATCCAACTTTTTTTAGAGATGTTGACGTAAGCCAGGAGTTGCCAATTGAATAGGTGACAAATAAAAATGAATGTAATGAATTCTGAGCATTTTGTAAGATAAAACATCAAATAAACTCATCATTTACAGCCATACATATATTGTATTCAGCCTCTCTCTCTCTCTCTCTCTCTCTCTCTCTCTCTCTCTCTCTCTCTCTCTCCACTACGTACATATTGTCATCAGCCTCCTTCCCCTGCCCCACTAGTCTCCTTACACTGACATTCAGGGCCACCCCTCCCCCTGCTCACCAACACTCAGGCTTGGCTCCTATTATGATATCACTTCAAGTGACAACAAACTCATAAACAAGTAACCAGGATGTAGGGCATGTGATTCATTGCCATTGTCATGCTAATTCGCGGCATAGTGGTATTTTCCTGTAACAAAAATAGTTGAACTTCTGTCACAAATCTGTGTGCTGAGTGAACCTGTGATAAATCTTTGAATAAAACAACCTATGTTATAGGCTACATAGGTAGAGTGGGTATAAGATTAGATTCCCTACAGTATGGAAACAGGCCCTTCAGCCCAACAAGTCCATACCGACCCTCCAAAGAGTAACCCCCCAGACCCATTCCCCATATTCCACCCTGACTATGGGCAATTTAGCATGACCAATTCACCTAACCTGCGCAGGTTTCAGATTACAGGAGGAAACCGGAGCACCTGGAGGAAACCCACGCAGACACTGGGAGAATGTGTAAATCCACACAGTCAGTCACCCAAGGCTGGAAGGAACCCGGGTCCCTGGTGCTGTGAGGGAGCACTGCTAACTGCTGTGCCACCATGCCACCCCTAAATTGCTATTGCAGAGAGCTGCTATGGGATTGATGGGTCAAATGACCATGTCCATGTTGTAATCTCTATAGTTAACTCACTAGAGAAAGGGTACTATCGAGATGCTCTCAAATATCCATTATTGCTTCTATAAATTGCAGAAATAGGCATTTTGAGGTTTGGTCATGGCTTGTTAATTCATATTTTATATTGAATAACTTCTATCTGCCAGCATAAACTTTTATAGAGATTAAGTGTGAAACCCAAAATGTTAAAGTTGATTTCTTTTCAAAGTTACACTTTTTCTCCTTAATTTTTGTGTTCAGCCAGGTTAGGAATGATAATGCTGTAGAATAGAACATTTTCTCATTTCAAACACCAAACATCACCATCAAGCAGTTTCAGATCAAGCAAAATTGAGGACAGAACCACTAAATCAAACAAATTTTGGGTTAATTGTAGAATAGAGCTTTTCCTATCGTACCACATCAAACTGCCTTAAGTTATAACTTACGGTTAATCATTCAGCTTGCGCAACTCTTTCCCATCCAAGACTCACAGGGCAGGCAGGCTAGACACAGAATGAAGCTCTCTTTGTGTTCTTCCATAAAGCTTTTAGGTTAAGCATACCACAAGCTAAATAAATATAAAATCTCCCTGTGTACTGTTTCCTCCAGCAGTTCCAAATCAGGAATGCATTGCATGGGAGAAGAACAATAGTTAAGATAAAAATTCATATTTTGCAGAGGACTCTCACATCTAGCAAACAAGCAAACATCCATTCCATCAGTCTGGGTTAGTTGTAAATACAGGTCTCAGACTTTAAAAGGTACTAACTCCATCACCTGACAATAAGGACTGTTGCACACGTCATGAACACATGTGGAAAACTGTAGGATCCTTTCTTAAAATATGCAGATCTTATAGCCCAGTGGGAAAAGAAAAGTTCAACCCAAAGAGTCCTGCAGCTGTGAGATGGAAAATAGCCAAAAGAAATGAGTTGTGATATTTATCTATCAATTATTAATATGAACATATGGGGGCAAGTTGAGTATACACAGATTATACTGTGTTACAGGGAGAACAATTGAGTGTCCCAAATTATACTAAACATTGGATAACAGACTGGATAATACTTTAGATGATTGATAAACAAATGAACAAAGCAAATGGATTTTTCTGCACATTTCTTGAACAGTACAAGAAATGACCTCTGAAATGGCAATTGTTTTCTCACCTTTCATCTCTATCCTCTTGTCATTGTTCCAGGGCAAGCTTCCATGTTTCTGTTTTATTCATACAACTATTGATGATCCTCTGAATCTGCAGACCCCGCTGATTTTTGAGGTTAAAATCCATAATAATGCGCTTGCCTGAAGTCTCAAAGTTAGGCTCCCTAATATAAACTGGCTGCCAGTTTCTTCCTGACGTAAAATGAGAACCATAGTTCTTTTCAAGGGGAAAACTATTCTGTTAGTTCAGTATCCTGTCAAAGGCCTTGTGTAGATAAAGCCAGATTGAAACTTTTGCTCACCCCATGTTTCAGAATGGCTGCTGATGTTCTTTTGGGTAAAGACACGGTTCTCTAGATCATTAGATTGTCTTGATTTTCCTCTTCAATTTGCTTTGACTTCATATTCCTTTACTGCCTTGTGATTTTACTACTTCTGTACCCAACATAGCTGAAACATCTCTCATTTGTATTTTGCTGCAGGTGAGTAGTTACCTGCAGCTATGTGACTGTCTTCTAATGTTGACTACGAACTGGTAACCACTGAATAGGACAGCCTATTCATTGACTGGCTGGGAACTACAGTATTTGCTGGTAACTCAATGCAGACTGATCATTGGTGCCGTTTACGGGAACAGAGATTTTTTTTATATACAGTTAAGTAGCCCAGGGTGTCACTTGTATTTGTGGGTTAATTGGGGTTTATGGTGGGATATATGTTAGTACCATGACTGATGTTCATACAGTCATTTTATAGTGTTGTATGAATTATCAATTTTGCACAATTTTACTACAGGGGAGAATAAATAGGTAGGGCTCGAGGCGTTTTGTAGCAGAGAACTTCAGGTTTGAAGGTAGATTCCGAGTTTACTTGCTAGACAGTAAGCATGAAAGAGTGAAAGCACATAAAGTGAAAATTGTCACTATAATTACAAGCCTTAGATGCAATCATTTTTTGACAAAGTTTTCTTTTTTGTAAATGAGTTTATCATTATTATATAATTATTATCTTTGTACTGCAGACTGTTTGAACACAGAGTGCAGATAAATGGAGATCATCTTGTGTGGGCCCTTGTGATGTAATTCAGAAGTTATGCAACCTCCAGTACAACCTATTGACAATCAACGACTAGTTCCCTCCCCAGTCCTGCCTTTCTATTTTCTCTAGGAGAAAGTGAGGACTGCAGATGCTGGAGATCAGAGCTGAAGATGTGTTGCTGGAAAAGCGCAGCAGATCAGGCAGCATCCAAGGAGCAGGAGAATCGACGTTTCGGGCATGAGCCCTTCTTCAGTTCCTGAAGAAGGGCTCATGCCCGAAACGTCGATTCTCCTGCTCCTTGGATGCTGCCTGACCTGCTGCGCGTTTCTATTTTCTCTCCAAAAGACATGCACTTTGACAAGATTATTCTGTGGCTACTTTGGTATAAACCTGAATGGCGGAGTGTAAGTACTGTGCAAGTATAACACTGATGGCAGGCATCAAAAGTGAAACTGTATTTGATCTGGACTGTAGTAGCTGTAATGAGTAATAAGAAAACTCTTGTTTTCTCCCATTTTTAACTAGCAAAGTGAAGACTTAAATAAAGAATTACTTCTCTGGCAGGGTATGTAACCTCTACACTAATAAGTGAAAGCACATTACACTGAACTATATTATAACAGAATCCCAGAGCTCTTGTGGCACAATGGTAGTGTCATTATCTCTAGGCCAAGAGGACTGGGTTCAATTCCCATCTGTAACAGAGATATGTCATAACATGTTTGAACAGGTTGATTAAGAATATCTATAACAGATTTCCACTGTAGTGAATGTTGGCAGCTCGATCAATCATGGAGCATTATAATGAAGTCTGATGCTGCTCTCAAGCAATGTCTGAACATTGTGTGGTGACTGAATATAAATAAGCATGAATGCAAATCCTGGTGGATCTTTTCCTTCCCTAGTTCAGGACTGTTGGGACAATTACAGTGCTCCTATTGCTGCACAATTTCACACCAACTACAATGGTACAAGTTAGGGGCAGCAAGTGACAGCATGTCTGGGTTTGCAGTACAAGAAGTAATGGAACAGAGCTTGATGAGAACCAGTTATTCCAAAATGCAACTTGACAGTGACTGGAGACTGTCCGGCAGGGCAGGCATGCAGCCAGAACCTTGGTGTGTGTGTCTATTCAATACTGTCCTATGTGCTGCCCCTTTAGGATTCTTACCTGAGTCTCTTACTGTAGTTTACTCTTCCAACTCATTCTCCAAAGAAATGGAAAACATTCCATCCCTTACCTCAAGTCTGTTGTAGCCTCCTCATGCTCAGTGACTCGCCGGGCACTTAGAACAGTTCAATACATGATGACACGTGGTGTGCAGTATCAGTATCGGAGCTATTGGCTAAGACTGTTAGGTCACATGAGAAAGCATTTTCACCAGAGCTTTGGTTGTCATTCCTCCTCCTGGAATTCTTGTGGTTGGGCAGCTGGCAGTTCTTGGCCATCTAAAAGTAGGAATTCAGCATAGAAGGGTTGTTCCATGAGAAGGGATTGGTTTGGAAATAAAAGGGTCATGTCATCTGTTGGCTGCCCTTCATACCAGCTAGTGGAATGAAGCCATGCAAGAAATTGAGAAGGATATAAGCAGAAAGATGTTGTTATCTTTAATGTTCTCAGCAACGTTAGATGCTGGAAACATAATTGCATCCAGCCTACTAACAATGAGAGTCATGTACTCTGAAAGGTTCATGAGAAATGGCTGAGCTGACTATTAGGCCTGTGTGTTGAAGTGTGGGCCATTGATATCATAAGAGATCATGGAGTCACATGGAGGTCAAACCAGATATGGCTAGCAGATTTCCTTCTCTAAAGGACATCAGTAAACCAAATAAGTTTTTATGAGGAATAATAGTGATTACATGGCTGCCATTGGGCTAGCTTTTTTATTCTAGATTTTTGTTGAGCTCAAATTTCACCAACTGCTATGATGGGTTCACAACACATATGCTGTGGTTCTGTTCGCCGAGCTGGAAGTTTTTGTTGCAAACGTTTCGTCCCCTGGCTAGGCGACATCATCAGTGCTTGGGAGCCTCCTGCGAAGCGCTTCTTTGATGTTTCCTCCGGTGTTTATAGTGGTCTGTTCCTGCCGCTTCCGGTTGTCAGTTTCAGCTGTCTGCTGTAGTGGTTGGTATATTGGGTCCAAGCGGCAGGGACAGACCACTATAAACACCGGAGGAAACATCAAAGAAGCGCTTCGCAGGAGGCTCCCAAGCACTGATGATGTCGCCTAGCCAGGGGACGAAACGTTTGCAATAAAAACTTCCAGCTCGGCGAACAGAACCACAGCAACGAGCACCCGAGCTACAAATCTTCGCACAAACTTTGATCACAACACATATCTTTAGAACATTAACCTGGATTCTGAGTAACAAGTCCAGCGACATGACGTCTTGGCTGTCATCTTTTGTGGCAATGCTGCAAGATTCTCAGGTCCAGAAAATAAGATTTATTCTTTCTAGTCAGTTACTTTCATTATCTTCTGAACATGGCCGTGATGGTCATCCGGTCTCCCATGAAACCATCTCTCCTCCTTCCTTCTTGCAGCATTGATGCCCAAAGTGCCTTATTCATCAGTCTGGATTCCCAAGTTCATCTTGTTGTTTAGTTCCCTAGAATTTTGAATGGAGTAATCTTTTCGTACAGCTTCCTTTTAAGAAGTAACATGCATTTAAGAAACAGCAGGCTGCTTCTATCACAAAGTGACAACATTGTCTGAGCCTTGTTTTGTGTATAGCACTCTCAGAAATGTAGAGATTGATAGAACTATTCTGGTGACACGGTAACTATTGGCAAAACCATTCAGATGAAGTGGGCAGATGAATTTAGCATCTTACACACAGGGATTTCAATTATCACAAGCAGGTGAGTAATTGTGGTCCCAGCACCCAAATATCAAATAAATGAATTTCACATCTGAAACCTTTCCAGATACAATATCAAAGGAAAGTAATGTTCGAAGAATAGTTTTGCACTAATTGTTCTTTACAATGGAAAACTTCAATTCCCCTTGTATCATTCACAATAGATCAAAAATGGAAGTACGACACACACCAGAAAGAACTTATTTTCTATGATCTTTTCTGTTAAAGCTGGCAGCTCCCATAAAAAATAAGTTATACATAATAACATGTAAAATGTACAAAATATACAAAAGTCTGAGTATTTGAGAACTGCATTACAACCAGTATTTTACTGAGGGTCCACGCTACAAAGTTTATTATGCAAAGATGTCCAGGAGCTATGGGGATTTAGAAAACATAATGGACTGATGATGGAATAGTGAAACACAACAGATAAACTGCCATGGCTGATCTTAATTTCATGAGACTGTATAGATACAAAACAATGGTTTTCATAAGTGCGACAAAATTTGTCGGGATCCTATTCAGTGTGCTTGTCATTCTTGCTTATATCATCAAAACTTTCATCTGAAGTGGTGGTAGTTGCTTAATAAACTGCTTCTGTGAAAATCAGAGATAGGAGCAGGAATAGATCATTTGGTTCTTTGAATGTGTTCCACTGTTCAACAAGATCATGGCCTTTCTTCCACTTTCCTGTCTGTCCCCCTAAACTCGTCATTCCCTTTTTGATCAAAATGCTGCTAACTTAGATTTATAAACAATCTTACATGCTTCACTAAAATCATTTCTCCTTCTTCTAAACTCTGATCAGTATGGACACAGTCTGGTCAACCTTCCTCACATCACAATCACATGACGGGTGCATGTGCACATCATGAATGAAGAAAATATATTAAGAATGTGCTTGTTACCATTGTACTGAACAACATTGTATGAAAGGGACAACTGTGAGATCTTGTATTGCTACAGGTTTTGATGTAATTAAAAATGCGTAAAAAATAGAAAATAGTCCTCTTGTTATCTTGATAACATTGTTATCAGTATTCCCATATATGTATTTGATTGCCACCCCTCCTGCCAGCCCTCTCCAGATGAGATGGATGCCTATTGATATTGTAAATGGCATTCCATCCATCTGAATTATTTGTGTTCTAATCCCACATGTTGTTCTAAGTTCAGCATGCAAATAATGAATCAGTAGAAGTACTGCCCTGTCAAAATTTCTGGAAAAGCGAGGCTACAATTAATTTACCCCTGTGGTCCTCTTTTCCCATGTTGTTACAATTCACTTAATTGAAGGATGTGTAGATCTTTTATAAAACTCCTGTAGATGGCAGTAATGATTAAAGTTACAGCTTAAGTCTTTATTTTCATCGAACCTACCCCTATCACGTAACCGAAGTATCAGTGTCACTGATAAGCAAGGAAAGGGGTTACAGAAGTGATATAACAAGAGGCTAACTGTTCCCTCTTTCCAACGGTCTCTGGGAAGGAACAAAAGTAAAATATGTTTCTTTGTGAACACCTTGATGGCAACATGAGCCAGAAAACTCTTGTAAATGGACGTCTGCTGAATATAAAACAATATTTGGGTTGCCTTCATTTTGTGTGACTGTGCTTCAAAATACTGAGCTAAGCTATTATCTTAACAGCTTGAATTATATATGATGTAATTAATGTAGTAATCATATAAAAGATCACTTGAACTGGGAGCAGAATTGAATATCAAATATAGATTTTGAAGGTTTTCAAAGCTAGTTAAGAAAGTAATAATGCGAAAAGTTTTAAGGTGGAAATTCCAAAGGATGGGACAAGTCAGGTGAATGCTCAGTCATCAATTGATAGAAAACTAGGAATTATAGGACTTAGGAACAGGTGGCTATAATTTGGCCCTTCAAACCTGCACCACCATTCGATAAGATCATGCCTGATCTAGTTATGAACCGCACTCCACTTGTCTGTCTTTGCTCCATAACGCTCGACTCTCTTGGAATCAAATATTTAACTAACTCTGCCCTGAGTAAATTCAACAGTGCAACCTCCATTTCTTTTTGGGTAAGAGAATTCCACATACAAAATACCCTCTGAGAGAAGAAGTTCTTCATATCTTAGTCATTAAAAGCAGATCTCTTATGCTCAAACTACATTCCTTACTTCTAGTCTCCATGTCTAGAGGAAAGATCACCTGCCATCTGCCCTATCAAGCCCTTCAAGATCTTATATATTCCAATCGATCACCTTGCCTTCTTCGAAACTCCAATTGGTATATATTCAATCTTTCTTCATAAGATAAGCCCCTTCTCAATACAATACAGCACAGAAACAGGCCCTTCAGTGCACAAAGCCTGCACAGATGCCTGATCATTACTTAGACCCACTACATATTGCTCATGTGTGGTATATACCCCTCTGTTCATCTCCCATTCATGTGTCTATCAAGATATGTCTTAAACATTGCTAACATACCTGCTTTCACCACTTCCACTGGCAGTGTGTTCTAGATACCCACCACCCTCTGTGTGAAAAGCTTTCCCACACATCTCCCCTAAACTTCCCCTTCTTACTTTGAACCTGTACCCTCTTGTAGTGTACAGACTTCCACCCTGGGAAAAAGCCCCTGACTACTCCACCCTATCTATGTCTCTTAATTTTGCAGACCTCCATTAGGTTGCCCCTCAGCCTCCAACTTTCCAGTGAAAACAAAGTTTATCAATCTTTCCTCAAACAGAAACCCTCCAGACTAGGCAACATCCTATTAAACCTTCTCTGCATCCTCTCCAAAGCATCCACTTCCTTCTGGTAGTGTGGTGGCCAGAACTGCATGCAATATTCCAAATGTAGACTAACTAAAGTTTTGTACAGTTGTAAAATAAGTTGCCAGCTTTTATACTTGATGCCCAGACTGATGAAGGCAAGTATCCCGTATGCCTTCTTGACCACCTTGTTTAATTGTGTTGCCCCTGTCAGGGATCTGTGGACCTGTACATCCAAATCCTTCTGCATGTCAACGCTCCTAAGGGTTCTGTCATTTATTGTATAATTTGCACCTGAATTTGATCTTCCAAAATGCATCACCTTGCATTGGTCCAGATTAAACTCCATCTGCCATCTCTCTGCCCAAATTTGTAATCTATCTATATCCATCTGTAACCTCTGATAATCCTCCTCACTACCTGCAACTCCACAAACATACTAATCAGACAACCTACATTTTCCTCCCAAAAATGAATCAAGTGAATTTTCTCTCTACTCATTCTAATGTAATTATATTTCTTAAAGTAAGGTAGACTAAACTATATACAGTACTCAAATGTATCTCACCAAGACCCCGTAGGAAAACGTTCCCAAATTTAAACTTCATTCCTTTTGCAATAATCCCCAAAATTCCATTAGTCTTTCTAATCATTTGCTGCACCTACATGCGAGGAACATACGAGGAATGTTTGAGGGCTCTGAGTTTATACTCAATGGAATTTAGAACAATGAGGGGGAGCTAAGTGAAACTTACAGAATGCTGAATGGCCTGGAAAGAGTGGATGTTGGGAAAATGTTTCCATTGTAGGATAGACTAGGATCTGAGGGCATAGCCCTAGAGTAAAGGGAAGACCTTTTAGAATGAAGATAAGAAGAAACTTCTTCAGCCAGAGAGTGATGAATCTATGGAATTCTTTGCCGCAAAAGACTGTGGAGTATATTTAAGACTAAGATAAATTGGTTCTTGAGTATCAAGGGTTTCAAGGGTTATGGGGAGAAAATGGGGTTGAGAAACTTATCAGCCATGATTGAATGGAAGAGCAGACTTGATGGGCTGAATGGCCTAATTTTTGCTCCTATGTCTTATGGTCTTATGCTCACTTTTTGTGATTCATGTACTAAGACATCCAGAACCCTCTGTATCACTGAGTTATGAACTTATGACTAAGGAGCAGGAGTGGGCCATTCAGCTTGTTGAGCCTTTTTCATCATTTGATAAGATGGTGACTAATCTGCTTGTAACCTCAAACTTGCATTCCCACCTACCCTGATAATGGTTCACCCCTTGCATAAGAAGAATTTATCTAATTCTCCTTTAAAAATATCCTGGAAGGGAACTTACTAATTATGTTCCCATGCATCAGAAGTCCTTATCAATCTAGGTTCTGTTGGTGAACCAATTCTTCATCTAATATGTTAGCCTCTGCACCATGTTCTCTTATCTTGTACAAAGTTTTGATGTAGCAATGTATCAAATGTTTTCTGGAAATCCAAATTTGCTCTATTTCTAGATTCTTCTTTATTCATGTTGCTTGTTAGTTCCTAAAAATACTTAGAAGAATTATTATATGTAATTTCTCTTCCACTCTGCCTGATCATGTTATGTATCTTGCTATAATAATGGTCTGTATTATCTTCCCTATGATAAATGCTAGGCTAACTGGCCTATAGATTCCTGCTTGTTGTCTTCCCCTTTTCTTCAATAGAGGGTTTACATCAGCTTTTTAAAAAACTTCTGAGACCCCTGTGGAAAGTAAAAAAATATTGCAAATGATAACCAATGCATCCACAATTTCTACAGCACTACATTGAAGCACATGGGACATCTGGTCCTGGGGCTTGTCAGCCTTTAGGTTTAATACTTTTCTCAGCAACTTTCCCCCTTGATTGTGATTGCTTTAAGTTCCTTCCTCCCAAAGCTATCTCTCAATTCTCTACCAATGACAACCTTGATTAATAAGGACACCTCACCACCTTTCCTAACTTTCTATCTTTATGAAATGTCAAATACAGTCCGAACCTTGATCATCCTGCAATAATGTCTCTGTGATGGCTAACAGGTATACATATTAATTTCTATTGGCACAAACAGTTAATCCATTCTGACATGAATACTGCACACATTCAAACATGAAGCCTTTAACTCCGTGCTCCCTCAAGTTTATACGCATTGTTCCTTCCTGCTATCATCCAAACCACTGTCTTGCTGTATTACTTGTCCTTTGTATTTGCTTTGCCACATCTCCTCTCGTATGATCCCCTTACCCCATTATTTGTTTCAGTTGATGAACATAGAAAGGTAGGAAGCAGATGAGCCAAGGGGTCAGAGGACCAAAATGATACAAACAGGGATGTATGCTCAGTAAAAGCAGAAAACAATTTGATGTAATTGGAGGAATTCGCAGCTCAGACTCTGTTATCCTCACTGAGTGAATAGTGGGAGATGTGTGTAGTCATAAATCTGAGATTGGTCAGCTGGAATTCTGACATGCTGAAATATTTGTAACATTTATGAATTTACAAATAAGCTACCAAGAAACCCACAGAAGTATTTTAGTTTTTTCCAATTATGGAATGCATGTTCTATCCCTGCAGATGTATATACCCTTTTAATGATGCTGCATATTTGAAAAAAAGCCAAAACCTGAATCTAACGGGCTAACACCATACAATTCACCCACACAGACTCAGCGATTTTGCCCCCACCGTCAATGATTGGCTGAGACTCATTAAACAGGAATAATGTTATTTGTGAACTGCCAGCACTTGGGGAATGACAACTTGCAGTAAAGGGAGAGAAAGTAAAAATCCTGAAGGAATATATTAAGGAACTTGAGGAGCATCTGGCATGTTTCTGCAACAGTACTTTGTCTTTTAGCAATGGAATAAAAGTGGTTGCCTTGGCTGTTCATTGTACACCATGCAGGATTATGCTTTTGATAAAATGGCCCGCCAGTTCAATATCATCTGTTTTACAATATGGCCTCAAGTTGAAGTGACCCCTTACAGTTAGGAAACAATCTGGTCATTGGTGGATACAAACTCAACTCAACTCAACTGTTTTCACTAAAGCATTTTCCATAATGTTTTTGTTTGCTCATCAACACCATAAACGTGCAACATCCATCAGAATTTGTCAATACATTATGAAAAATATTGGTTTTGATATCTGCGCTCGGTTATTTTTTCATACAACTAGACCTTGTTCTGGGGCCTAACCTACCTTGGCGTTCCCTTTATTTACAGAATTTACTGTGGATACTGTAGTAGTCTGACATAACACATCACTCCAGTCATTACCCTTTAAAACAGAAGAATCTCTGTTCTGAAGGAGTCAAAATGTTAATTGTTTCTCTTTTCACAGATGCTGTCAAACTTACTGGGTTTTTCCAGCATTTTCTGTTTGTACTACAGCAACTGTAGTATTTTGTTTTTGATTTAGCCCCAGATTCTGCTGTGTTTCCTTCTATCTTAATCCTTCAATGTTGGGGATCAACTTTGTGGTTCATTCACATTATGACTATTTCCTTCTTCATGCTGCCCAGAACTGAATGTGGTACTCAGTGTTGTCCATCCAGGACAATTAGATTAGATTACTTACAGTGTGGAAACAGGCCCTTCGGCCCAACAAGTTCACACCGAAGCGCAACCTACCCATACCCCGACATTTACCCCTAACCTAACACTACAGGCAATTTAGCATGGCCAATTCAACTGACCTGCACATCTTTGGACTGTGGGAGGAAACCGGAGCAACCGGAGGAAACCCACGCAGACACTGGGAGAACGTGCAAACTCCACACAGTCAGTTGCCTGAGGCGGGAATTGAACCCGGGTCTCTGGCTCTGTGAGGCAGCAGTGCTAACCACTGTGCCCACTCCCGCTACCTGTTTAAACAATGAGATTGTGCATTCCATCAATATAACATAGGAATTAATTTAGTTTCTTCTTGCTGTTCCACGGTGATTTGACATGCTGAGTTTAATTCCTCAATTCTATTCAATTCATCTTTAGATTTTACTGTATTATTCAGTACATTTGTGCCGTAATTTTTTTTTCTTTCCATGTGGATTATCTTGTATGTCTATATTAAATTTCATCTGTCGTGAGCTGCACATTCACTGATTTATCTCATTTTGTCGGATGCTCGCTGGTTTCTCTACTCAATCCCACTAGCCTCATTGTTCCCCAGTTTGGAATTATCAATAAATTTTGTACAGTGATTCTGAATACCATTACCAACTTTAAAAGACTTGCTGTATTACATCCGAAAAATAATGTCCAACCTAGCACAAAGCCTCCTCGCAAATGTAGCATTCATGTTTGAGATAAAACGTAAGCTGGAATTGGATTCCACAGTGGGAAATAATGTAATCTGAGAAATTGAGCCCCGTACTAATTGGTGTAACTTCATTGCTTATGTTTCAAAGAAAGACAACTTATACATGTATGCTTACATCCAAGACAACTAAATATTGTAGTAAAGAGATACCGACACGACATTCCAACTTTAGAAAAGCTTAAATTCCGGTTCTCCGGTGTCATCTTCCAAGTTTGGTGCCAAGAATGAATGTTGGGCCATTTATCCTTCCCTAGATTGACAGGATCTGACCAATTTTGGAACACCGTTCATTAGATATTGTTTCCTCAAATTATCATTTGGATTAGTCATCAGTCAAGCTATATTCCATAATTGAGAACCGACCAGATAGCTACTGTATCTCGGGTAACATCACAGTTCTCAGAAAAAAATAAACATGAGAATGTCACAAATCTCTGTCAGCTCATGACAGCAGCAAAGAAACATGGTCTTGTTTTCAACAGTAAAGACTGCCAAATCAACAAGAAACAAAACATTTCCTTCATTGCAATCTACTCATCAAACTCTATCAAATGCAATCCTAACAAAATGGAAGTTGGAAAGAAGATGCCTACTCCATAAGACAAAATTGACATAAAAAGTTGTCTCATTTTTTTCTACATTTTCTTTTACCTCTGTACAGTCCAAAGTTTGTGACCAAAGTCTATTCTCTTTGGGATCTTTTCTGCAAAATCACACCATACTCATGGCAGGAAAATCACCAGCATATATTTTGATCATATCAAACTTAGTTTATCATCCAGTAATCGTGTATTTTAATATTATGATCCCTTGAAGATTTCTTTATTGAATGTGGATGCATTGGAGCTCATATATAACAGGATGACAAGTCAATTATGCCAAACATAATCCCACCTGCCTGCTTCTGGCTCATATCCCCCCAAGCCTTTCCTATTCATGCACTTAATCAAATGTCTTTTAACCTTTGTAACTGTACCCACATTCACCACTTCCTCAGGATGTTCATTCCACAAAGGAACCACCTTACACAAAGAAAAATTACTCCTCATGTCTTTTTAAAATCTTTTTAAAATGTCCCTCCTCTCAACTTTAAAAATGTGCCTCCTTATCTTGACATCCCCTATCCTAGAGAAAATACAACTACCTTTAACCTGATCTAAGACAAACAAATTGTTCCATAGGAGCTACTCCTACATATGCCAGACCATATGGCTGCAGAAATTTTAAAAAGCCCAAGAGATTAACATGTGAATCCATCTATTGGCCTAGCATTAATAAAGATATTAAATACTGATTAAGCCATGTGAAACATAACAATTCCAACAAACTCAATAATTAAGAGAACATCTCATTCCACATGATGTTCTTTCCGATCCTGCAAGATTATCAGTGGTATTTTCTATGTTCAAGGACAGGATTACATTCTGGTCACTGACGACTTCATCAATTTCCCTTTTTGTGCAACAATTTGAAGATACCATGCATACAATGGTTGTTGACATATTGCCCATGGCATTTAGTACACTTGGAGTTGCTCAATAAATTGTGTTTGGCAACAGTGCAAAGTACAATAGTCAGTCTTTCAAGACATGTGCACAAAGTGTGCATTTAAATATTACCTCTTTTCACTAATAGCCCCAGTCTAAGGGTCATGCAGAACATACTAACATCCAGGATAATCAAATGTAAAATGACTGCCAAAATTTTCATTAAATTTATGTGTTCATCTTCAAGGTAATGCTTTATCCGCACCAGCAGCTCTCATGAGTGGAAGACAGATCCATGGAATTGTTGCCTCCAACACTTCCACCACCCAACTACTGTCCTTGCATACTTGGCAAGAAGGAAGGAAATGGCATGATCAACAAGCTTGCAGTTTTCCAAATTGAACAAGAACATACCATAAGAGTTTGAGCTCTTCATACAAACACAAGGATTCATTGAAAATTGCCATTTTGTTATATCTAGCCTAAGATTGGCTTAACTGGTCCTCATCCTCAACAATTTCTCCTTCCAATATTTGCACTTTGTCCAGACAAAATGAGCACCCACATGGGCCCAGCTAAACCTGCCTCTTTGTTAGGTACATGGAACAGTCCATCTTCCGCAGGTACACCGGCACCATTCCCCACTATTTCCTCCGCCACATTGATGACTGCAACAGCACCATCTCATGCTTCCATGAGGAGGTTGAACAGTTCATCAACTTTACTAACACCTTCTACCCTGACCTCAAGCTCACCTGGACCATTTTGGACACCTCCCTCCCCTTCCTGTACTTCTCCATCTCCATTTCCAGCGGTCAACTCAAAATGGACATCTACTACAAATGACATTCACAGCTACCTGGACTACACCTCCTCCCACCCTACCTCCTGTAAATGCACTATGCCTTATCCCCAATTCCTCCGCCTCTGCTGCATCTGCTTCCAGAAGGACCAACTACCAGATGGCCTCCTTCTTCAAAGACCACAATTTCCCCTCCCACAGGGTTGACGATGCCCTCCAGTGGATCTGCTTCAATTCCTGCACCTCCGCCCCGCAACCCCATCCTTCCAATCACAACAAGGGCAAAACCCCAATCCTCACCATCCACCCCGCCAACCTCCAGATACACCACATTATCCTCCGCCATTTCTGCCACCTACAAACAGACCCCACCCCTAGGGATATATTTCTCTCTCCACCCCTGTCTGCGTTCCAGAGAGACTATTCCTTCCACGGCTCCCTTGTTAGGTCCACACCCCCCACCAACCTACCCTCCATTCTTGGCAACTTCCCCTGCCACTGCAAGAGATGTAAAACCTGCGTCCACACCTCTCCCCTCACCTCTGTCCAAAGCCCCAAAGGTTCCTTCCACATCCAACAGACATTTACCTGTACTTCCACACACGTCATCTACTGTGTCCGTTGCTCACGATGTGGTCTCCTCTTCATTGGGAAGACAGGACACCAACTTGCGGATCATTTCAAAGAACATCTCTGGGACAGCCGAACCAACCAACCTCACTGCCCTGTGGCTGAACATTCAACTCCCCCTCCCACTCTGTCAAGGACATGCAGGTTCTGGGCTTCCTCCAACGCCAAAGTGTTACCAACCGACGGCTGGAGGAGAAAAACCTAATCTTCTGCATTGGGACACTCCAAACACAGGATAAATGTGAATTTCACCAGTTTCCTCATTTCCCCTCCCCTGACCTTATCCCAGATCCAACCTTCCAACTCCACACTGCACTCTTGAACTGTCCTGCCTGTCCAACTTCCTTCCCACCTATCTGCTCCACCCTCCTCTCCAACCCATCACCTTTATCTACCTATCGCATTCCAGCTACCTTACCCCAGCCCCACCACACCCCTCCCCTCACTGCACCCCCTTCTCCCCTCCTCCCGCTCCCCCCCCCTCCTCCATTTATCTCTCAGCCCCCTTATAGCCCTAGCCTAATTTCTGATGAAGAGCTTATGCTTGAAACATTGATTCTCCTGCTTCTTTGACGCTGCCATTCTGCCTGATCGGCTGTGCTTTACTAGTACCCCACTCTTCGAATAAGATATAAGACCTTATATTGAACAACGGTTAAGTACAATGAAGAAATGGTGACAATTCCAAACAGAATATAATCAGCATACAGACTGATGGCTCAAATACTGAAAGATTTATGTTTATGACAGGCGACAACCACACATCTACCATAAGTGATACAAATCCTTCCATGATGACAGAAAGTGCACTGCAGAATAAAGCTACACAGCTAAGTCATGATAACTGTAAAAGGATTAGATATGGTCATGTTGTATATTCTTAAATATATTATCTTTATGTGTAGAGATAAAATAGCTATAAGCATCCTGGCATAGATTTATCAGTAAATAGTTCTCATTCTTTGAAAGTAACAAGTAAAGTATTATTATTGCATAAATTTCAGTGCAGACAGTGCCTTTAGGACACATAGATGACATCATGACATTTGACACTGGAGTATAAAAGTACTGTCTCACCTTTAGCAGCCATCACTTTTGATGTCACTGTTGTTACTGCATCTTTAATCTATGTGGTTACTAAGCACAAAACCCAGACAATATATAAGTCTGAAATCTTAAAGCAATCTAAACAGGTAGTATTGTTAAACAGTGTCAAAACACCTATCTCAATAAGAAGCCGTTCTTCAAGGTTCATATTACAAGGGTTAACATTTAGGAAACACTCAGACAGTATCATAAAAGTGGTGGTGTTTTCCCCAAGAAACTACCTTACCTACTAACTCCTAATGCTCCTTGGTGTCAAATGTTATTTGATATTGCTCCTGAAGTGCCTTGAGACATTTTACTATGTTAAACATGATATATAAATTCATATCTTTTGTTGAAAAGTTGCCTGGGGCAGATGAGAATTTGATGAGAAAGATTCAAAGCTAGTAATTATAAAAATGAGAGTGATTATTAGCAGGGAAGATGGAAAACTAATAAAAATGTCAGGGTATGCTTGCAGAACTTACTACTGTATGACTAAGTATTCCGTTGTTACATTTAGGAATTACAGTATTGATGAAGCTTGGTAAGAGTTCAATTATATCAAGGAATCAGTGCATCCTGGACAACGTAGTGTTTTTTTGTACCTGTGAAGCCCAAGATGCATGAACAAATTTCAACTCAGAACAGATCACCCACACTCTCACTCGGTGTTTTCTATAATTCGTATTTACATTGATCTTTGTTGACATTTTATGTGGGTTTCTCTTTTTCAAAGACTTTTACTAATTACAAAAAATAGAATCCTGTAAAATGAGGGAGTTGTTAGAGCCTGTGCACCTGATGTTTCATTATGAATAGTGGCATGTATTGTTTCAATCGTATTGCACATCTTCAGAATTATGACAGGATCTTTTCATTTACTGATAATTTCTTCCCTTTCAAACAATGGGCAGTGTTTTACTTGCTGCATCATAAAGCACAATTCTCAGCAATAAAATATGCTTGAGCTTCAGATGGTTTGCTGACTGGATCTTTGATCTGTGGCTGAGTGCTACTGTGTGCCCTTGACTAGGGGAAGTGAAAAATAATCAAAGTCTTCTTTCAGATTGCTAACTTGTGATTAAGGACAAGCTTGAATTGCTGGTAGTGCTGCAATAAGTAAAAAGCCTGTCTTCACCTTGCATTTGGATTCATTTCGATGACCTTTCTTCATGTGGGAGACCAGAAAGAAGGGTTGGATTTCACTCCTTCTGCCAAGAATCAGGGTGGGGCTTTTGTCTAACACCCACTCTAGAATAGTTCTGAAGAGGAGTCATATTGAACTCAAAACATTAACCTCGTACCCTTCTTTTAATATTCCACTCAGCACTTTCCTATTCCCTGCTGAATTCATTTGTCTGTTCTTGTTACTACATGATTGTTACACATTTGCATGTTTTAAATAGATTATTTAATCTTCATATGAATTTTTTCATGTAAACCACATTGCAATTCAGCCTCCATGCTGCAAACAACTTTCGTGAAAAAGAAATCCACTATTTTGCAATAGTGCTCTAGCCATATGACAACTGAGATGCCACGAGATGGAAGACCACTGTTTAAAGGAAGAAGAGGAGCTGATTTCTGTTTGACACCTTGGTATTAGGTGCAATAAAGAAGAGGAGTAATCACTGGTCATTCCACTGGGGAATGCAAGGAGAATTTAAATATTATTTGGGTTACGACAATAGGTTTTTTCATCTGTTTTTACATCATTCTCCATTTTAAACTATTTGTTCTAGTTCCACATTAAAGCTGCAGGAAATTGTTATCAAAGTTCATCTCCATCATATCTCATCCTCCTCCTTTCTGATTCAGTGCATGGTTGATGCCAACACTTCTTCCAACTGGCCTTCACATGGAGCACATCATGAACACGATCATGGGTGTCTTTCCTAAGTTGTATATTGTTGAAGTCACTCCTTCAGTCCCACCAGAGATCCACTCACTCCTACTGGCAGGACAGACCCAGCAGAGGCGGCGGCACAGTGGTATACAGTAGTGAAGGAATTGCCTGGGACTCCTCAACATTGACTCAGGACCCCATCAAGTCTCATGGCTTCAGGTTAAACATTGGCATGGAAACCTCCTGCTGATTACTATGTGCCATCCTCCCACAGCTGATGGATCAGTACTCATCCATGTTGAACAACAGTTGGAGGAAGCACTAAGGGTGGCAAGGGAGAAAACTGTACTTTGGATGGGGAATTTCAATGTCCACTGTGAAGAGTGGCTTGGCAGCAAGACTACTAAAGGATATAGCTGATACACTGGGTCTGCGGCAGGTGATGAAGGAATCAAGAGGGAAAAACATGCTTGACCTCATCGTAACCAATCTGCTGGCTACAGATTCATCTGTTCATGATAATATTGGTAAGTGTGACTACTGCACAGTTCTTGTAGAAATGAAGTCCCACCTTCACATTGTGAATATCCCCTATTATGTTGTGTAACGCTATCACCATGTGAAATGGGACAGACACTAAACAGATCTAGCAACTCAAGACTGGGAATCCATAAGGCACAATTGCTTTCTATTAATTCATGGAATGAAGGCATCACCAGCTTATTCCCCATCCTAGCGAGCAGTTAAGATTTAACCACATTGCTGTGGGTCCGGAGTCAAGTATAGGCAAAACCAGGTAAGGTTCCTTCCTTCAGAGGCATTTGTGAGCCAGATAAGGTTTTCCAATAATTGACAATGAATTTGTAGGTTTGGACCATTTAATTTCAGATTTTCTTCAGTGAATTCAAATTCCACCATCTGCTGTGGCAGGATTTGAACCCAGGATATTGCCTGAGTCTCTGGATTAATACTCTAGTGATAATATCACTGGACTATTAACTCCCCTAATAGGAACGGTTAAATAGTAGGAGATTGTTTTCATCCATCAACCTCTGCGTTATGGGTCCAGCACACTCTGCTAGCGTGGACCATCAACAGCAGCAAAATTGTACTCCAGAACAATCTGCAACCTCATGGTCCAGCGTATCCCCCACTCAACCATTATCATCAAGCCATGGGATCAACACTTGTTCAGTGGAGTGTGTAGGAGGACAAGCCAGGAACAGCAATACCTAAAAGTGAGGTGTCAACATGGTGAAGCTACCAAATGGGGCTGTGTCAAACAACATAAGCAAGTGATAGGCAGAGTAAGTGATCCCTCAACCAGCAGATCAGATCTAAATTCTGCAGTCCTGCCACATCCAGTCTTGAATGGTGGTGGACAATTAAACAACTCAATAGAGGAGGAGACTCCAAAGATATCTCCATTCTCAATGATGCAAGAGCCCAACAAATCAGTGCAAAAGATAAGGCTGAAGCATTTGCAGCAGTCTTCAGCCAGAAGTGCCAATAGGATGATCCATCTCAACATCCCCCAGTGGTCCCCAGCATCACAGTCTTCAGCAAATTTGATTCATGTCACATAATATCAAGAAGTGTTGGAAGCGCTGGATATTGCAAAGGTTATGGATCCTGACAACTTTTTAGCAATAGTGCAGAAGTCTTGTGCTTCAGAACTTGCGACACACTTAGCAAAGCTCTTCTACTACAATTGCAACACTGGCATCTAACCGATAATATAGAAAAATGCCCAGTTATGTCCTGTGCACAAAAAGCAGAATAAGTCCAACCTGGCTAATTACAGCCTATCAATCTACTCTTGATCATCAGTAAAGCGATGGAAGGTGTTATCAACAGTGCTTTCAAACAGCACCTGCTCAGCAATAACCTGTTCATTGATGCCCAGTTTGACTTCCACCAGAGCCACTCAGCTCCTGACCTCCTAAGAGTGTTGGTTCAAGCACAGGCAAAGGAACTGAATTCACTTGGTGAGGTGAGAGTGACAGCCCTTGACATCAAGGAGCGCGAGCAAAACTGGACTCGATGGGTACCGGGCGCAAAACTCTCCACTGTTTGGAATCATACCTGGCACATAGGAAGATGGTTGTGTTGTCAGAGGTCAGTCATTTCAGCTCCAAGTCTCTGCAGGAGTTCCTCAGGGTAGTGTCTTAGGTCCAACCATTTTCAGTTGCTTCATTAACATCCTCCCCTCTATCATAAGGTCAGAAGTGGGGATGTTCGCTGATGAATGAACAATGCTCAGCACCATTTGTGACTCCTTAGATACTGAAGTAGTCCATGTTCAAATGGAACAAGATCTGGACAACATCCAGGCTTGGGCTGCCAGGTGACAAATAACATTTTGCCAGGCAATGCCAGGCAATGACCATCTGCAATAAGAGACAATCTAAACTCTGCCCTTTGATATTCAGTGGCTCTGTTATCAATAAATTTTCCATTATCAACATCCTTTGGGTTACCATTGACCAGAAACACAACTGGACTTGCCACATAAACACCGTGGCTACAAGAGCAGGTCAGAGGCTAGGAATACTGCAGCAAGTAATTTACCTCCTGATTCTTCAAATCCCGTCCTTCATCTATGAGACACAAATGATGGAATACTCCCCAATGGCTGGAATGGTTGAAGCTCCAACAACACTCAAGAAGCTTGACAGTATTCAGGACAAAGCAGCCCGCTTGACTGTCACTACATGCACAAGCATCCATTCCCTTCAGCACCAACACTCAGTAGCAGCAGTGTGTCTTATCTACAAGAAATTCACCAAAGGTCCTTAGATATCACCTTCCAAATTCACAATCACATCCAGAATGACAAGGGCATTAGACACGTGGGAGCACCACCACCTGCAAGTTCCCTTCCAGGACTCTCACCATCCTGACTTGGAAATGTATTACTGTTCCTTCACTGTCACTTTGTCAAAATCCTGGAATTCCCTCCCTAAGGGCATTGTGGGTTAACTCACAGCATATGGACTGCAGCGATTCAAGAAGACAGCTCACAACTACCTTCTCAAAGGCAACTAGGGACAGGCAATTAAATGTTGGCCAGCCAGTGATGCCAAATCCCCTGAGTGAATAAATAAAAAAATCTCAGTAAAGACCAATAGTGTCTGCTTGTCCATTTGAAATTGATTGCCGTTTACAATAGCAGTATAAGAAGAATCAGACGATGGTGCGTGAAAAAAGACAACAGAAATTAGCATTACAGAGAAATCCTGCAACAGGAAATGACTTGTGAAAGGAAACAGGGCAAGATGTATTAGAACATAATCAGAAACAGCTGCGGACACAGGGTCAAACACTGCCATTGCTTGGTCAGTTCAGCCCATGTAGAAATCTAGAGAGCAAGCAGTGAAAGACCCCCACTGGGTCTCCTTTTTTCTTTGTGCTTATTACCAGAAAGAAAAGCCAAGCGATGTCTTCTCCAAGAGGCATACTGTCTGAAGTCTGGCTTCTGCTGAGAAATGACCTCTGATAGGAATGCCAAGGCTTCCTCCAAGAAAGCTACCCGCTGCCAACAGTAACATAGTATTTGGGATGACCCGTTACAAACACTCTCACCATGATTGGTTAGGTTTTAAAAGAAACATCTCTTACCATTTGCTGCATACTTCAATTTCAGTGGCTATAATACCTGACAGTTTTTACTTAATAATTGGAAAACCCGGGAAAGTGCATTGTACAGTTTGGAAATGCGAGGCATGGAAGTGAGGTAAATAAAAAGACCTGGTGGTTACACAAGGATAAGCCTGAAATAACATCAAAGTCTATGAATAAATGAAGAAGGTATCAGGGAGGTGCATTTCATTGTCCCGTTGTCCTGGAAAAGAACAAGTTGGGCTATAACCTTAATTGTGTTGATGTAGGCAAGACAGATACAACTTGATAAGGCTTTTTCTTTGTTTCTATTAAGTCTAGAGCACAGGCTTTAAGTCAAGACTATGACAAAATAAGGCATTAATACGTTTCAGAATAGATTTGTGACTGACAAATGAATTGAAATATAGCTAAGTATGAAATCCCACACTGTTTAGAAAATAAGAATCAAAATGACATTGAACAGCAATGGAATGTTGCGGTACACATTCCTAAGTTGTTAGCAATAGTGATGCAGGCTAATAAGGCTATAACAAAACAAACCAAACACTGTGATTTATTCCCAGAGGGATAGAATTGAAAAGAGGAGAAGTTATGAAAAAGGCTGCAACATCACCTTCTCTGCTTTTCAGCAACAATTCAGAGGCTAATCTTTTTTTAATTTTTATCTTTCTGGGATCACCTTTTATTTCTACCCTGTCTGTATGTGTGTTCCATTACCACTTATTCTTGCACTTAGATTTTATCAATTACTATTTGTTAATTCACAAGAGACTGGTTAAACTATCTCTCTTTAAAGCATGAGTTCAGGTGGAACTGGGAGAAAGATATCCATAAAGGAAAGGATTCTTTTTAAAGTAAGCTCATTGTGACCAGCTGAGGGATTTGTGAATAATCAAGGGGAGCCAGTTCATCTCTCTTCACAAAGGAGATTATCAAATTGGGGTATCCTGTCTGAAATTGTAACAAATTGAGGGCTTGTCCATGATTTTAACTGACAGATGAAACAAAAGCATTATAAATTGTCACTTTGGAAAAGCCTGCAGAATACTTTTCTGAATTTCTATTGCTAAAGTGTAAAAATGTCTACATTCAATGTCAGTGCACTCCTAGCAGAATTAGGAGAAGTTGCTTCTCAGCATTTGCAAATTCTACCTCTTGAAACATTAAATATTTAGCAAGGCTGTTAAGGTGAGAACTTTATCAGAAGCCAGGAAACCCAAAATTTTGAAAGGACTGTATGGCAAGGAGGAAGAAATGGATAGATGGCAGGAAAAGGATTCAGATTGAGCATTGGAAATTAGAATTTTAAAAGAAAGTTAAAGAACAGGAAGGAGAGAGAAAGACTGAGAAATAGAAAATAGGAAAGAAAGAGGAAAGAAGGGAGAAGAATTCAGGATAAACAGTAGGAAAGGGGATTAGAACAAAGGCAGCATAAACTGAGAAGCAGGAATCCTACTGTGTCCCATGGAGACATCACTGGCTCAGACTTGGGGAGGCAACTTGTTTTTTTTCATTTAATTCTAAGTTTGAGGAGGCAGAAAGAAGAAACCTACTTTATTTCTTTTTGATCAGATAGTGAAGCAGTTAAATAGTTTGATCCAACATTACCTACTCTGCAAGAATAAGTACCAATCAGGGAGAGTACACAAGGTTTACTCCCTCTTGCATGAGGGAAGTGCCATTGAATATGAGGCATTAAAAAGGATTACCTGAAGCACATACCAGTTAGTACTGGAGGCCTACCATCAGAATTTCTCAACCTTCAGGAAGGGCCTGACTAGAAATGCCTAGAAATAAAAGCTAAAATTGCCAGGTCTGGCAGCATCTGCAGAGAGAAATCAGAGTTAACGTTTTGGGTTGAGTGACCCTTCCTCAGAATGAAAGAAGTTCTGTGGAAGGTTCTTCCAGTTCTGAGGATGGGTCACTCAACCTGAAATGTTAACTCTGATTTCTCTCCACAGATGTTGCCAGACCTGCTGAACGTTTCCAGCAATTTCTGTTTTTGTTTCTGATTTACAGCTTCCGCAGTTGGTTCTGTTTTTATTTCGAAATGTTTGGAATTTGAAGAGCATGCTTTTGACTGGTGGGTGCAGGCACTTAGAAAGAAGCTACTTGCAAAACTCTCAGAGCTATTTCTCCTTGAGGAGTTCAAAGTACCCTTCCCAATAAGAATACCCCTAGTGGACAGTAAGTGACTGGTTCAGGGCAGACTGTTACACTACCTCTAATCTACAAACTCCAGTTCCAGAAAACATTTCTTAGATGTCCCTGACCAGCCAGAGAGGACAGAGTTGGAGACAATGACTGAAAACTAGGCACCCATAAGAGTGAATGGAACACTGGTGGTTCCCCCTTAGAACAGAAAGGGTGAGGTTGAGATGAACGTTGAGGTCAAGAAGCCTATGTATTAGAATTAGAATTCCTACATTCTGGTAACAGGCCTTTCAGCCCAACAAGTCCACACCAACCCTCCAAAGAGTATCCCACCCACACCCATTACCCTATATTTCCCCAGAATAATGCACCGAATCCAAACATCCCTGAACACTATGGCAATTTGGCATGGCAAATTCACCTAATCTGCACATCTTTGGACCGTGGGAGGAAACTGGAGCACCTGGAGGAAACCCACACAGACTTGGGGAGAATGTCCAAACTCCACACAGACAGTCGCCTGAGGCTGGAATCGAACCCTTGTCCCTGGCGATGTGAAACAGCAGTGCTAACCACTGAGTCACCGTGCTGCCCCCGTGTACTTTAACTTCTGAAAAGAAAGGCAATTCTAGATCAGTTGCTGAAAGACATGGCATAAGGCAGCATAGTTTATCAAGATACATCCACTCTATACAATGAATGGGAGTCAGTCAGAGAGCATTGCAGCCCAAACTGTGGGTTTAACTGCAACTGCAAATCCCTGTAAAGGAACGACTGGAATACGGCTGAGGTTAAACAAATCCCTGAGAATTACTGAGATTTTGTATCCAGTGGAAAAGTAGCCACATTTACCGAGGATGAAGCAAGAAACACTAGGGGATACTAGGGGTCAGCCAAACTCTATAGCTGAGAAAAGCTGTAACTTCCCCATTGGAGAGTGCGGTGACTGCCAATGTACTGGGGAAAGGGATTGAAGAAAGATCCATTTCCCTTTACTGAGTGCATCTGGAGTGTGACCTTGTTTTGGGAACAATGACCATGAGAGTCAATCCCCATTTTGCCTGTGGATGGGATCGATATGCCCCTTGAAAATGATCTGGCGGGTAAATGGTAATAGGATTCCCAGTGGTCTCTGAGGAACTCATTGAGGTCAGGGAGAGTGAACAGCTGCATGAGAAAGTTGTTCACTTCTGTGCATAGGTTTAAGACCCAAAATACAAGGTTACTCAGATGGAGCCTGCTCCATAAAACAGATCATTTAAAAAAAACACCCATTTTGCTGGGATATCAAATGCAATTGCAGACACCCTGTACAGAAATAAAGAGAACTGAAGAAGGATCACTAGACTCAAAATATTAACTCTGCTTTCTCTCCACTGATGCTACCAGACCTCCTGAATTTCTCCAGCAATTTCTGCTTAAGTTTCAGAATGTAAAGAGACCTCATTAGAACTAGGAAAGCTCATTTACTAAGTCTAGATAAATGAACGTGTGTGTGTGAAAGTCTCTGTTGTGCTATATTTAATTTTCAAAAAATGTTTTCCTTAGTAATGAACTGTGAAGGATCTTATTTCCTTCACCCTGTTGAAGAAGTGCTATGCCAGTGAATCAGAACCCGAGTTGGTTTGGTTGTCTACACAGTTAGTATGGATCAGCTTGGTGTCAACAGCACAGAGTTCAATCTCCAATCTGGATTGGAAGCATTCCCCACCTGCCTGCTTGCCCTGCCCATAGTGGAGATTGTAGTAGTGTGGATCGAAGATGCCTTCAGGCATTACACCCATTTTACAAAAGAAGTGCTGACACATGGAGATGAAAATTTTGAGGACAGAAACTAAAAGGAATAAATTATTAGTATTTAGTTTGCCGAGAGGCGATCAACGGTGCACCTTAAGAATTTTTGTTTTCTGATTACATTAATGTCTTTGGATTTAGACATAAGAGAATCATATTAAGGGTATGGCAAACTGTTAGAAAGCATGCAAGAGATAAGATACCTGTTAACAAACTGGACAGACAGATAGCAAGCACACTTCAAATAAGAAAAATGCAGTTCCCTACTCAAGAAGAATATAACTCAGTAAGCATATGTGAGCCATGGAAATGCACTAGCATAAATAGGCAAAGTCTTTTCCCTGGGGTTGGGGAGTCCAGAACTAGAGGGCATAGTTTTAGGGTGAGGGGGGAAAGATATAAAAGAGACCTAAGGGGCAACCTTTTCGCACAGAGTGTGGTATGGGTATGGAATGGGCTGCCAGAGGAAGTGGTGAAGGCTGGTACAATTGCAACATTTAATTTGTCCACCCCGACGTCAGGCTCACTGGACTATAGTTCCCTGGTTTGTCCTTACCACCCTTCTTAAACAGTGGCACCACGTTTGCCAACCTCCAGTCTTCCGGCACCTCACCTGTGACTATCGATGACACAAATATCTCAGCAAGAGGCCCAGCAATCACTTCTCTGGCTTCCCACAGAGTTCTCGGGTACACCTGGTCAGGTCCTGGGGGTTTATCTACCTTTACGCGTTTCAAGACATCCAGCACTTCCTCCTCTGTAATCTGGACATTTTGCAAGATGTCACTATTTATTTCCCTACAGTCTATATCTTCCATATCCTTTTCCACAGGAAATACTGATGCAAAGTACTCATTTAGTATCTCCTCTATTTTCTGATGCTCCACACAAAGGCCACCTTGCTGATCTTTGAGGGTCCTATTCTCTCCCTAGTTACCCTTTTGCCCTTAATGTATTTGTTAAAACCCTTTGGATTTTCCTTAATTCTATTTACCAAAGCTATCTCATGTCCCCTTTTTGCCCTCCTGATTTCCCTCTTAAGTATACTCCTACTTCCCTTATACTCTTCTAAGGATTCACTCGATCTATCCTGTCTATACCTTACATATGCTTCCTTCTTTTTCTTAACCAAACCCTCAATTTCTTTAGTCATCCAGCATTCCCTATACCTACCAGCCTTTCCTTTCACCCTGACAGGAATATACTTTTTCTGGATTCTCGTTATTTCATTTCTGAAGGCTTCCCATTTTCCCTTTACCTCTGAACATCTGCCTAATATTGTCAAAAATGGCCTATCTCCAATTTAGAACTTCAACTTTTAGATCTGGTCTATCCTTTTCCATCACTTTTAAATCTAATATAATTATGGTCGCTGGCCCCAAAGTGCTCCCCCATTGACACCTCAGTCACCTGCCCTGCCTTATTTCCCAAAGAGTAGGTCAAGTTTTGCACCTTCTGTAGTAGGTACATCCACATACTGAATCAGAAAATTGTCTTGTATGCACTTAACAAATTCCTCTCCATCTAAACCCATAACACTATGGCCGTCCCAGTCTATGTTTGGAAGGTTAAAATCCACTACCATAACCCCCTATTATTCTTACAGATAGCTGAGATCTCCTTACAAGTTTGTTTCTCAATTTCCCTCTGACTATTAGGGGGTCTATAATACAATCCCAATAAGGTGATCATCACTTTCTTATTTCTCAGTTCCACAAATAACTTCCCTGGATGTATTTCCAGGAATATCCTCCCTCAGTACAGCTGTAATGCTATTCCTTATCAAAAATGCCACTCCCCTCCTCTCTTGCCTCCCTTTCTATCCTTCCTGTAGCATTTGTATCCTGGAACATTAAGCTGCCAGTCCTGCCCATCCCTGAGCCATGTTTCTGTAATTGCTATGATATCCCAGTCCCATGTTCCTAACCATGCCCTGAGTTCATCTGCCTTCCCTGTTAGGCCCCTTGCATTGAAAAACATGCAATTTAATTTATTAGTCCCTGCCTACCCTGATTGTTTGACTTGCATCTGTTCTCATCTGTACCAGTCTCAGACTGATCTCTTTCCTCACTATCTCACTGGTTTCCACCCCCCCAACCCCCGCCACCTTACTAATTTAAATCCTCCCGAGCAGCTCTAGCAAATCTCCCTGCCAGTATATTAGTCCCCTTCCAATTTAGGTACAATCCGTCCTTCTTGTACAGGCCACTTCTACCCCAAAAGAGATTCCAATGATCCAAAAATGTGAATCCTTCTCCTATATACCAACTCCTCAGCCATGCATTCATCTGCTCTATCCTCCTATTCCTACCCTCGCTAGCTCAAAGCACCAGGAGTAATCTAGATATTACTCCTCTCGAGGACCTCCTTTTCAAATTCCTACCTAACACTCTATATTCTCCCTTCAGAATCTCAACCTTTTCCCTTCCTATGTCGTTGGTTCCGATGTGCACAATGACCTCCTGGAGGGCCTTCTTTCCCCTTGAGAACATTCTGCACCTTTCCAGAGACATCCTTGATCCTGGCACCAGAGATGCAACACACCATTCTGCTTTTTCGTTGCTGGCCACAGAAACTTCTGTCTGTACCTCGGACTACAGAATCCCCGAACAAAATTAATCTCTTGGCTGTTCGTGCTACGTTCCCCTGAGAATCCATTAGTTAGACCATGGCTGGAATACTGAGAACAGATTTAGGCCACTAACCTAAAGCAAGGTCCCATAGAACCATAGAAATTATTTAACAGAAAAAGAGGCCATTGGGCCCACTTTGTCAATGTCAACCCAAAGATATCCTTTCTAATTCCACCTTTCTGCGTATGGTCCATTGCCCTATGGCTTATAATACTTCTGGTGCATATTTATATATTTTTAAAAAGAGTTTAAGGTCTCTGCCTTCTCCAGCAACTCAGGCAGCAGATACCCACCATCCTTTGCATGGAAAGGGTTTTCCTCATGTAGCCTCTGATCCTTCTGCTACTTAGCTTGAACCTATGACCCCTGGTTTTTGAACTCCCTGCCAAGGGAACAAGTTCCTCCTGTCTACTCTGTCTCCCCCCCCCCTCACAATTTTGTATACCTCAATCATTTCACTCCTCAGCCTTCTCTGTTCCAGGGAAAACAACCTCAACCTCTCCAGTCTCTCCCTGTAGGTACGATTCTCCAGCCTTGGCCACATTCTAGTAAATCTTTTCTGCACATTTTCCCGAATAATTACATCCTTCCTGTAATGCCGTAACCAGAACTGTACATAATATTCCAGTTGTGGCCTCACTAGTGTATCTAGTTTCATTATTATATCACTGGTTTTATATTCTATACCTCTGCCAATGAAGGAGAGCATTCCAAGTGGCTTTTTTACAATACTGTGGCATTGGTAATCCATAGTTTAAAAATAAGGCCTTGCCCATATATTAGAGGAGGAAACTTTTTTTTCTTCCAGTGGGTTGTGAATCTTTAGAATTCCTTGACTAAAAGGCAGTGGATGCAAAATCTTCAAGTATTTCTAAGACAGAGTTAGATAGATTCTTGGTTACTAAGGGATGAAAGATTATTAGGGTTTTGCAGGAATGTAAAGTTGAGGTTAAAATCAGATCAGCCATGATTTTATTGAATGGTGGAGCAGGCTCGAAGGGTCAAGTGTCCTACTTTTGTTCTTTGTTCATAAGTTTGTTGGTTGAAGAGACTGTTTTACGAAGAGGGGTTGAGTAGGTTTGGCCTGTACGTACAGGAATTTAGAAGAATGTGGTGTGCCACAAGGATCGGTGCAGAGTGCACTACTTTTCATCATTTATAGAAATGATTTGAATATGAATATAGGAGGTATGGTTAGTAAACTTGCAGATGACACCAAAATTGGAGGTGTAGAGGACAGCCAAGAAACTTACCTCAAAGTACAATGGGATCTTACTCAGATGGGCCAATGAGCTGAGGAGTGACAGATGGAGTTTAATTTAGATAAATGTGAGGTGCTGCATTTTGGAAAGGCAAATCAGGGCAGGACTTATACACTTAATGGTAGGGTCTTGGGGAGTGTTGCTGAACAAGAGACCTTGGAGTGCAGGTTCATAGTCCCTTGAAAGTGGAATCACAGGTAGGTATGATATGAAGAAGGTGTTTGATATGCTTGCCTTTATTGGTCAGTGCATTGAGTACAGAAGTTGGGAGGTCATGTTGGCACTGCACAGGACATTGGTTAGGACATTGTTGGAATACTGGGTGCAATTCTGGTCTCCCTGCTATTGGAAGCATGTTGTGAAATTTGAAAGGGTTTCGAAAAGATTTACTCGGATGTTGCCAGAGTTGGAGGGTTTGAGCTATAGTGAGAAGCTGTATAGGCTGGAGTTATTTTTCCTGGAGCATTGAAGGCTGAGGGGTGACCTTATAGATGTTTATAAAAGCACGGCAGCATGGATAGAGTAAATAGGAAAGTTTTTTTTTTCTCAGAGTAGGGGAGTCCAAAACTCGAGGGCATAGATTTAAGGTGAGAGGGGAAAGATTTAAAAGAGACCTAAGGAACAACCTTTTCATGCAGAGGGTGGTGCATGTATGGAATGAGCTGCCAGGGGAAGTGGGGGAGGCTGGTACAATTACAACATCTTAAAAGCATCTGGATGGGTATATGAATGGGAAGAGTTTAGAGGGATATAGGCTAGATTAATTTAGGACATCTGGTTGGCATGGACGAGTTGGACTGAAGGGTCTGTTTCCATGCTGTACATCTCTATAACTCTATAACTCTAATGAGAGGTGAGCTCATTGAGACATATAAGATTCTTAGGGGATTTGACAGATTGGATGTGGAAAAATTGCTTCCCCTCTTGGGAGAATCTAAGACCAAAGGGTTTAATCACAGAAAAGGGGGTCCAAAATTTAGGAACAAAGGAAAAGGAATATGTCATTCAACCCCTCAAGCCTGTTCCATTAATACTGCAATAAGGACAGATTTTTTTCTCTCAAAAGGTAATGAATCTGTGGAATTCTGTATCATAGAGGTCTGTCGAGGCTGGGTTATTAAGTATAATCTGGGTTGAGATACACAGGTTTTTAATCAGACAGGGAATCAAGAATCAAGGGGAAAAGGCACAGATGTTGAATTGAGGCATCAGGCACGTTCTCATTGAGTGGTGGAGCAGGCTTGATGGGCTGAATGGCCTACATCTGCTCTTACATCTTTTGGTCTTATGAACTTGAAATGGAGCGGCCAAGCTTTTCACAACGTGAGAGGCTCATTTCAAATCTTTTCTTATTTGGGGGACCGGTGAGCAAATTTCAGAAAGATAA
Organism: Chiloscyllium plagiosum; assembly: GCF_037043375.1. Lineage (NCBI taxonomy): Eukaryota > Metazoa > Chordata > Chondrichthyes > Orectolobiformes > Hemiscylliidae > Chiloscyllium > Chiloscyllium plagiosum. Next base: position 41,780,771 of record NW_028270149.1, read on the forward strand.
GGTTCATTACAACAGTAAACATGACCTTCATCAAAAAAAAAATTCAAAAGCAAGATATCGATAATTTAAATGAGCAATTAATAGAAATGACCCATATAAATTGCTAAGGTACAAATCTTAATAATAAAGTCTTATTTTTTGTCTTTTTGATTGAGAAGCAGAACAGAAGAATGATAAAGACTCCGTCTCAGTTTTTGATCATCAGCAGATAGAGAGGTGGCAAGGGCTGAGTTAAGAACTAGGTTTAACTAACCTCCTCCCTCACTTCCCTCCAAGGCCCCAAGGGATCCTTCCATATCCACCACAAATTCACCTGCACCTCCACACACATCATTTACTGCATCCGCTGCACCCGATGTGGCCTCCTCTATATTGGGGAGACAGGCCGCCTACTTGCAGAACGTTTCAGAGAACACCGCTGGGACACCCGGACCAACCAACCAACCCAACCACCCCGTGGCTCAACACTTCAACTCCCCCTCCACTCCACCAAGGACATGCAGGTCCTTGGACTCCTCCATCGCCAGACCATAGCAACACGACGGCTGGAGGAAGAGCGTCTCATCTTCCGCCTAGGAACCCTCCAACCACAAGGGATGAACTCAGATTTCTCCAGTTTCCTCATTTCCCCTCCCCCCACCTTGTCTCAGTCCAAACCCTCGAACTCAGCACCGCATTCCTAACCTGCAATCTTCTTCCTGAACTCTCTCCGCCCCCATCCCCACTCCGGCCTATCACCCTCACCTTAACCTCCTTCCACCTATCGCATTTCCAACACCCCTCCCCCAAGTCCCCCCTCCCTACCTTTTATCTTAGCCTGCTGGACACACTTTTCTCATTCCTGAAGAAGGGCTCATGCCCGAAACGTCGATTCTCCTGCTCCTTGGATGCTGCCTGACCTGCTGCGCTTTTCCAGCAACACATTTTCAGCTCTGATCTCCAACATCTGCAGTCCTCACCTCTGGTGGGTCCCACTTTGAGCTGGCCTTGATGGAAGTCACAGTACAGTGAATGTTGAGAATGAATTGACTTTCACAGACTGCTTTCCCTCTTTGTCTATCCTCTTTTCTTATGCCCTATTCGAGTTCTTTTTCCCCAGAGAGACTCAAATTAAATTTGGCAAAAGGAAATTTATTTTTTAAAACTAAATTAAAGAATAATCACCAGGATCAACCTGTGGTTGATATCATTCCCCACCTCACTGTCATGGCCCAACACATAGTCCCCCTTTGCCATTTGATTTACTCTGCCCTGTCCTTTTGCTGCAACTATCTACGTCCTTTCCTCTCACGCCAAATGCTCCCTGAAAACAGCTTATTTCCAGATCTAGCCTGCAGGCTCATAGCCAGTGCTCACTGCTCCTTCCCATGAAGAGGTTGTTGCTGAAGGACCCCTCAGGATGGAAAGGAGGTATTGGAGGCCCAGGGTCATTCTTTCTCAATGTCATTTCTTCCAGAGGAGTGAGGCACTGTGTTGCCATTGACTGAGGATGTCCTGGGACACAGTTACAGAACAATGCCAACCGCTGGAGTTGGATCTGGGAAATGAAGGAGTGGGAGGCCATCTTATCCCAATAACCATCAAGGTGACAGCTGTGCTAAAGTATTATCCAACTGAGGCACCACTGCTTCTAAGGCACCACTGCGAACCTGTGTGTGATTGCTAAATCTCAGACAACAAATGTATCAGGCCTGTTATTGTGCAAACTGTGCCAGATCACACCACTTCATTGTGTTATCCTGTGATGCCCAGACAGTAGGCTTTGCCAACATAGGTGGCTTCTCCCAGAGTGCAGGACACAGTAGGCTCTGCCCATTTCATACTGAGAGGGCCATATCATAACACAACTGATTATATCAATAGAGAAGGATTCCATTCCATCAATGTGCAAGTCATCTGTGGTCATTGGTATCACATCTTTGAAATCTGAGACAGATATCTTGGGAACTGTCATGACATTTGTATCCTTGAGAACTCCCATGTTCCTGCTTTATTTCAAGATGTATTTCATCCCTTGAATACCTTACAAGGATGGACATTTGTGACCATGGCTGATGATTCTGTTACATAACCTCCAATGCTGCCCATTCTTCCACCAGGGCCATTATGGAGCAGGCAGTAGTTGTGCTGAAGATGAAGTTGGATCAGTCTGGGGATCCTTGCAGCACAACTAAAATGGGTGAGATGGGGGAAGTGATGAACTTTGAAAAGTTAGAACTTTAGCAGCCGACTTCTAGAGGAGGAAGATGAGGACATTGAGCATGAGGAACATTACCTTCTGCTTGAGTAGTGCAATGTCAGGCACAACAAGTCAGACAGAACTTCATTGATATTAGGTTCTTGTAGATTGTAGGATGCAGTGATCACTCATTGAATGTAAATGTGTTGGTGCTCGAAAAGCAAGCGGTCCCTGTCTGTTCCCAGAACAGTTGCAGCTTCTGTTTTTGTGTTCATTCTTCAATTGGACTGTTGCTAATAAAAGCACATGTTTTCAACCTTTTGAAGGCTTTCCAGTTTGTGCTGATCCCATATTGATCAACGAGAAAATGTTGAGTTACACAGGGCAATGGAGAAAGTGGGACTCCCTTAGAGTTCTAAGATGGGATAATGAGCTTAAAGATGTGTTGCTGGAAAAGCACAGCAGGTCAGGTAGCTTCAAAGGAGAAGGAGAATCGACGTTTCAAGCATAAGCCCTTCTTCAGGAAATGCTCCCGGATTAACGAATTCAACACTCAGCGAGACGTCGAACAATTCTTCCACCGCCTTCTCCTCCGCGCCTACTTCTCCAACCAGATCTCCCACCCACCCTCTGACGACCCCTTCTCCCGCCTCCAACACATCCCATCCACCTGGACACCCCGTGCTGGCCTCTTATCCGCCCTCTATCTCTCCATAGCCAACTGCCGCCGTGACATTGACCGCCTCAACCTCTCTACCCCTCTCACCCACTCCAACCTCTCACCCTTGGAATGTGCAGCCTTCCACTCCATCCGCTCCAACCCCAACCTCACCATCAAACCGGCAGACAAGGGAGGCGCGGTGGTAGTTTGGCGCACCGATCTTTATATTGCTGAGGCTAAACACCAGCTCACGGACACCTCCTCTTACTGCCCCCTTGACCATGACCCACCACCAAACCATCATCTCCCAGACATCCATAACCTCACCACCTCAGGGGATCTCCCATCCACCGCCTCCAACCTCATAGTCCCACAACCCTGCACCGCCTGTTTCTATCTCCTGCCCAAAATCCACAAACCTGACTGCCCCGGCCGACCCACTGTCTCAGCCTGCTCCTGCCCCACCGAACTCATTTCTGAATACCTTGACACGGTCCTGTCCCCCTTAGTCCAAGAACTCCCCACCTACGTTCGGGACACCACCCACGCCCTCCACCTCCTCCATGATTTTCGCTTCCCCGGCCTCCAACGCCTTATCTTCACCATGGACATCCAGTCCCTATACACCTCCATCCCCCATCATGTAGGCCTCAAAGCCCTCTGCTTCTTCCTTTCCCGCCAAACCAACCAGTACCCTTCCACTGACACTCTCCTTCGACTGACTGAACTGGTCCTCACTCTTAACAACTTCTCCTTCCAATCCTCCCACTTATGCTGCCTGACCTGCTGGCTTTTCCAGCAACACATTTTTAAGCTCTGATCCCCAGCATCTGCAGTCCTCACTTTCTCCTAAGATGGGATAATGCTGAGAACATGTAAGCTGTGTGATTTATTTCTTAACTAACAGTAGATTTATGAATGTGCTCTTGCATTTGCAATGAGGTGCATTGTAGTTATTTGAGAATGAGGCTCACCATCACCTTTTCCCGGGCAATTAGGGATGGGTAATAAATGTTGGCTCAGCCACAGATACCCAGATTCCATGAATGAGTATGAAAACAAATAAAACACTAGTCTAGTGAAAGACCAGTCACAGGTTTGGTTGTGAAATGGGGTTGTAATTGTATTACCTCCACTCAAAGCTTTCTGATTAGGAAGCTCTAAAATTAATCTCTATCCAAGTGAATGTAGCCTTTATTGGTGAATCCAGCACAAGGATGCTAACATATTGCATTACTTACTGGTATGTAATTTTCCTTTCATGATATGAATGCTAGAATAGCTGTATTTAGAAAATATATCAAAACAATCTTTTGAGAATACATGCTGAAGAACATATAGAAGAAACAGATTACAGCACATGATGTTGGTACATAGAGGATTTAATCTGGGGAGCAGGACATAGATGCACTATGCCATAGGAGATGCATAGGTTACTCATTCACAAATAAAATGCTATCAATATATTGGTGAATATGGAATGCTGAGGATCCATACAAGTTGCAGGAAAACATTAGAAAGAATATAATAAGCACATTATATATCTTGAAAGAATGACATATAGAGTAGAGAGTAGGCAGTAAGAATACACTTGGGGAAGTGTTCAAAGATAAATGTCAGGGAACAGAGAAAAGTGGTGGAATCTTGCCAAAAAAGAATTAGATGAAGAGGACTTTCAGGGAGACACATTTGTTGTAGAAGAAATATACTCTAATATTCTGTGATGGCCCAGTTTATTGAATCTCTAAATAATTTTAGACCTTTTCACTTTGCACCACATGCTAGTTCGTGTTGATCAATGAAAGAGAGAATAATACAGATGAACTTAAATCTACTATTGACTGATATAAATTCATTTTGCTCATTAGAGTGTAAGTAAGTAAATAGAAATTAACATAACAGGTTTGATGATGAACTTGTAATGATCCATAATTTGTGTTTCGAAAAACAATTTGGACTGAACTGAGAGAACTTGTGGAATGGCATTTTACACAAGATGTTGCCAGATTGTGAATAATGAACTGTCTTCACTGTATTACTTGAACAAGCAATAAACAGGTTGGTATTTGTAAAGTTGACATAAGTCCCATTAATCTCACATTCTCAGTGTACGATGTGTATCATACAACATTACACAAACAGAAAAACTATCCCAGCCCCCATCATATAGACTTTTAGGCAAAATATGAACTTGAACTAAGGGACAAAGGAGGAATTGTCATGTTTTTTTCACATAATAAATGAAGAGAATATTGACAGCTTAACCCTGACAACTTTAAAGAAAGGCTCCCCACTGGTTAAACAAATTACAAGATACTTATTACAGATTCATGACTCTAGCTCTGTCAGTTATTTTCAGTTGTGATGACTGACATTACAATTGACTTCCATGGTTCTGGATGTGATGGGACATAGAAAGCTTTTTGACACCCCATTCTTGATAACTCTCTAGTAACTCAACTGGAAAGAGCCTCATGGTGGGTGTCAGGTTAGGGCAGAATTAACCTCAGTTCTCTGTATTTTGCAGTCATTAGTAAGGCAAGCATGCATGCCTATGGCTTTGAGAATAGTTTCCAACAAACATGCAATGATCTCAGTGGCAGGACTTCTCCTTTTCTTCACACCAGACTGAATCTAATGTAAAGTCATGGCCTGCAGCTACAGTACAATTCACAAGCGTATAGGTACTAAATCAAATTGGAATGTTCAAACACAACAAGACAGAAAGGTAAAGACAAATAAAATTCTTTCTTAAAATTGAATATCGAATTTCAGATAACATCCTTGTTTATGACTGCATTAAGATAGAAATTGAAGAAAAGACGTGTTTTCAATTTTTTTCCCCTGTTTTTAAACTGTGAGAAATTTAACATTCTACAAATATAAAAACAGTTTTTCAGGGTGGTAAAGATGCTTAACAGTAATTATAAACATAATATGACTTTAAACCCTAGATATATTGAATTCAATACTGTATAACTTTGTCCTTGGCCTTTACAGTGAGACTGACAGTGGCAATGTACAATTGTAATGGAGGTACAAGGCTGTGGGAACCTATACAATGCATTCTATCGAGGTGTGCAGTTTCACTGACAGCAACCTCCAGATTTCTCTTCATCTACGCATGTCGAACCCTTGAAGTTGCTGTCAGCTTCAGTGGAATAATAATGGTGAATGCTGACAGTTTCATCGTCATCATCACAACAATAAAATCCAGGCCAAATGACCTGCCAACACTTGTGTAATCTTAAACAAGTAGAAGAGCTGCTTGGGTAAGGCAATGAGTGCCATAGAAATGCACCATGGCAAATGTCAACAGTTCAGGAGAAGTTGTAAGTGTGAAGGCTGACAGAGGGAGAAAAGAACACAAGAGGAGTTATATACTGAACGGAGTAGAGTGTATAACTATGACTAACTGTGGTGGAATTCTCCTGATCTCACCTCTCAGTGGTTCTTCTGATCCTATTTCCTCTGATCCAAATGCATTATGATCTATAGGTTAGCAAGGGCACTTTAGACAGTTTTAATTCTCTGAATGAAATAACTCATTGCTAAGTATTCTAACATCCTTACATCCTGTTTTATTTATGTACTCGCTGGTACTTTGTTCCTCCTTTAAACTCAGAAACTTAACATAAACCAGATTTTCTTCTGCAGATGCTGTCTGTTAGAAAGTTAAGATAAGATGAGATTTACATCAGACAAAAGGGTTTGATGAGTAATTCCTACTTCTTTGAAGATGCAACTTTCCACAGCTGATAAGTGTCACAAACACTTACACAAATGTTAACAGGTTACTCAGAGGATAATTGTGTTCAATGTTCATCACAGTACTGGATACTGAAATCAGTCAGATCACTGTGTTGGAGTGTAGGCAAATCTTAAACAATGCGTGTCGCAAGGCAAATGCTGCCCTGCTCTGTTAGTTGTTGTGACTTTTTTCAAAAAACGTAGCCAATCACAGCAGAGATATATTTCTGTTTTTAATGCTTTCTTTATATGGTTATACAGAGAGCAGGCATGACTGGTATTTGTATCGCACATTATCACTTTGTCACAATGTCTCAAAGCATTTCATACAGTGAATTATTTTTGGAGTGCCTTGATATTATCAGTGTCATGCAGGTAACTTGTGCAAATAGCCATGTGATGAAGGACTGACTATTTTTTAGTGGCATTTGTTGAGGGAAGAATGTTTAGAAGGGCACAAAGAAAAACTTGCTTTGCACAGAGTGCTAGGAAATCTTAAATGTTCCCAAGAATGGCTTGACACTAGAACCTGGGTTCAGAATCCGATCTGAACGATAAGACCTCTGAATGCAGCACTCCTTCAGTTGTCAGTATAAATTATGTACTCAAGTCTTTGTCTGAACTTTGAATGTTAAACCTCTGACCCAGATATAAGATTGCTGCTAATTAAGTGAACCTAATAGTACTGGATCAGGCCCTAATGTGGAAAATTAAACCTCTATTTGGATATTATCATCAAGTTTATGTCCGTAGTTGCAGACCTAATTCCAAACTGCTGCAGAATGAAGTTTCTATTCCAATGCTGAATAACTGTCTGTCACCTAATCATAAGATGTCCTATATTTTCATTGAATATTTTCTTTCAAACTTTTGTATGAGCCTCTCTTCACAATTGCATTTTCTGACTACATGTCTCATCCAACCACATTCTAGTGTATGAAACCCAAAATTAATTTAAAACTGCAACAGATTTCAATTCAGTTTGTATCAAAGCAATAGGGAGCATTGATCGGGGTGCAACAGTCCTCAGCAGATCCAGGAGATGTTTAAAAATGTAATTAGGCACTAAAGACAGAATCATGGCACAGGTCAGGACCCTAAAGTATAGTGGACGTGCGTAAATTGTAATTTACAAATGTGTTTTTTAAAAAGAGAGTTGATACAGCCAAAAATAGCCACAGATGTAAATTAAGTGGCTATTGAGAGAGAGAGAGAGAGACCCATAGAATGTCACAGCTAAAGATGCAAAATCAATTTCAATCAATAACCCTTCAAAGGGGAAAAGACAAATATGAGGTGGCACAGTGACTCAGTGGTTAGCACTTCTGCCTCACATCTCCAGGGACCCGGGTTCGAATCCACCTTCGGGTGACTGTCTGTGAGGGGTTTGCACATTCCCTTGTGTCTGTGTGGGTTTCCTCTGGGTGCTCCGGTTTCCTCCCATAGTCCAAAGATGTGCAAGTTAGATGGATTGGCCATGCTAAATTGCCCATAGTGTTCAGGGATGTGTAGATTGGGTGGATTGGACATGGGAAGTGCAGAGGGATTGGGTAGGGAAAGGTTGGCCTGGGTGGGCTGCTACTTGGAGAATCAGTGTGTACTCGATGGGCCAAATGGCCTGATTCCACACTGTAGGGATTCTATGAAATCAAAACAGCCTGCACTGCGGTCTCTTGGGTTGAGGGACTAACAACTCCCTGCTCAACAGAAAGCCACTCCCTGTGTTCCAAGTTATATTTTGTGTTTTTCCACTTTGAAGAATACAGGAGGACAGGGTAAAGTAAACAATTTCAACTCTACTCGAGTGTGCTGTGGGACTAATGTTATTGAGTGTGCTAGTGGGCCTTAAATGTAGTGTATTATGCATACCACAGTTGGAAAAAACTAACCGCTATTCACTTCTGTATTGCAGGAAAAGGGACACTCTTACTCTGAGAGCAGGAAGCCAGTTGGTTATCAAGCCAGATAAAAGGAAGCAGGCTGACACCAAAATTGGAACTATAATGGACAGCAAAGAAGGTTGCCTCAGAATACAATGGGATCTTGATCAGATGGGCCAATGGGCTGAGGAGTGGCAGATGGAGTTTAATTTAGATAAATGTGAGGTGCTGCATTTTGGGAAAGCAAATCTTAGCAGGACTTATATACTTAATGGTAAGGTCCCAGGGAGTGTTGCTGAACAAAGAGACCTTGGAGTGCAGATTCATAGATTCTTGAAAGTAGAGTCGCAAGTAGATAGGATAGTGAAGAAGGCATTTGGTATGCTTTTGTTGATTGGTCAGAGTATTGAGTATGGGAGTTGGGAGGTCATGTTGCAGCTTTACAGGACATTGGCTAGGTCACTTTTGGAATATTACATGCAATTCTGGTTTCCTTCCTATCGGAAGGATATTGTGAAACTTGAAAGGATTTAGAAAAGATTTGAGCGATAGGGAAAGGCTGAATAGGCTGGGGCTGTTTTCCCTGGAGTATCAGAGACTGAGAGGTGACCTTATAGAGGTTTGTAAAATCATGAGGGGCATGGTTGGGATAAATAGTCTTTTCCCTGGGGTCAGGGAATCCAGAACTAGAGGGCATAGGTTTAGGGTGAGAGGGGAAAGGGACCTAAGGGATAACTTTTTCAGACAGAGGGTGGTGTGTGCTTGGAATGAGCTGCCAGAGGAAGTGACGGAGGCTGGTACAATTACAGCATTTATAAGTGTATCTGAATAGGTATATGAAAGGTTGAGGGGGATATGCGACTGGCAAATGGGACTTGATTAGGTTAGAATATCTGGTCAGCATGGACCGAAGGGTCTGTTTTCATGCTGTACATCTGTATGACTCTTTGACAACAAAAGACTTTATCTCTCTTCCTGAATGCTGGAATTCAGTCACCGTCAAAAGGTACCAGGAATCAACCAATTTGCAAAAGTAAGATCTTGAAGTCTACTCTTCAACTACTGACATCAATGCTACTGGTAACCTTCACTGTAATGATTATAATGTTCAACTATCTGCTCTTCGTGAATCATTCAGATTGAATTAGATATCATTTTCTTATCCTTTTAGACAAAACTCTTAATTCTGTTTTGTGCATATACATGTTCTCATATTGGTAATTAATAAACAGACTATTTGTAACTCAAGAAAGCCTGGTAAAATTGACTCCTTTTAAAATATATGTTTATTTGAGTCAGGGAGAAATGTATTCACAAAGGAATGGATCTGTTTTTAAAGTAACTATGTTACGTTCAACCAAGGGGTGGGTGAATAAAGGGAGCTGAACAATTTGAGGTATCCTGTCTGGAACTGTGAACATTGGTGAAACCTGTTCAGGATCTTGACATAATAACTGATATGAGGTTGACAATGGGGTCATTTGGTCTCCCTCCCACCAATCTAAACAGGATAATAGGAGGGAAAAGTTAAATTAATTAGCCATTTAGTAGCAAAGTCCTCTTCATATCAAGTTTAATTTAGTTATTTGGTTGGACTCAGATAGGTAGTTTGTAACTCCCACCTCAGTCCCATTGCATTTATATATTTATGGAATCTCCAGACAATCCATTGAAAACACCCTGAAGAGTCCGTTTCTTTTCTTCCTTTGGTTTGTATCTGGGAAATAAGTGCACTCGACATGGAGGAAAGTCAGCTTCAATGGAATTGATTCTATAGACCAACTGCTGTTCCAAACGGTGCTGCATTTCAAAACCTGGTTCACCAGCTCTGTTTCAAAGAGGAACTGAATTTGACCCAATCGAGCCCCTTTGTTTCAAACACATCTTCCTCTTTTTATAATTGGATTATGGAGAACTGCATGTGTAAAAGATAATTTTTTCAGGTGACTGAGTTGGAAGGGGAACAGTCGATACTTTGACAGTTTTGACAGCTGGTGGAAGTAGGTTGTGGTTATTTGGGGGTTCCCATAATATTTTGGATGCTTCAATTACTGCAGTGATCAGGTACTGTCCAAATGAGTGCTGATCCAGGGGAATATTCCACAGTAACACTTTATTATTCTTAAGATCAGTGCCGTGCAATGTCGCAAATCTCCCATAATTCAGACTCTGAAAGAAACCAGCTTGCGACCAGGATCCTTCCACTTAAAGATCATATTATTCTTGCAGCTATTTTGCACCCTCTGTCTGACATAAAACTGAATTGTAAATAAACGAATGCAACTCCCAGATGGACCCTTGACAACCTGCTCTGATAGATGCTCCATTTAGATCTAGTTAGCATTCCACCTGACAGGCATTGAACAATGAAGCATGTGTATCTGTCCATGAATCAGATTGGAAGAGATTTTTGGGTCAGAAAGGCAATGGGAGTAAGAGTGGAGATGGGGCCAATGCAGACAGTTTCAGTAATTCTACTGAGGCCTGTTGTTCGGCATTCAGAGAATGCGGCAATAGCTTATCCCAGCTAACTCCTCATTATAAACACTTCTGCTTACACACAAGGCAAGCAAATGGTAATATTCATGGACTATTCTCCAGAAAGATCAGTGCATTCGGGCAAATTCAACAAAATTGAAAATAAAAAATGATTTTCATTTCAGAAACAATGTTAAGGGAACAATTCAATTTGTTAAAATTTTAGTGATGCTATTTGAACTTATGAACGAGCACAAGTACACATCAGATTTAAAATGAATTATTTGAACAAAACATTAGATTAAACCACGATGCTCTATGCAAAAGAAAAATACAAAACTTACAGTTGACTTTGAACTTGTTTAGAAGTTGAATATTGTAAACTACAGTGATATAGAGTATAGCTGCAAACTGCAGCTTCACAGCATTGTATTTACAGGAATCTGGTTACTGGTTACAAAATACTTTGCACTTTACTGGTTTGCACAGGACACCATTTGGTGATGATGTCAGCACACGCATTAAGAAGTGGTCAAAATGGGCAGATGGTCATCGTACAATGCTCATTCGAAACCGGTGCTATCATTTTTTGAGTTTACTGCTCCAGCAAATAGCTCTATGGTTCCCACAGAGCTAAGCATGCAATTCAAGAATGTAAATGATCCACCCACCACAACCAACAACACAATTCAAAGGGATCATCAACTACTTGCATGTAGTTTATTGATTGAGTTCTATTAAGCTTCTCTAAGTTTGTAGAAGTACAGTATGTTGCTTTTTGTTGTTGTGTCATCATGTAAATCTGGCAGCTTTTTCAGTCTCCAAGCAATGCTCTTTATGCTAGGAGATGGGACTAAATGCATTGTGTCTGGTCAGCCTGCGTGTTTGCTGGCGAGATGATGCAAGGAGGAGGGTTTCCAATTCCTGCAACATTGGGAACAAGCTGGACAGGTCTCCCCTGGGCAGGACTGGAACTGATGTCCTGGGGGGAGTGTTTGCTAATGTGGTTGGGAGGCTTTAAACTAAAATGGCAAGGGGGTGGGAACCTATACAAAGAGACAGAAGAGAGGAAAACATGAACAAATACAAAAGATAGAATGGGAAATAGGGAAAGTGATAGGCAAAGAATTCAAGGGAAATAATCAAACAGGACCACAATGCAAACTGATGTGAAGGGGACTTAAAATGTTAAAAAGATAAGCCTTAAGGCATTGTGTCTTAATGTGTGGAGCATTTGCAATAAAATGGATGAATTAGTCATGTAAACGTATAAAAGAACCTGATGTAATGGGCTTGCAGGGATCATGGCTGCAGAGCGACCAGAGATGGAAACTGAGTATCTATGGTATTCAGTTTTGAGGAAGGACAGATGAAGAGGAAAAGCAGGTGGAGTAGCATTGCTGGTTAAAGAGGTGATGAATGCAACAGTGAGGAAAGATATTAGCTCTGGCGAAGTGGAACCTGGTAAAGTATGGGTAAAACTTAGAAACACCAAGGGGAAGAAAATGATAGTGGCTATGGTTTATAGAGCCCCAAACTGTAATGATAACATTGGGGAAGGCATTAACGAACAAATTAGTGACGCAAGCAAGAAAGGCGCAGCTGTCATTATGGATGAATTTAATCTGCATACAAATCGGGCAAATCAAATCAGTAATGATACTGTAGAGGAAGAATTCCTGGAGTGTGTATGAGAGGATTTTCTGATTCCATTAATTGAGGAACCAATTGTAGAATAGGCCATCACATACTGGGTACTGTGTAATGAGGAAGTAATAATTGGCAAATCCAGCTGTGTGAGGCTCCTTGGTGAAGAGTGACCACAATATGATAGAATTCTTCATTAAACTGGAATGAGATATAGTTGGTCTGAGATTAAGGTCCTGAATCTAATTAAAGGAAAATTCAATTGTATGAGGCACAAGCTAGCTATGATCAATTGGGGAATATTACTTAAAAGGATGATGGTGGATAGGCAATGGCAAACATTTAAAGAATACATGAAGGAAATACAATTGCTCATTCCTGTCTGGCATGAATAATAATAAAGAAGTGCCCTGACTATGGTTAACAAAGGAAATTAAGGGTAGTATTAGATCCAAGGAAGGAGCATGCAAATCGGCCAACAAAAAGCAGCAAACTTGAGGATTAGGAGCATTTTTGATATCAGCAAAAGAGAGCAAAGGGATTTAAGGGGGGAAAATAAAGTATGAGAGTAACCATGTTGGCAAGATACAAACTGACTGTAAAGTCTTCCATAAGTATGTGAAGAGAAAAAAGATTAGTAAAGACAAATGTCATTCCTTTACAATCACTAACAGGAGAAGTTGTAATGGGGAACAATGAGATGGCAGACCAATTAAGTGCATATTTTAATTCTGCCTTCACAACAAACACTCCAAAAATGTTGGAGAACAGAGGCTTTAGTGAAAAGGAGAAACAAAAGAAAATTTTTTATTAGGAGGGATATAGAATTGGAGAAATTGATGGGTTAAAAGGCTGATAAATTCCTAGGACTTGGTAAACTGCCACCTGCAGAAATTTCTTGCACTTTTGAGTGCCATTTCTTGTTCGCAGTATAGAATCTGTTGTCTTTGTCTTTATCACTTGCTGACACTATACCCAAATTCTCACTGTCTCTGTTCCAAAATAATGCTGGCAGAGCTCCCAGTTTCTTGTCACAACTCACTTGGGAAAGTGCACAGATACTCGAGGTCCACTATTCCTGGTATTCTAACAAGAGATAATGATGTTTAATCAAAATACTCACATCCCAATTTAGCTGTCTGATAGAGAGAGGCTAACAGTAACCACTAACCAGGTTCCTGCAACTTAACAACAACTATAGTTTATTACAAATAGTTAAGTTTTAACTACAGATAAATAAAACTATGAAATATCAACTTTACTAATCAAAACTCTAGGACATTTTTCAAAATAATAACTCCACACACTTACACAGAGACACTGACAAACAAAAATAAAGTTTATATCAAAGTCCCAAGGCTGTATTCATCGTAGCTGGTGACTTCAACCAGGCCAACCTCAAGAAGGTGCTACCAAAATACCATCAACGTGTCTCCTGTCCCACAAAGGGCCCAAACATCCTTGACCATTGCTACACAACCATCAAAGATGCCTACAGCACTGTACCTTATCTGCATTTTGGAAAATATGGTCACACACTATGTTCCTCCTCCTAGCTTACAAGCAGAAGTTGAAACGTGAGGACCCAGCACAGAACGTAGTACAGTGCTGATCTGAGGAAGTGGAAAAATGTCTGTGGGACTGCTTGAAATGGTGGACTGGTCCAGATTCAATAATTCTGTGGCCAACCTAGATGAGTACGCCACCATTACAGACTTCATTAGCAAGTGCATAGAGGTCTGCATGTCAAAGATGTCAATCCATATATTCCCCAATCAGAAACCATGGATGCATCAGAAAATCCATTGCCTACTGAGGACCAAGTCGGCCATGTTCAAGTCGGACCCGGACTTTTACAGGAAATACAGATACGACCTCCACAAAGTCATTAGAGATGCCATGAGGCAATACTGGACTAAGTTAGAGACCCAAACCAACCACATGGACACCCGCCGCCTGTGGCAAGGACAAATTGACATAACGGGCTACAAAATGAAGCAGAACAAACTAGTGAATGAAAACACATCCCTTCCTGATAGGCTCCACGCTTTTTATGCTTGGTTTGAGCAGAATGCCAGTGGAACAGTGTCACCTGCCCTGGCAGCTCCAGATGCACCTGTTCCCTCAGTCCCTGCTGAGACGTTAGATCGGTCTTCTTGAGAGTGAGTGGCCCAGATGATATCCTGGCTGTGTACTCAGACCCTGTATGGACCTGCTGGTGGGAGGATTCACTGACATCTTTAACCTCCCCTTGCTATAATCTGAGGTCCCCACCTACTTCAATAAGACCACCAACATCCCCAGTACCAAAGAAAATACATGTAACGTGCCTCAAAGCCTGGTGGCCCTGACCTCCATAATCTTGAAGTGCTTTGAAAGACTGGTCATGACCCACATCAACTCTAGCCTCCAAGCCTGCCTTGATCCTTTGCAAGTTGCCTACTGGCACATCAGGGCCACAGGAAATGCCATTTCCCTAGCTCTGCACTCATCCCTGGAACATCTAGATAATAAGCACACCTATGTCAGGCTTCTACTTATCAACTATATCTCTCATCCCAAACAAACTAATCTCAAAACTCCAAGACCTAGGTCTCAGCTTCACCCTCTGCAGTTGGATCCTCAGCTTCCTGACCCACAGACCCTAATCAGTGAGGATAGACAACAACACCTCCCCATTATAATCCTCAGCACTGGCATTCCCCAAGAGTGCATACTCAGCTCCCTGTACACTTGTGACTGTGTGGCCAAATTTTGTCTGAATGCCATCTACAAGTTTACTGATGACACCACTGTTGTAGGCAGCTATCAAACAATGACAAGATAAAATACAGGAAGGAGATAGAAGTCTTGGTGTCAGGGTGTACAGGTAACAATCTTCCCCTCAATGTCAGCTAAACTAAAGAGCTGATCATTGACCTCAGGAAGAAAGAAGGAGAACATGCCCTAACTACATCAATGGGGCTGAGGTGGAGAGGATTGAGAGCATCAAGTTCCTAAGAGTGACGATAACCAACAATCTGTCCTGAGCTACCAACGTAGATGCAATAGTCAAGAAGGCACAACAATGCCTCTTCTTCCTCAAGAGGCTAAGGAAATTTGGCATGTCCATAAGGACCCTCATCGAGTTTTACAGATGCACCATAGAAAACATTATAACCAGGGTGGGAAATGAAAACTGCTCTGCCCAGGACTTTAAGAAACTACAGAAAGTTGTGAACACAGCCCAGACCATCACACAAGTCAATCTCCCATACATTGACTTCATCTACACTCCTTGTTGCCATGGAAAAGCAGCCTACATCATCAAAGACCACTCCCACCCCTCTTATTATCTCTTTCAACCTCTTCCATCAGGCAGAAGGTACAAAAGCTTGAACACACACACCAACAGGTTCTAGAGCAGTTTCTTCAATGCTGTTATTAGACTGTTTAATGGACCTGAGCTGAAAATGTGTTGCTGGAAAAGCTCAGCAGGTCAGGCAGCATCCAAGGAGCAGGAGTATCGACGTTTCGGGCATGAGCCCTTAACGTTTGTGCTGCGGTAGGAAACTGGATCACACATTTATCACACAGATAATGGGAGAATGTGCAAACTCCACATACAGACAGTCACCCAAAGCTGGAATCGAACTCAAGTCCCTGGTGCTGTGAGGCAGCAGTGCTAACCACCGTGCTATCCTTTGGATGATAAAAGGGTTGAATGTGGGTTATCTAATTTAAATTGTAGGCTAAAATCAAAACCAATTAATGCAAAGAACACAAGGATGGGAGCCTTCTGAGAAATCTGAAATACCTCAATTAAACACGTATGGCAATTAGAATACTTTAATGCCTTTAAGTATACAAAGTAGTCAGCTAGGTTTTGTCATATGTTCGTGACGGGGGACCAACCTGTTTGTGGGGCTGACTCTACTGTCAGAGTACCCAAAAGTCAAGTGAATTCCTCTCTAATTTCAAATCTGATGTTCATCTTGCTTTTGTATACCTCCTGTGAAGTCGTAACCTGGTATGCCTTGTACTATTCAATTACCCAATGATCTGTATGTTCTTGCATGTTATGATTTGCCTGTACTGTACACAAAACTAAACTTTTCACTGTACTTAGGTACATGTGACAACAATAAATCAAATCAAATCAAATCAAATCAATGTGAAGGATAAAATATACACTGGGGAAACATAATTCATTAACACAGGATTGATGAGATGTTCCTTGCCAATACTTTCTGTAAACCATTTCTTTTCCAGGTTCTTGTATTTGTTTGCAGGAGGCGTGCGGCAACTGATACACTAATCGTACTGCCTTTGAGGTTTTGTTAAAGGTAACTTATAGCAACTTATAGGTGAAGATAACTGATTGTCTTCAGGCATCAGTTCCTTTGACTAAAGAGAGATAACTACACAGAACTGACTCGGAGATGCTGGTGTTGGACTGGGGTGTACAAAGTTAAAAATCACACAACACCAGGTTATAGTCCAACAGGTTTAATTGGAAGCCCACTAGCTTTCGGAGCGCCGCTCCTTCATCAGGTGATTGTCTATAACCTAGACTATAACCTGGTGTTGTGTGATTTTTAACTTTGCACACAGAACTGCTCCTTCAGCAATCCAGGGGGTTCTCCCCCTTTATTATAAACACTCAAGCTGCACACAAAATGAACAGAGTATGATTTTCTAGCATCTATACTGGTCATAATTGCATAAACCAATCAGTGTTCTGTTGCTGGATGAATTTCACTCTGTATAAATCACCAGCCCCCTCCTCCCAACAGTGCCATGCTGTCTCTCCTCCCCACTGCTTGAAAAGCAGCAGTGAGACACAATTCACAATGAGTTCCAGTGATTGTTTTCAAAATCCGTTCCACAGGTTTTAAAACAGTCCTTTCCACATTTTAGTGCACAATCAAAAATAAAGAGAATAAAAAGTTCCACTCTTTAAGCTCTCTGTTACAGTAATAGCCATCATCATTATCCTTTTTCTTCTGCACTTCACTCTCTTGCACCACTACTTAGCTAGATAGTGATTCTGGTATACCTAAAGTAGAAAGGAAAAGGAATAGGTCCAATGTGAGGGAAGGATGGGTAAGATAGGCAGAAAGCAAAGGGTGCATGCTTGCATCATTTGTTCTTGTGAATGAGAAATTATGGGATTGGGGAAACTGGGGTATGAAAAGAAAAAGATAGTTAGGAATGTGTTGATATCTTTGATGCCTTCAGCCTTTCCACTGTTCGTGGCCTCACTCTTGGATGGCCCAGTTATATCGGGTACTGTCTCCTTCATCAGATGGAGATTGTGCAGACATGTCTGTTCTGCTCTGGGAAGCTGCTTCTCCCTACAATTGTAGTACTGTTGAAAGGCTGACACTCACCTCTCAGCTTGTACACACTGCCAACTATTCAACTATGACAGGCACATCACCAAGACAGATTGCACCAAGCGCACAGATACACTTGTCTGTTTTCACAGGAGGGTTGGGATGAGGGAAAATCTGTCTCAATGTCCCCCCACCAATGCATCCCCACCCTCCCCCTCTCCTGATCACTATCAACAACATCAAATGGTGTGCCTCTGGGCAAAATGGAAGATAATTGGATCAACCATGGCTGTAATTGCCTCTTCGCCCAGTGCTCAAATAGGCTCTTGACACTCTTTGTTTAGATTCAGGCATAAAGAACAATTACTTAGCTGAGATACTGGAGGAAACCTGGCACCTGTGAACTTGTAACTGAGCAAGACCAGTAGTTTTAGAAAGAGAGGGAGGAAATTGAAAAATTCTGACAGGTCTTATAAGACAGAGGTTGAGGATGATTTTGTTTCAAATACCAGGGGAGTTTTTGGATACTTAGGAGGCTCAAACAAACCAAAACATTCTTATCTAAATGTTGATTTTTATCTGTTTATAGACTTTGCCTCTATGTCAACTGTTTGTTTTTTTCAGGTAACCTGAGTATCTAGAGTAACAGGTGGCTAGCAACAAGGCCAGAGACCATGGAAAATGGGAGAAAGAGCCTACTAATCCACCGTGACAACAGCAGGTATGGAAAATGTGAGAGGAGGACCAATGAGGGGCCTATGTTAACTCTGAGAAGGATATGTGCTTGGAGCAAGCACAGGAAGTAAAAACAGATGCTCTGAGCCTTCAACTAACAGATGCATTGTCAATAGACAGCCCTACCCTTGTGAGTGCTGATTCCATTGACCAGCTTGCCATTGTCCCTGTAGGGAACCAAATTCCCACCAAGCCTCTCCTCTTGATTTCATTCTCTTAAGACAAA
This sequence comes from Chiloscyllium plagiosum, assembly GCF_037043375.1. Lineage (NCBI taxonomy): Eukaryota > Metazoa > Chordata > Chondrichthyes > Orectolobiformes > Hemiscylliidae > Chiloscyllium > Chiloscyllium plagiosum. Next base: position 41,799,645 of record NW_028270149.1, read on the forward strand.
TGGTTAACATACTTAATTGACAGGCCCAAGCACTGGTTAAAGAGAGAGGTTGAATTGAATTAACTCAGAATAAACTATAGGAGGTTTTGTCATTCTTTGACATTTGTCAAGGCTGTATTAAAGTTTAAAGGGAAAACTACCTCCTTAAAATGTCACCAAGAGCTGTAAGGTCAATGTGTCCCCAGAATGAATAAAAGGTACTTAGACAGCAATTGAGGAATATCATTTTATATTCCATGAAAGAAAAGCGAGTTAACTTGCCTGTTTATTTGGTGTTCGACCTGTTTGTGGCCTTCTGCAGTAACAGAAAGAAGACAGTCGCTGTGCCAGTGAAAAATACTAAATTTAAAAGAAAATCTCCAGCTGATGGAGATTGTATGCAGCTTTAACATACACCTGGCCTTTAGGATTTAACCTTTGAGACTTCTTATGCCAATCATTCAACATTTGATGCCAGGTCTTTTAGTGACATCAGGCAGGCATGGAATGAGAAACACAGTGCAGGTGAGTGCAACTGGATGCATTAGTGGGGGTGCCTGCTTGAAGTCATTTTCAACTCTATCTTCCCCACAACTGTCAGAAACCAATGGCCAGGGTTTTAATTTCTAGTTTAAGTTCTTTATAACTGCTGGATACACCCAGAAACTGACTATTAATATTTTCAGTTGGAATGGGACAAAGAGATGACAAAATGCCCTTGCTTCTCCTCTGATTGACAGGTACATACATGAGTGAATTGTTGCACATCCAAGGACCTTTTGTATGGTAAGGTAGTGATAGCCAAATGATCAGTGGGATATCCAAATTTCACTTTGCAAATGCATAATATTAAACATCAATGATTGCAGCTGCATCTTGGAATCCATACAGTGTGCAACCAGCCCATTGAGTCCACACCAATCTTGCAAAAAACATCCTATACAGACCCCCCTCTCCCCCCCCCCAACTTATCCCTGTAACCTTGCATTTCCCATGGCTAATCCACCTAACCTTCACATCTTTGGACTGTAGGAGGAAACAGGAGCACCTGGAAGAAACCCATACAGACCCAGGAAGAAACAGACCCAGGAAGAATGTGCAAACACCACACAGACAGTTGTCCAAGGGTGGAATTGAAGCCAAGCAAACACTATATCAATGATCAATGGTTATGGTGGCTTGGCAACAGATGTCAATTGCTTAAACAATAGTCCACAATGATACTTGGTAGCTTCATATGTGACTCTTGTGGCAGAGTCTGCCTCTGAAGGATGGACCTCTTCAGCCAAGGGCAAAGATGTACCAATTGGAGTCACCCCATCAGAAATTGATTGTTGTTGTGTGTCTATTAAAGTTTCCAGATAGAGGAATGCAGACTTAAAAACCCTTTCAAGTTTAACAACATCTTTCCTACAGCAGGAAGACTAGATTTGAATGCAGTACAAAAAGTGCCCTCACCAATGCCCTGTTCAGCTGCAATATGACATCCCAACTCCAATACTCAATGCACTGACCAATGAAGGCAAGTCTACCAAACTCCTTCTTCATGACCCTGCCTATCTACAACTCCACTTTCAAGGAACTATGCACTTGTACCTCTCGTCTCTTTGTTCGGCAATGCTTTCCAGGGCTCTAACGTTAAATGTATAAGTCCCTGTCCTGGTTTGCCTTACCAAAATGCAGCACCTCACATTTCTTTAACATATTACATTAGATCTTATTTTAAGTTGCCCCATTTTAAGTCGCTCTGTTTTAATAAATCACATAGGATCATATGACCCAATCAGCAACATTTTATAACAGTCTTTCCTGTTCTCAACTCTCTGGTTCTCCAAATCTTCTGCTCTCAGCCAACTCTCCCAATCATCATCCCTCCCACTTACCAACCCTCCCTCTTGCTGACAATTCTGACTGCTGCCAACATCCTTAAGCCTTACTGTTAACTTTTCCTCTCGTCACTGACCCTCACACTCACTGTTGACCCACTCTGTTGCTGCTAACAGCTAATGCTATTCCCTCTTGCTATTGACCTTTCTTCTCGTTACTGACCCTCACACTCACTGCTGACCCACTCTGTTGCTGCTAACAGCTATTGCTATTCCCTCTTGCTATTGACCTTTGCTGTCATTACTGATCCTCCATCTCACGACTGGCCCTTCCACTTGCTACTGACCTTCCTTCTCCATATTGACTCTCCTTCCCGGTGCCAAACCTCTCCCTTGCAACCGACCCTCCAATTACTAACGAGATCTCTTACCATCTCTCCAGCTTGCTTTTGCTTGCCTCTGCAGTGAGTGTGAGGGTCAGTAATGAGAAGAAAAGTCAATAGCAAGAGGGAATAGCAATAGCTGTTAGCAGCAACAGAGTGGGTCAGCATTGAGTGTGAGGGTCAGTAACGAGAGGAAAACCCTATAATTTGAAGCTATTCTTGCTCTGAATCTACTCTTCCAGCCTCTCACTTCTCATTGCAAGTGAGAGCTCAGGAGAAGGAAGCTGCATGGGGAACAGCCAAGCAGAGAGAATTTTGGTGAGATGGAGGGTTGGCATGAAGAGAACGTGAGTAATGAAAAGGAAAGATGGTGAGGTGGAACGTCAGGGATCAGAATATCTGCTGTGAGTGACGTTGGTAGTGAGCTGGAGGAACAATGAGCAAGAGAGATTGTGACCATGATGGTCAACAAGTAGGAACAGCAATAAGTGATAGCTATGTGGAATAATTTTACATACTTTTAACATATTTTTAGATTTACTTTATCTTATGTTACTTTATATTCGTAACATAAAGTTTTTCAACATACAGGGTAGAAAGTTTTAATTTATTTTTGTCTGAAGGGAAAGATCTACAGAACCCAACCTTAACTTTCACATTGCTTGTAACAGTAAAATCTGATTCACTTAATGCAGTTTCAATTAAAGTTGCATTTTCCAGGATTGCAACAACAACATTAGGTAAGAAATTGCTGTTGAGTGTTTCAGTCCTTCATGGGATTAATTTCAGTTAAACTTTACTATGGAGACATAGTGGGACAGGTGATTGCTCAAAAAATTAGTTCTAAGCAGTGTCTGGAAGGTGAAGAGAAAGGGGGGAGACATTAGGAATGAAGTTTCACAGCTTAGAACCTACAGCTAAATTCTCCAGTAACTCTCTCCTTCTCTAACTCTGCTCTCTTCTGCCTTCTTGACTTGCTTTGCACCGTCATTAGCAGCAGTGCCCTCAGCAGTGCTTCGGATATTGCTGTCATCACAGTAATGGTACAACAACGAGAGTTATACAGTGGAGCCTTTAGATAAATAAAGAGTTAACCAATGAACAGATCACAGCTTTTGATGTGGGATGTTTTTAAAATAATTATTTTCTTATCAGAAGGAATCCATATGGAAATCCTGCACAGTATCTGCAATATTTCAGTGCTTTAAAGGTAAAGAATTGATCTATTCACTCCCCTCCTTTCTTGTATTGAACACTAAGCTGAGATGTATTTGCATTCTTGGAACAAAAATTCCAAATGCCTTAGCCAGTGTAGGAGGGGAAATGATGCTGGGAAACCGTCAGTCTACTGCATAGCAAAGATCACTTTAATTAAACAGGATTAAGGACTCTCCCTTCCACTGCTCATAATCCTTCAGTTCTCTTTTATCTTTTGGACTGCAATGGTTAATATATTCTACATGATTAGTCCACTTGTTTCTTTATTTGAAAAGAATGATTTGACTGGGTGTTAGACAGTCTGACTGTGTGGTCTTCTCAGAATAAAACACACACACACACACCCTCACGCTCATGTTCACAGACACACAATACACTCACAAACATGTAGATTAAACCTCACACTTTCACATTCCCACATGTACAACTGTTAGCTTACACTTCAATCTATATTTTCCAGCAATAAGAGTGTTGATTGAATCTGGATGTAGGTGCGTTAAAATGATCAATTCTGCCATCACAGATCTCCTCTCTCAAAAACATGGCCACTTTTCTAACAGAGTTAATTCATCTGTAGGATGAAACTGTGCTGTGCAAAATTACTATAAACCACTGAGTGTTTGCATAAAATCTCCTAGTTCATCCATTAGTGTCACAAAAACATTTGCCAATAACCACAAACTCATAAAACATTGTGAGGTACCTGAATATGGATTTATTGTCCAGCACAGTTTTGATTATAGATGTTTTGATTATTTTGGCAATTTATTGAAATACCAGAAGGTAGACAATGGTACAAACATAAGGACATAAGAATTTGGAGCAGGATTAGGCCATTCAGCCTCTCAAGCCTTCCCCACCTTCAATAAGATCATGGTGATACAGCCATAGAGATGTACAGCATGGAAACAGATTCTTAGATCCAATTCATCCATGCCAACCAGATATCCTAACCTAATCTAGTCCCATTTGCCAGGGTTTGGTCCATAACTCTCTAAACCCTTCCTGTTCATGTACTCATCCAGATGCCTTTTAAATGTTGTAATCATACCAGACTCCACCACTTCCTCCAGCAACTTATTCCATCCACGCACCACCCTCTGCATGAAAACGTTGCCCTTTCAGTCCCTTTTAAATGTTTCCCCTCTCACCCTAAACTTATGGCCTCTAGTTCTGGACTCCCCCACCCCAGGGAAAAGACCTTGTCTATCCATACCCCTCATGATTTTATAAATCTCTATAAAGTCACCCCTCAGCCTCCAATGTTCACAGGGAAAACAGCCCCACCCTATTCAGCCTCTCCCTGTAGCTCAAATCCTCCAATTCCAGCAACATCCTTGTGAATCCTTTTTGCACCTGTTCAAGTTTAATATCTTTCCTACAGCAGGCAGACCAGAATTAAAGACATTTTTCCAAAAGTGGCCTAACCAATGTCCTGTACAGCCACAACATGACCTCAAACTCCTATACTCAATGCACTGACCAATTAAGGCAAGAATGATTTGATTGGGGATTAGACAGTCTGACTGTATGGTCTTCTGGGAGAAAGTGAGGTCTGCAGATGCTGGAGATCAGAGCTGAAAATGTGTTGCTGGAAAAGCGCAGCAGGTCAGGCAGCATCCAGGGAACAGGAGAATCGACGTTTCGGGCATAACCCATTCCTGAAGAAGGGCTTATGCCCGAAACGTCGATTCTCCTGTTCCCTGGATGCTGCCTGACCTGCTGTGCTTTTCCAGCAACACATTTTCAGCTCTGTATGGTCTTCTCACAATTAAACAGGTCAGGTCTGTCTCATGCCAGCTGATGATAGCCATCAACTCCTCAACATTTCACAAATCTATCTAACTCCTCTTTAAATACTTACAGTGACCTAGCCTCCACAATTGCCTTGGATAGATAATTCCAGATATTCACTTTCCCTGGCGAAAATAAATTTCTTTGTATCCCAGTTTTATATGAGTGACTCCTTATGCTGTAACTATGTGGCTGGTTTGAGATTCGCCCACCAATGAAAATGCTTTTTTTCCTGACTTTTGACTTTTTTATTATTACACACCCCTTGGTGGACATTGTTTGTAACTTGTTTATTAGGTGTTTTGATAAACTGAGAGACTATGGTAATTTACAAAGGTAAAGCTTTGTGCTTTTTCAGAATTGATGGGCAGCCTGGGAGCCAGGGACATTATTTTCCCCGTGCATGATGTATTTCCCCTTATTTCCCCTTTTTGGTGTTTGCTTACAGTCTCAATACCCCTAGTGGGTATTTTCTGTTTTTGTTTTTTTTAAAAGATCTGGATTTTTATATTACTGCAGCAACTGGCACCCCACAATTCGTGGGCTTCCAGGCCAACTGATTGTTTGGTGCTGTGGAGTCCATGCATCACACGTAAATTGGTTGTAAGAGGTTGTATCCCTTTTTATATTATTTAAGAGAAACCTATTTTTCTATGGTTGCACTTCAGCCCCATACTGCTGATCTTTGGACACCTTGTTTGTAGGGAGATGGACAAGTTAGAGGACATTTCTGTTAATGTGCTTCTAGGCCTGGCCAAAGTGGTTCTCACTCGTTCCAGACAGCAGGCAGTGAAGGGGTTTGCAATCCCCAAATTTCTGCCTCACTCTTGCAGGAAGGCCCAGCTGATTTATTAATGAATTGCACTCCTGAAATAACTCCACAGAGTCAGTAATCCACCAACAAATCACCCTTTATTTACATGTGAACAGTCCTTGACTTTAGTACTTTGTCTTCAGAGTCAGCCAGTAGAGTGCCCAGCATCTCTGGTCGTCTTCTTTATATCCGTCAACCAGGGTTCCCTGATTGGACCAGGTTAACAGCTCCAATTAGGGAAGTCATATTCTATAAGGTCCACCTGGCTGACCTCATTACAACACTACATCCCATCCCATCTGAGTCTGAGGGCATAAGTTGGTTATTTTTTTTTGGAGAGGCTTGTGGGGCATTTTAGCCCTGTGCCAAGTTCCTCCAATTCAGCATCTGATACAGGCAGCATGTAATGCATGGAGCTTGGCTCTTACCTTGATAGAATTTCACATTCTTCTTCTGGTGGCAAAGGCACTGAGGTAGCTGTATCCGTTATGTCCAGCTCTGATTTAGAGGACATGTCAGTGCTTCATGGAGAGGGTGAAATCATGGGTTCCTGCAGCCTTTCTGAGTGGTCCAAGGGCAAGGCATGGTTTGCTCCCGTATCGTTTGTGAATGTGTGGTTTTCATATGGTCCACATGCTTATTCAGGACAGTTGAACCTATCTGAAATTTATATGTCATTGATCCTGACTTCATGTTGGCCATGCCTCTTACTAATGCAGGATCATTTCTGTGATTGCTACATCAAATTTTGTCCCCTATATCAAGCTGTTTCTCTTGCTTGGTGGAGTCTTGTGTCTGGCAATAGTTTTAACCTCACCCCCCAGGTCCAGGAAGATCAGACTTAACCTGGCCAGCACACAAGGTGTCCTTGGTTCTTCTGATCATTCCTCGACCTTCCTGAAAAAAGTCTAGGTATTTAATCAGGACTTCACTCAGGCAGCCATTTTCTAATAAACAAAATTGAGTCAATCTAGGTGAATCTCTCACAACCAATTTCAGAGACCGGAACTGAAGTTGTATCCTTTGTCTGTAAAATTTCCCCAGTACAGGTTCTCAGTCTGGCTAAGGTCTTGTGCAGATGTCCTTCTCTTTTCAGGCGGTGAAGGTTATGGGTTTGCAAGGTGCTGTTGAAAGAGTCTTGGTGAATTACTGCAGTGCATTTTATATGTGATACACATTGCTGCCACTCAACATTGGTGGTTTAGGCAGTAAATGCTTAATGTAGTGAAAGTGTGTCTATCAGTGGAGTGCTTTGTCCTGGATGTTTTGAGCTTCTTAATTGTAATTGGAGTCACTCATCTTGCAAATATATCCAACATATTCCCAAGTGGTGCCTTGTAAATGGTAGATAAACGATGGGGAGTCAGGGGACTTAATCACCTCAGAATCCTCAGTCTCTGTCCTGCTCTCATAGACAATGCATTCATATTATGGTTTACTTAAGTGTCCGGTCAATAATAAATCCCACAATGTGAAAAAGGGAGAATATAGTTATGATAGTGCCATTGTATGTCTAGCAGAGGTAGTTAGATTCTCCCTTTTTTAAAAAAAGGAAATTAACCTATTCTTCCTATACAATTTGTTCAGAGATGTTATTATACAGTACTGGAGCAGGTGGGAGTTTAATCCAGGCATAGGAACATTACCACTACGACACAACAGGCTCCTTCTTGGAGATGATCAATTCCTTGCAGCTGTGTGACATGAACGCTATTTGCTACTTTCTATGATCAGATAAGAAGGAATGGACTTTTAAGGTTCCAGCATGGGTTCATAGCTTGGTTTAACTAAAAGGTGTTTCATTATTATCAGTATAAGCACCAGGGAGACAATCACAATGTTTTTCTAAGTTAATGAAAGAATAATTTTATTTCTTGCCAACCTTGAGAAAAATAACAAAGTTGTGATGTCCAGCAAACAGCTTTGTGCATGCATTTGCACCTCACATGTGGAGACATTGGTACAAAGTTGAAAGGGGATTGTGTCCATAACAAAGGAAGCTAAAAGAATATACAGTTCACAATTCTTTGTCTGTCCTTGAGATGTAAGATTTTAACCTGAGATCAAGGTTGGTTTATTGAATATCTGGATGGAGTCCACTGTAAATGTTGCAGTTATCTTAAAGTTCTCAGTTCCTCATGTATCTTCTCTGGGGCTGCTTATATGTTTACACCAGGCCAGTTTCTTTAAGAGAAAGAGAGAGAGAGAGAGAGCAAGTAGAGGGCAGGGAGAGAGAGAGTGGCAGCAGGCAAGACAGCAGCTTCCCCTTCAGTAGACTGGAAAAATTCTCAGAATTTCCATTGATGATGTTATTTTTGGGGAGGTCCATCTCTGGCAGCTTTGTATCAATGCATTGTACTTTGTATGTGTGAAAATGTTCTGAGACTGAATAGATTTTAATGGGTCTGAATTGCTGAGAATTTTTTTTTTGTATTCCATCATCCCAAGTACAATTGTTTGTTCTCTCACCTCAGCCATATTTTTTAAGCAATTTTAAGCAATTTTAAGCAATTTGTCTTGCCTCTGTCAAATATGCAACAATTTCAGGCACAGGTGGGAGTTTAATCCGGGAGTGTAACTGGACAGGGAAATAAGAAACAGGTTCTAAATTTTAAAAATCATATCTTGCAAACAAAGATGTATTGATAGGTGCTATGTGACTTGTGTTTGGGGCGGCTTCCTATTTCAGTCTTAGTCTCTTTAGGAGAAAGCGAGGATTGCAGATACTGGAGATCAGAGTCGAAAAGTGTAGCCCTGGAAAAGCACAGTATGTCAGGCAGCATCTGAGGAGCAGGAGAATCAACGTTTCGGGCATAAGCCTTTCATCAGGAATGTTGTGGGGTGGGGAAGAGGACTGAGAGATAAATAGGAGGAGGGATGGGACTGGGGGCGCAGGGAGCTGGGAAGGTGATTGGTAGATGCAGCTGGGGGTCCATCTGCCTCTGTCTGTAATAGTTGCATATTTGACAGAGGCAAGACAAATTGCTTAAAAAATATAAATCTATTATATGGCTGAGGTGAGAGAACAAACAATTGTACCTGGGATGGTGGAATGCAAAAAGGAGATTCTCAACATTCCACGTCAATTAAGATCTACTACGGTCCAGTCCAGTTATAGAGTCATAGAGTCTTACAGCACAGAAACAGACCATTCGGTCCAATTTGTCCATGTTGACCAAGTTTCCCAAACTAAAGTAATCCCACTTGCCTGTGTTTGGCCATATCCCTCTGTCATAAAGCTGATCCCTTTTTTCAAAAAGTTGTTCCTTTACTCAAGGATGCTGTGTCCTTGGTTTCTTTCAGAGGGGTAATAAAATGCTCCCAGTTCTGATTAGACTGGTTTAGTACAGAGATTAAAGGGTATTGAGAGGCCTTTTTGTTTATATGTAAACAGATGAGACTTCAGGCCAAAGTGGTCATGTTTTGGAAGTGACCTATGTAATGAAAGAGGAGTGGTCGGCTCTCTAGCTGAGCAGTTCAGTCCAGAACCAATTAGGAGTTCAGCTGTGTGGAAACAGGCTCTCTCTCTCTTTCTTCCCTTCTAACCTCAATTTGTAAGCACCAGTTCCATTTTTAAAATGTTTTTAAAAAGGGGGTTGCTTATTGGGCTGTTGTGTATATTTGGAACAGCATAATTAAGTCTAGTTTTGATAGACTGAGTTCTGTAGGGGTTCTTTATTCTATTTTTGTGTTGCATTGTGTAATTTTGTGAATAAATTTCTGTCTGTTTTAAAATCTGGTCGTCAACCTAGCTAACTTACTCCGGGTAATTTTCACTGTACACTTACCAAAACAAATTGCGAACTTATTGTCTGGGTTGCCTGCTCAAGAATGTTTTGAGTGGTCTGGCCTAGTCCATAACAGATTGGGCGCTCTATGCGGGATTTTAAATGGTGAGTGGTAGAAGCGAGTGTCTTTATTTCGGGTGTTTGTTTGATTGGGTAGACAAAGTTTGGGTTAGTAATGGCTTTTTCAGTCACCAAAATCTTTCTGGAAGTGGATGCGGTGACTTTGGAAGGTTTTCAAAAGGTGAATAAGACCAAATTGCAAGAATTAGCAGAGAAGCGGAATTGGAACTGCCTGGTTCTGTGAGAAAAGAAGGGATAATTATGGCAGTAGCTCAGCATTTAAACTTGCTGGAGAAACCATCAGAATCTATAGAGATGGCAAGAATTCAATTGCAAATGAAGCAGCTTGAGTTAGAGGTGAGAGATAAGGAAAGGGCAGCAGAAATGAAACAATTTGAGTTATGATTAAAAGCAGAAGAGAGGGAAAAAGAGAGAACAGCAGAACAGAGAGAAAATGAGAGAGCAGCAGAACAGTGAGAAAATGAGAGAACTTTGAACTTCAAAAACTGACACTTAAAAAGGAAAGTTGGCTTCAAAGGCTGGAGAGAAAAGCTGAGGGTATGCTTATTGAGGAAGAGAGTGAGGAGAAGCAAGTCCCTGGTCGTCAGGAGCCTAGTGAGAAACTGTATAAGTATGTTCAAGCATTGCCTAAATTTGATGAGAAGGACGTGGAAGCCTTTTTTTATCTCATTTGAAAAGGTGGCTAAACAAATGCAGTGGCTAGTGGCAATGTGGGTTTTGTTGATCCAAATGAAACTAGTAGTTAGAACTGGTGAGGTATTCACATCCCTATCAGAAGACGTATCTGGAGAGTATGAGGAGGTGAAAAAAGCCATTTTAAGTACATATGAGCTTGTACCAGTAGCCTACAGACAACGTTTCAGGAATCTAAGGAGGGACCGAGATGAAACCTACATTGAGTTTGAAAGGATCAAACAGAGTAATTTCAATAAATGGATAAGAGTTTTAAAAATCGAGCAAACCTATGATGCCCTCAGAGAGGTAATTATTTTGGAGGAATTCAAAACTTCATTGCCTGAAATAGTATGACCTCATTTGGACGAGCAGAGAGTTAAAACAGCAAGGTTAGCAGCTGAAGTGGCTGATGATTATGAGCTGTTCCAGTTTGGCTTCCAGAATCAATTTCAGCCCATGAGTGACAGAAACTGGGGCAAAGAGGAATCCTCATGTGGAAAGGGAAAGGTAGATCTCAGTGAAGATCATAAGGAGAACTTACCACAGTGTGAAAAAGAAACCTTTGAGAGGGACAAAGAAGTTAAAAAGCTGCGGTGTTTTCATAGTAATAAAGTGGGCCACACAGAATAACAGTGTTGGTGGGCTAAGAGAAAGGCAGATGTAGGCAAACCAGACAAGCTGGGAGTTTTGTTGAACTAGTAACAAAAAGAAGTTAGACCAACTGCCTCAGAGTGTACAAGATGATCAGAAGTTGATTAAGGAGGAAGTGCCAGATCTGCTTAAAAAATATACATGCAAGGATAAAGTTTATTCACATAGGCCAGGAGCAGCAGATAAAGAAGTTACAATATTAAGGGACACAGGATCCTCTCAGTCTGTGATGCTGAAGGATGAGGAGATATGTACACCTGAGGGACTATTGCCAGAAAAGGTACTGGTAACTGGAATTTGTGGTGAGACAAAACATGCTCAATTATGTAAAGTCAGGCTAGAGACTCCAGAAAAGAGTGGGGAATTTGTGGTAAGAGTACTGGACAAACTCTCAGCTCCAGGAATGCAATTTGTCCTTGCAAATGATGTAACTGATTCACTGATAGGCGTGCTGCCTACTCTAGTTGAAAAGCCAGTGGAGACACAGGCAACTGAAGAAATGAACGATGTTTATCCAGGAATTTTCCCTGATTGTGTGATCACAAGATCACACAGGTACAAGCTGAAGCAGGAGAGATCAAAAGGCACAGATAATAAAGCTGACATAGTTTTATCCAAGACTTTTTTTGATCAGGTAAGTGGGAGAGAGCAGGCGCAAATAGGTAAACATGCAAATATCATCAGCTCTGCTACGCTTATTGAGTTACAGCAGAAAGATGAGAAGTTAAAACAGTTATGTCAAAAAACATATACAGAGAAGGAGAGTAAATGTCTTCCTGTGTATTATTACTGAACAAAGGATGTCTGAATGAGGAAATGGAGACTACCACACATTCAAGCTGATGAGAAACAGGCAGAGATTCATCAAATTGTTTTGCCAGTAGGGTATAGAAAGGAGGTGCTGCAAGTGGCGCAAGAGCTACAACTTGGAGGTCATTTAGGGGTGAGGAAAACACATGCTATAATACAAAAATATTTTTACTGGCCTGGATGAAGTTGACTTTTGCCAGACGTGTCACACATGTCAGCTAATCAGAAAACCACTGTCAGCAATAAAACATGCACGTTTGATACCTATTCCAGTACTTGAGGAATCTTTCACAAGAATCTTGATTGATTACGTATGTCCCCTACCTCAAACAAAAAGTAGGATTAAGTATTTCTAAACAATCATGGATGTATCAACTAGATTTCCAGAGGCAATCCCATTATGCAACATCACAGCTAAAAAGACCCAGTCAGATCAAGCATCAAATTTCACATCCAAGCTATTCAAGGAGTTTATGGATAACTTGGGAATAAAGCAATTCAAATCTACTGCGTACCATCCAGAATCTCAGGGAGTGCTAGAGGGATGGCATCAAACACTAAAGACCATGTTGAGGGCTTATGGTCAGGATTATTCAGATGATTGGAATAAAGGAGTTCTTTTTGCGATCAGAGATGCATGGAATGAATCAACCAAATTCAGTTCATTTGAATTATTTTTTGAGCATGAAATAAGAGGACAGTTAAAATTGATTAAGAAGAAGTTAATAAATCAGAATTCAGAGACCACCCATTTGGACTATGTGTCAAATTTTAGAGAATGATTAAACAGAGTTGGAGAGTTGGCAAGACAGCATTTAAAAGTATCATAGTATACAAAGAAACAGGAAGTAGAAAAGAAATCACAAATTCGCAATTTTGCAATTGGGGATAAGGTATTGGTGTTATTTCCAGTAACAGGTGAGCCTTTAAAAGCAAGGTTTAGTGGACCTTATCAAAGTGAGAGGAACTTGAGTGAGGTGAACTACTTGATAAGGACTTCAGACAGGAAGAAATCTCACAGAGTGTGTCATGTAAATATGCTCAAAAGGTATTTTGATAGGGAAGGAAAGCAAGAGGTAAGAGACCTATAGTCATGGTGCCAAAACTAGATGATACCCAATGATTATGTGTGAACTATCGCAAAGTCAATGCAGTTACAAAGACTGATGCATATCCAATTTCACAGTTGGAGGACTGTGTCGCAAAAGTGGGACAAACAACTTACATTTCTAAGTCGGACTTGTTCAGAAGCTACTGGCAAGTACCTCTGTCAGAGACAGCAAAGGCAATTTCAGCTTTCGTAACGCCATATGGATTATGTCAGTTCAAAAATTTGGCATGAAAAATGCTCCAGCCACATTTCAGAAACTGACTAATAAGGTCATTGCCGGGTTACCCAACTGTATGGTGTGTATTGATGACCTGGTGATTTTTAGTCACTCATGGAAGGAACATTTACAGTATTTATCGGACTTGTTCGATCAACTTCGGAAGGCAGGCTTGGTGGTAAACCGAGCTAAAAGTGAATTTGCCAAAGCCCAAGTCACCTTCCTGGGCCATGTTATTGGACATGGACAAACAGCCCCATGCGATGCGAAAACAAAATTAATTGGGGAATTTCCCACACCATCGAAGAAAAAAGCAGTACTATGATTCCTGGGATTGAATGGATTTTATCGAACGTTTGTGCCAAACTTTAGCAGTGTGGCTGCTTCACTCACCAAATTGTTAAAAAAGGGCAAGAAGTTTCAGTGAACAACGACAGTCAAAAGGCATTTGACAGCCTAAAAACTGTGTTAACCACTGCCCCAGTATTAGCCACACCGGATTACTCAAAGCCTTTCAAGGTGGCTATCAGTGCCAGTGATATGGGTGGTAGTGCGCTGTTCCTGCAGGAGGATGATGAGGGAATAGAAAGACCCATTGGATATTTTTCCAGGAGTTGAATGTTCATCAACATAAATATTCCACAGTGGAGAAAGAGACTTTAAGCTTGGTATTGGCATTACAACATTTCAGTGTTTGTATTACCAGCAATGCATCTGAGACAATCGTAGACACTGATCATAGACCATTGACATTTGTGGAAAAAGTTAAGGACAAAAATGCCAGACTGTTTAGATTAGATTAGATTCCTTACAGTGTGGAACAGGCCTTTTGGCCCAACCAGTCCACACCGACCCTCCGAAGAGTAACCCACCCTGACCCATTTCACTCTGACTAATGTACCTAACACTCTGACTGAAATGGAAACTTTCAGAGGATTCCAAATCTAGTAGAATCTTCACTTTCTAGGAGAATTTGTTCAAGGTGTGCTTTGATGGGAATTCTGCTGGTTCCCATGTGCGACTCTCATCTATGCTGGAATAATGACTGCCAGGCCAACAGAAAATCTGGGCCATGCATTTCCTTGTGTGCGATGTTGTTTTGACTTCTGTGTCTGTTTGGAGTGTTTGTAGTTGTGAAGTAACTAGGTTCTGTTGCTATTCTGTGATAAGGTTGTTCTTCTCTTTGGAACATTTGCTGGTGGATCCAAGACATTGCTTCTTAGATAATTTGGATAACATTTTTCCAAAGTTAAATCTTCCTTCCACTGTAAAACAGTCTGTTTGTACCTGACAATGACTGATCAAAAGTTCCTACAATTCTGTCTCTCCTGAATTCTGAAAAATAGTTTCCATTTAAAACAGCTTCCAACTAATCTGCCAAGGTCATTAATGAAAGTGTCTACGGACGCTCCAGGAAATTGAACTCTTCTGTTAAATCTTGTGTGTTCATGCATTCCATTTGTTCTTAAGTTAAAGTAAATTGTTAAATGTTTTTATAATGTCATCAAAAATGCTTGTATCCCATTTTATTTTCTGGTAATTTTTAACGTCATCAGCGTTAGGAGCAATTAAATGTAGTTGAGTAATCTGCTCTGATTCAGGTGACTTGAAGACAACAGGGGAGGGAGACAGAGAGAAAGAGAGCAGGACCCAGATCAGAGTGGGAGAACGAGCACAGGGCAGCACAGTGACTCAGTGTTTAGCACTGCTGCCTTACAGCACCAGGGACCTGGGTTCAATTCCAGCCTCGGGCGACTGTCTGTGTGGAGTTTGCACATTCTCCCTGTGTCCATGTGGGTTTCCTCCGAGTTCTCCAGTTTTCTCCCACAGTCCAACGATGTGCAGGTTAGGTAAATTGGCCATGCTAAATTGCCATAGGGATGTGTAGGTTAGGTGCATTAGTCAGTGGTAAATATAGGGTAGGGCAATGGGTCTGGATGGGTTAATCTTTGGAGAGTCGGTGTGGACTTGTTGGGCCGAAGGTTCTGTTTCCACACTCTAGGGAATCTAATTCTAAAAGAGCAAGGACACCAGGAGATATCGTGACCATTGGAGAATATGTAAGCTCAGAGCTCAATGCTTCAAACATGATGCCAGGAATTAAGAGATGGTATCAGCATAAGGGGACAATCTGATTGGCAAATTCTGAAACAACAGACTGCTGCTGTGTCAGCAATGAGGCGCTACTGGTATTACATCCTGCGGTAGTGTAGCTGTAAATTCACTGGACTAATCTCTAGAAACCCCAGGTTCTTATGTTCTTGGAACATGGGTTTGAATCCCCAAGACAATTGGTAAAATTTGAATTTAACAAAAATTTTGAACTAAAAGCATGTCAATTATTGTAAAATCCTACATGGTTTATTCATTCCCTTTTGGGAAGGAAATTTGCCATCCTCACCTGTCTGCGTGTCATCCCAACCACAGTCATGCAGTCGACTCTTACTTGTCTTCCACAACACTGGAGCAAAAGAAAGTCATTCTCTATCTTGAGGGTTTACTAAAAAGTAGTGTATCAACTTAAATAACAACGGACTGAACTGGAACAACTGAGCAGGTCTGCCAGCATCTTTGGAGAAAGAAGCAGACTTAGCTTTTTGACTTGGAGGTGCCGGGCGGGGTGTACAAAGTTAAAAATCACACAACACCAGGTTATAGTCCAACAGGTTTATTTGGAAGCACTTGCTTTCAGAGCACCACTCGCTCATCAGGGGTTGTGGATTATAAGATCATGATCACAGAATTTGGCTATAAATGATTGGACCAGCTGCTTGGGGAGTTAATTGCTGCATGTTTACAAGGTGGAGGCTAATGAATTAGAAACAGATGATCAGGTGACCTAATAGATTGAATGCAGAAAAAGATAACTCGTCCCAGCAGAATAGCATTTCACTTTAGTTTTTTATGGAATTTTCCAATCTGTGAAAATTTAGTTTGTAGAAGAATCTGTAAACATTGGTAGTATCTCCAGACTATCAGAATTGGAGAGAAGTAGTCAGACCATCAGAGTTGAAAAAAAGTATTATGCTGTTTCAGCAATCTAAGGAGAAGGGCTAGACAGAGTAATCTGAGTAGGAATTTAAAGAATTAAAATAAGAGCTATCCTTCCCTGGCTGAATGGCTATGAAGGATATTACCGGGAAAGGGATTGAATCTTTTTGCTGTTTATGCTAAAGTCTTTTTAAATTGGCTGATTTATATAGATTTGTTTTCTTTTTCATTTGAGTAATCAAGTGTTTTTCTCTGTGAAAAGAACATTGGAGTCTCATGTGAATATGTTCAATGTCATGTCATCATGGTAACACTTCAAAAATAACACTTTGAATCCATCCAGGTAGATTTCACTCTGAGATCTGACTTGACCAGTAATACCATCAGCTCAGAGGGCATCGCTATTATGACTCAGTTCAAAGGAGAGATTTCTCCTGATTTCATTGTCTTCAATTTTGTCAGGGTTCTTTGATCCATGTTCAGTCAAGTGCTATCTTGATATCAATTCAATCACTCTCACCTCAGTTCAGCACCTTATGGTCATGTTTGGACTCATGCTGAAATGAAGTCAGGAGTCAAGTGACAACATTGAGCAGGTCATTGCTGTTTAGGTGCTGTTTGGATCAGAAATTGGCTAGTTGTAAGAAGAAAAAGGGTGGTACTTGATGGGAAATTTTCACCCTGGAGTTCAGTTACTAGTGGTGTACTGCAAAGATCTGTTTTGGGGCCACTGCTGTTTGTCATTTTTACAAATGACCTAGATGAGGGTGTAAAGGATGGGTTAGTACATGTGTCGATGCCACGAAGGTCAGTGGAGTTGTGGATAGTGCTGAAGGATGTTGCATGTTACAGAGGGACAAAGATAAGCTGCAGAGCCGGGCTGAGAGCAGGCAATTGGAATTTAATGTGGAAAAGTGTGAGGTGATTCACTTTTGAAGGATTAGCAGGAATACAGAGTACTGGGCTAATGGGAAGATTCTTGGTAGTGTGGATGAGCAGAGAGATCTTGGTGTTTATGTGCATTGAGCCCTGAAAGTTGCCACCCAGGTTGGTAGGGTTATTAAGAAGGCATATGGTGTATTAGCTTTTATTAGTAGAGGGATTGAGTTTCTTAGCCATTAGGTCATGTTGCAGCTGTATAAAACTCTGGTGTGGCTGCACTTGGGGTATTGCATACAGTTCTGGTCGCTGCATCATAGGAAGGATGTGGGAGCATTGGAAAGGGTGCAGAGGAGATTTACCAGGATGTTGCCTGGTATGGAGGGAAGGTCTTATGAGGAAAATGGTGAGGGACTTGAGGCTGTTTTCATTAGAGAGAAGAAGGTTAAGAGGTGACTTAATAGAGACATGCAGGATGATCTGAGGATTAGATAGGGTGGACAGTGAGAGTCTTTTGCCTTGGATGGTGATGGTTAGCATGAGGGGACATTGCTTTAAATTGAGGGGTGATAGATATAGATGTCAGAGGTAGGTTCTTTACTCAGAGAGTCGTAAGGGCATGGAACGCCCTGCCTGCAGCAGTAGTAGACTTATCAACATTAAGGGCATTTAAATGGTCATTGGATAAACATATTGATGATAACAGAATAGTGTAGTTAGATGGGCTTCAGATTGGTTCCACAGGTCAGCACAACATCGAGGGCCAAAAGGCCTATACTATACTATAATGTTCTATGGTCTATGTTCTAATAGCACTGTCGACCACACCTTCCATTTTTTTGCAAGTGATTGAGAGGAGACTGATGGTGAGGCACTTGGTAGTTTGGATTTTTTCTGCATTTTTCTGGACAGGAAATACCTGGACAACTTTTCATATTGTTGGGTAGATGCAACTGTACTCAAACAGATTTTTTCATCGTGCAGCTAGTGCTGGTGCATCAGTCTTCAGTGCTACAGATGGAATGATGCTTGGGTCTTAGGCTCTGCAATATCGAGTGCCTTCACCATTTATTTTGTATAACATTGAGTGAATTAAACTAGCTGAATATTGGAATGCTGAGGATGTCTAGAGGAGACCAACATGGATCATACACTTTGCACATTTGACTGAAGATAGTTGCAAACAGTTCAATCTTGTCTTTTGCACTGATGTGTTGTACTTTTCCATTATTAGGAGGAGGTTATTTTGAAGTATTTTCACCCATTAATTGTTTAATCACCTACTTTCATTCATAACTGGATGTGGCAGGACAGTAAAACCTAGATCTGATCTGTTGGTCATAGGATCACTTAGCTCTGTCCATTATATGTGGTTTATGCCTTTTGCATGCATGTAGTGTCTCAGTAAGTGTGAAGTGTCTACTATAAAAAGTCTCTTACTGTAAGACTGAGTGAAGATTTATTTTACACTGATTGTATCTCTTTCCCTTCTGTGATTAGTTACCCTCTGTTTTGGTTTATCCAGAGCCACCCATCTTTCATTTAGGCTCTCTCCCTTGTCAAAGAATGACTGTTTTTTTTTGAATGTAAGATTACACTATTCCAATGTAAACAGAATTACTCAACATAAACACATGGCTATCAATTCGAAGAGATTTCATCAACAGCTCCAGCCACTGAAACTACTGCAGGCTGGGTAAAAATCAATTCTTTGCTACTGGACCAGGACTATGTCTTATTAGAATATGGTTCAGTGCCACCTTTTTTTCACAGATGATGCAGGCAGTTAGCTCAACTCATTAGAAAGAACAGACATTTGGAAGGAAGTCAAGCTGTGCGAGTGAGGAATTAGTGTGAAAGGCTGTTTGGTAACAGCAAATCCTGGCATCAAGACCCCATAGTGACATTTACTCCAGGGTAATGCGTCTTAGATTAGATTCCCTACAGTATGGAAACAAGCCATTTGGCCCAACAAGTCCACACCGACCCTCTGAAGAGAAACCCATCCAGACCCACTCCCCCATATCTATGCACCTAACACTAATGGCAATTTAGTATGGCCAATTCACCTGGAGGAAACTCACAGAGACACGGGGAGAATGTGCAAACTCCACACAGACAGTTGCCCGAGGCGGGAATTGAACCCGGATCCCTGGCGCTGTAAGGCTGCAGTGCTAGCCACTGAGCCACCGTGCCACCCTAGCCACCATCCTGCTCGTCTTATCTGCCAAAGCTACCAAACCCAATTCTAATCCTGTTGTAACTCATTGGAACAACATTATTCAAATATTCATTGACAGAAAATCATGTGTAAAGACTGGGCTGGGGATTGAATACTAACTAGTGCAATCAATAATGTAAGAATGACTGCAGATTGAAGATGAAAGAAAAGTAACAGATAGCTGGAAAAGCGTTTGGATCGGTGAATTACTTGGCACATTTTTGAGTTTATATTTGCTTTATGGCATGTCTTCAAGTGGGAAAACACGTTCTTTCACCACCTGCTGAGACCTAGTTTAGCAGTTACGTTGTTTAGAACTTGACCAGCTCAGTCAGTAATGGTGCTGCAGAGCCACTTTTGGAGTTGAACAATAAAGTTCTCCACCCAGAGTACATCCTCCAGTGCCTCCTCCAAGTGGTGTTCAAAATTAAAGATTCCTGATTTATCAGCCAAGAGGTGGCTGATACATTGAAATCAGGTTTCCTTGCCCATAGTTGACCTGCTGCCATGAGATTTCATGTAGTCCGGAATCAATGTTGAGGACTTCCAGGGCCAACCCCTCCTGACTGTATGATGGTTTTGCGATGACATCTGCCAAGTCTGTCCTGTCAGTGGGATGGGATATACCCAGGGATGATGATAGTGTCTAGGACATTGTCTGTAAGGAACAATTCCCTAAGTATGACTATGCCAAGCTGATGTTTGACTAGTCTGTGAAACAATTCTCCCAATTTTGACATTAGCCCCCAGATAGTAAGAAGGCTTTTGCAGGGTGACAAGACTGAATGTGCTGTTGTCATTTCTGATGCTTGGGTTGTTGTCAGGTGTTCTGTCTGGTTTTATTCCTTTTCTTAACACTTTATAGCATGTTTCGTACAATTGAGTGGTGTACTAGACTTTTTCAAAGACAATTAATAAACAACCACATTGCTGCTGTCAA
Source organism: Chiloscyllium plagiosum (assembly GCF_037043375.1). NCBI lineage: Eukaryota > Metazoa > Chordata > Chondrichthyes > Orectolobiformes > Hemiscylliidae > Chiloscyllium > Chiloscyllium plagiosum. Next base: position 41,820,023 of record NW_028270149.1, read on the forward strand.
GTCACATTTGGCTAAAGCAGATAAAGATATCACAATTTTTTCCCAAAAGGATATTAGTGATCGGGATAGGTTTTTAACAACATTCAGCAGTGGTTTCATGGTAATCATAAGATTTTAATTCCAGTGATGTTTTTTATCTTGAATGAAAATTTCAGAATCTGATATGGGTGGATTCAGGATATTTCCTAAAATGTTACCTGTGTTGCTGGATTACTAGTCTAGTCATAATGCCATTACACCATCACCTTCCTGCTCAATAAAGATTTTATTTTCATGGTTTAAAATGTTGGAGAGGTGGCATCGTACAATGGTGGTTCCATCTCTCTCTCTCTCTCCCTCTCACACAAATACATGCTCTCTCTCTCTCTCTCTCTCCCTTACCTGAATTGCAGATTTTATGTCCTACTGAGCTGGAAAGCTTGCTATTGGCCCTTCAACTTTGAGAGCTTTTGCTATCTCTTAATTAATCACTGTTTGGGCAAGTCATGGCACATCTCCTTGCCATTACACTCTGAAGTGGAACATGAAGCCAAAACTTCTGGCCCAGAGCCAGGGACTTTACAACTGAACCACAAGATCCTCAACTGAGTAGGGAGTCTACCTTCTAGTAACCAATTGGCCGATTTGGGGAAAATTGGCTTCAGATGATATCCACACAGTATGCAATCTTATTTGACTCCAGCATTAAGTACTCCCACCCAAAATCCTGTCAAGGTACCACATTCAATTCTCTTTTGAAAGTTACTATTGCTTTTAGAGTCCTTTCAGATAGCATACTATACTCCAAATTATGACAAATTGTTCTGTAATAAGTATTTGCCTTATAGCTTCCCCAAATGTTCTTGCCAATTCTCTGAAATCATTGCTTTCCAATTACTGGCCCCATGGCAAGTGAAAAAATTCCTTGTTATTTTTTCAATTAAAATTTTTCACATTTTGAATATCTTGTAGTAAATCTCTCCTTAATCCAAAAAGACCATAAGACATAGGAGCAGAAATTAGGCCATTCAGCCCATTGAGTCTGCTCCGCCATTCAATCATGCCTGATCAGTTTTCAAGGAGGAGAAAGTGAGGACTGCAGATGCTGGAGATCAGAGTTGAAAGTGTGGTGCTGGAAAAGCACAGCAGGTCAGGCAGCATCCGAGGAGCAAGAGAAGGGCTTATGCCTGAAACGCCGATTCCCCTGTTCCTCAGATGCTGCATGACCTGCTGTGCTTTTCCAGCACCATATTCACAACTCTGATTGATAAGTTTCTCAACCCCATTCTTCCGCTTTCTCCCAGTAACCCTTGCTCCCCTTGATATTCAGGAACCTATCTATCTCCATCTTAGATATACTCAATGACCTGGCCTCCACAACCTTCTGCAGCAGTGAATTCCACAGATTCATCACTCTCTGGCTGAAGATGTTTCTCCTTATCTCCGTTCTAAAAGGTATTCCCTTTATGCTATTGCTATGCCTTCGGGTCCTAATTTTTCCTACCAAGGGAAACATTTTCCTAACATCTGTCCAGGCCATTCAGTATTCTGTACATTCCAATTAGATGCCCCCTCATCCTTCTAATCTCCATTGTGTATAAACCCAGAGTCCTCAAATGTTCCTCAAATATTAAGTTTTTCATTCCTGGGACCATTCTCGTGAATCTCCTCTGAATACGCTCCAGGGCCAATACATCCTTCCAGAGATATGAGGCCCAAAATTGCACACAATATGTGAAATGTGTTTGACCAGAGCCTTACGGAGCCTCAGAAATACATCCCTGCTTTTATATTAAGTCCTCTCAAAATAAATGCCATTGTTTCATTTACTTTCCTAAATACTGACTCAATTTGCAAGTTTACCTTGAGAGAATCCTGGATCAGAAACTCCCAAGCCTCTTTGTACTTCAGAATTCTGAATTTTCTCCCAATTTCGAAAACAGTCCATGCCTCTATTTTTCTTACCAAAGTACATTACCTCACACTTTCCCACGTTATATTCCATCTGCCATTTCTTTGCCCACTCTCCTCAACCGTCCAAATCCTTCTACAGCCTCCCCGTCTCCTCAATGCCACCTTTCATAGAGTCATTTGATCTGGTCCAAGCCTGAGCTGATCCAAATCCACTGTCTTAACCTGTCGCCCAATTCCGAAGCATCTCTATTCCCCTGCTTCCCTCCTACTCATGCATCTGTCCAGACACTCCTTAAATGAATCTACCGTGCCTGCCTCTACTACCTCTGCTGGCAACGCGTCCCAGGCACCTACCACCCCCTGTGTAAAGTACTTTCTGCATGTATCCCCCTTCAACTTTTGTCTTCTCACCTTGAACACGTGATCTCTCGTTATTGAATCCTTCACTCTGGGAAAAAGCTTATCGCTAACCACCCTGTCTATATCCTTCACCATTTTGTAGACCTCAATCAGGTCCCCCCTCAATCTCCTTTTTCCTAATGAAAATAATCATAACCTACTCAACCTCTCTTCATAGCCATCACCTTCCATACCAGGCAGCATCCTCATAAACCTTCTCTGCACCCTCTCCAAAACATCTACATCCTTTTGGCAATGTGGCGACAAGAACTGTACACAATATTCTGAATGCGGCCGAACCAACACCGTGTACAATTTTAACATGACCTGCCAGCTCTTATACTCAATACCCCATCCGATGAAGGCAAGCATACCATATGCCTTCTTGACCACTCTATCCACCTGTGCAACTACCCTCAGTGTACAATGGACCTGAAGTCCCAGATCTCTCTGCTCATCAACTTTTCCCAAGGCTCTTCCGTTTACAGTATAGTTCGCTCTAGAATTAGACTCCCTAAAATGCATCACCTCACATTTGCCTGGATTGAACTCCATCTGCCAAATTCTCTGCCCAACTCTCCAGTCTATCTATAGACTCCTGTATTCTTTAACAATCCCCGAAGCTTTCTGCGACTCTACCAATCTTTGTGTCATCTGCAAACTTACTGATCAGACCAACAATGCCCTCTTCCAGATCATCTATGCATATCACAAACAACAGTGTCCCCAGCACTGACCCCTGTGGAACACCACTGGTCACCTTTCTCCATTTCGAGAAACTCCCTTCAATTACTACTCTCTGTCTCATGTTGCTCAACCAGTTCTTTATCCACCTAGCTAGAACACCCTGCACATCATGTGCCTTCACTTTCTCTATTAGTTTACCATGTGAAACCTCATCAAACGTTTAATAAAGTCCTTGTATTTAACATCTATAGCCCTTCTTTTATCTATCAACTTGGTCAAATCCTCAAAGAACTCTATTAAGTTGGTAAGGCACGATCTCCCCTCCCCACCCCACGCCCCCCCACCCCCCTACAAAATCATGTTGCATATCAATGATAAGCCCATTCTTTTCCAAATGTAAATAATTTTTATCCCTTAGTATTTTCTCTAGCAACTTCCCCACCACTAACATCAGGCACACTGGTCTGTAGTTACCTGGAATATCCCTACTACCCTTCTTGAATAGGGGGACAAAATTAGCAACCCTCCAGTCCTCCGGCCCTTCACCTGTGCTTAAGGATGCTACAAAAATATCTGTCAGAGCCCCAGCTATTTCCTCTCTCACTTCCCTCAGCAATTTGGGATAGATCCCATCCAGTCCTGGGGATTTGTTCACCTTAATATCCTTTAGCCTACTCAATACATCTTCACTCCTTATGTTCATGTGATCCAGAGTAAACAAACTTATATCTCAAATCTCAACATTCATCATGCCCTCTCCTTAGTAAACACTTAGTAATTAGATTACTTTACTTTACTTTACAGTGTGGAAACAGGCCCTTCGGCACAACAAGTCCACACCGACCTGCCGAAGCACAACCCACCTATACCCCTACATTTACCCCTTACCTAACACTACAGACAATTTAGCATGGCCAATTCACCTGACCTGCACATCTTTGGACTGTGGGAGGAAACCGGAGCACCCGGAGGAAACCCGCGCAGGCACGGGGAGAATGTGCAAACTCCACACAGTCAGTCGCCTGAGGCGGGAATTGAACCCAGGTCTCTGGTGGTGTGAGGCAGCAGTGCTAACCACTGTGCCACTGTGCCGCCCAATCATTGAGAATCTCATCCATTTTCTCAGGTTCAACACACAACCTTAATTCCTTATCCTTTAGTGAACCAACCCTTTCTCTAGTTACCCTCTTGCTTCTTATATATGAATAAAAGGCCTTGGCAATTTCCTTAATTCTGCTCGCTAAAATTATTTCATGACCCCTTTTAGCCCACTTGATTTATGATTGGTCCTACTCTCCCAATATTCCTCTAAGGCCTGTTCTGTTCTTAGCTGCCTGGACCTTATGTACGCTTCCCTTTTCCTCTTTCCTCATGATTTCTCCTGTCATCCACGGTTCACGAATCTTGCTTTTCCTATCCCTTGTTTTCAAAGGGACATGTCTATTCTGCACTATCTTCAACCTATCTTTGAAAGCCTTCCACATATCAAATGTGACTTCCCTTCAAATAGCTGTGTCTAATCCACATTTCCCAGCTCCTGCTGAATTTTGACCGTGGCCCTGTTTAGTACTCTTCCTTTAGGATTACTCTCATCTTTGTCTATGAGTATTATAAAACTTACAGAATTGTGGTCACTATTCCCAAGAAATCCCCCACTGCAACTTCTATGACCTAGCCTGGCTCATTCCTTAACACGAGGTCCAATATGGCCCCTTCCCTCATCGGACTATTGGCATACTGCTCTAGAAAACTTTCCTTGATGCTCCTTACAAATTCTGTCCCATCCAGACCTCTGACACTAAGTGTATCCCAGTCAATGTTGTGAAAATTAAAATCTCCCATCAACACCACCCTGTTGCCTCTACATCATTCATAATCTGTTTATCTATTTGTTCTTCTACCTCACACTCACTGTTGGGATAACTGTAGTACAGTCTCAACAATGTAACCGCACCCTTCTTAGTTCTCAGCTCTACCCGTAAGCGTCACTGCTCAAGCTCTCTATAGTGTCCTCCTTTAGCACAGCTGTGATATCATACCTAACCAGCAATCAACTCCACCCCAGCTTTTACTTCCCTCCCTATCCTGGAATGATTAGTTGCCAATCATGCCCTTCCTTCAACCAAGTCTCTGTGATCGCAATAACATCATACTCCCAGGCACCAATCCAAGCCCTAAGTTCATCTGCCTTACCCACTATACTCCTTGTATTAAAGTATATGTACTTCAGGCCGCCAGTTCTTGTGCGTTTATTTGCTCTCTGCCCACTCTTCCCCTTGGTAATGTTAACTTCATGGTCCTTACAGTCTCTAGTTTCCACCTCACTGTCTACTTGTTTTCTCTTCTAGTTCCTAGTCCCCTGCCACATTAGTTTAAAACCTCCCCAACAGCAGTAGAAAAAACTCCCCCCAGGACATTAGTTCCAGTCTGGTTCAGGTATAAACCATCCAATTTGTAATAGTCCCACTTTTCCCAGAACCAGTCCCAATGTCCCACAAATCTGAACTCATCCCTCCTTCACCATTCCTCAAGCCACGTGTTCATTCTGCCTATTCTTTCATTTCTATCCTGGCTAGCATGTGGCACTGGTAGCACTCCTGAGATCACTACCTTTGAGGTCCTCTCTTTAACTTTCTCTCCTGGCTCCCTGAATTCTGCTTTCAGAACCTCATCTTGTTTTTTACTGGCTGTTCACCCTCTTGTTTCAGAATGCTCTGACCCGAGCACCTGGGAGGCAACATACCATCCGGGTGTCTTGTTTTCGGCCACAGAACTACCTATCTACTCCCCTCACAATAGAATCCCCATGACTATGGCCCTACGAGTCTTTTTCCTGCCCTTCTGAACAGCAGTACCTGCCATGGTGCCATGATCCTGGCAACTGTTGCCCTCCCATGGTGAGCCAACTCCCCTAACAGTATCCAAACTGGTATACTTGTTTTGGAGGGAGATAAGTTCAACAATAATCTTGTCAAACCACTGTAGCGCAGCAGTCAACAAAGCAAATAGAGTGTTGAATACATTGCCGAATTAATGAGTTTAACTCCTTCATACTGGTTAAGCTGGACTTTGATATATGTTTTCAATTCTGGCCACCAAAGCATGAGGGAAATATCTGAGCCTTGAAAGTGCCGCAGAGAAGGAAACAGAATGATTCTCAGTGTCAGCAGGCTAACCTATTAGGAAAGATTAGGAAAACTCAGACTCTTCAGCTTAAAGGAGATAAATGAGAAAACCTTAAAGAAATACATATAACACAAAAGTGAACTGGTCCCATGAATGAATAACAAAATAGGAATGGTCAATCTTGAGCATGATGACATGCTGAGATTTAACAGGGACAAAAATAATTGAAAAGACAAGGCACTAATGTCAGGCTGCATTTTATCACTCAAAGAATGAGCAGCATCTATGATGATCTCTCAGGTAAAGAATCTCTGAACTTGTTTATGAGACAATTTGATTCTGTGATGGGTGATTTTAGCTTTCTAAACAAAATGAGATGGTTGGATTAAATTCTGCATCTATGTTGTTCTGTGAAAACAAATTTATTTATTCTGTGTACATCCTGCTTTTTTCATTTCAGAAGGAATCCAGCTCAATCATGCTGCAATTTTTTTCAAGCACAGGATTCCATCACTGCTTAGCTCTGAATTAAAATCTAGTTTGACAATGAAACATGTATTGAGTGAATGATTAAATCATCTCATTAACTGTGCATACCATACACAAGATATATCATGGTGCCTGGACAATGGAGGGGTAAATCAATCAGTAACTTAGTTTACAATTGATTCATCAGTTATAATCGATTAACCAACAGGGTCTTGGAACCTATGGGTCGTGTTAAGCAAATAGAAATTCAATAGCTAAATGATTTTCTATCTGAACCCTTTGTGTCCTTTAGACTTAATGTTTTCAGTTTTCTGTTGAGTAAATATGTTTGATTTCAGATCAGACAATTTGACATAATTTACAGTCCAGATTACACAGTGCCCCATTTTTACTCATAATCACTCCTGTCTGAATCTTCAAACTTCCTTACTGACCATTCTTCAAAGACTTGGTGTGACAGATTAGTGTGGCACAACCTCAGACTGACCACAAAGGTCTAGGTTCAAAACCTAATCTCTTCCGAGTTACTGATTGTAAACAAAGTGTCAATTTAAGCAGTAGAATTACTCTCTGAGTTGATCAGATCATCAAAATGATACATGAACATTGACTGAGAAAAAAATTGGATTAGACAGTGAATTTTTCCATAGTTTAATGGCCTGCTGTTTCTCTTTATTTAGACTCATTGAAAGTGAGTACTGGACAGCTAATAGTATCCATGAAGGTAGAATTCAGCAAAACAAAACGCTACTGTTTGGAGAGGAGAGAAAGACCTGCTTTTGCTCCTTTATTCTTTCTTCCTGTCTTGGATGTACCAACTCTTGCTTTACTAATATTAATTGGATACTCACTGCTTTATGCTGCCTCTCTCAAGTGACAACTCCTTACTGAATGTGTAGACCATCACTGCAGGCAGGTTATGCCAAATGGTGCATTTAACCATTAAATAATGGACAGCCACTTCAAACTTCTAACCTATAAATGTAATGAATTGTTCTTGACTTTTTTCTATCCTATTTCAATCTGACCAGTGTTATGGATGATAAAGCACAATCAATCAGGGATGGCAAATCTATTACAAAGTCACTCAATGTTTGCAAGCTCAGTTCTTATCTGTGTCTCTTTTTTAAGACTACACATCATAATGCAAGAGTCCATGGCTTTAATTCAGCAGCTTCATGTTAATGCATCGTCAGAGATGCTGAGATATACTTCCAATACTTTTCACTGTACCATGGTACATATGACAATAATAAAATCAAATTAAATCAAAAATCAAATCAGTTGTCCCTCTAGGAATTGAAATGCTAAGATGCCTTCAGATAAAAATGTTTTGAATTTAACAAAGTTGTAAACTGTGCTTTCACTGCATTGGATGAAACAATGGTCTGAATCTGCTGTCTTGGGTCAGGACCCCTCATTGCAACTCTGATAAGACTGAATATGGCACACTTACCTTGGTAGAGTATTTTGGGCAAATTCGAGGCCAGCTGTAACAGGGTATACACAGCTAAGATTCCTTGTAGACAGGAGTGGAGTAGATCAAAACGGAAACCATGCCACTTTTTTGTAGTATGTTCTGATTCTGTGGTTAAGAGGTCCTTAAACAACTTTGACAGCTAATGAGAGAAAATATATAAGGTGGCAGATGGGGTGAAAGGATAAAATGGCAGGTGAGTATAGGATTAGAGTCATTGGAGGGGTACAGTTGGTAGATGGGTGAGGGGTAAAGTATTGGATGGGTGAGGGTAACAGATAGGTGAGGGGATAATTTGCCAGATACGGGGCAGGGTTTCAGGTAGATATGGTGTACAGGGTGCATGGGCTGGTTGGTGGCAAGTGGATAAGGGGTAGACTGACATATGGGTGAGCGGATACAGTGCCAAGCGGATTGAGGGTAAAGGTAGCAGGCAAGAGAGTGGGTAGTTTGGTAGGTGAGTGAAAGGTAAGGGTACAGGTGGATTGCAGTGGGCCAGGTGGGTGAGGTGGTAAGATAGCAGGTGGGCGAGGAGTATAGATGCCAGGCAGGTGATATGGTCCTCTTCCAGATGCATGAGGGGCACAAGTAGCAGGTAGGATGTCAGGTGGAGCATAGTGTGCCAAGTGCCTGAGATTGAGTGAATGGGGAGGTGGGTCCAAGGCAGGTGGAATTGGGTGAGGTGTGGGGGAGTGGGTCATTATTTGCCACATTTAAGGAGACAAAAAGAGAATGTTTTGTTGTGACATCAATACAAAATGCCATCTTAAAGCCCAGGAAAATGTGTGCCATTGGGTGAGGAAAGGAAATCCAGTTGTACTGGGAGACAAGTCAGATCGATGAACCAAATTTTTCCTCATTTTCCTTTGTTCTGTCATCTGATTTTGCTGTAGTTTGGAAAATAATGAATTCTTATTTCTTTCTTTCTGTCTGTGTCCATTACTCACTCTAATCTTGCTATTCTTTTTTGCTGCCTCTCACACTAACAATTCTGATCATGATCAGTGATTTTAGTTACTGTGTCTCTGAAAAATAAAATAATTCCAACCTTATGAAACAACTGCATGATATTGAATTCTTGATATGAAAGTGAAGGATGCTGACTAACTTGGATATCAGTTTATAACAAGTGTCTGTTTGCTGTGCCATATCATGTGTAAATAACAAATGGACACATTAGTGTGGCCCATTGCTCTTCATTGATTTCCCATTAGTTGTAAGATTGTCAATTCGTTTGTACACTAATAGGCGCCACTTCATTCCATCATTCTTTGATTGAAGAGCTTGACCATTTTAACTTCTCTCTTCCAGCTGGTTCCAAAATCCCTCTTTGTTAAGGTGTGTTGGCTTTCATTAGCAGGGGGACTGAGTTTAAAAGCCACGAGGTTATGCTGCAGCTCTATAGAGCCGTGGTTAGACTATTGTGTTCAGTTCTGGTCTCCTCATTATGGGAAGGATGTGGAAACTTTACAGTGGGTGCAGAGGAGATTTACCAGGATGCTGCCTGGTCTGGAGGGCATGTCTTATGAAGAAAGGTTGAGGGAGCTAGGGTTTTTCTTTTTGGAGTGAAGAATGATAAGAGGTGACTTGTTAGAGGTGTACAAGATAATGAGAGACACAGATAGAGTGAATTGTCAGAGACATTTTCCCAGGGCAGAAATGTCTGTCACAAAAGGCATAATTTTAAGGGATTGGAGGATGGTTTAGGGGAGATGTCAGAGGTAGATTCTTCAATCAGAGAGTGGTGGGTGCATGGAATGAATTTCCAGCGGTGGTAGTAGAGTCAAATATATTAAGGGCATTTAACCAACTGTTGGATGTTAGTAAAATGAAGGGTATGTGGGTTTGTTTGATCTCAGGAAATCAGTTTCCAGTTTAAAACAGGCATGACATTGCTTACCAGCTTGTGGAAGGGTGCAACGCTTGTTAACATGACCAGCAGAGACAGTCCCTCCATCCTTCAATCAAAATGGCATTGGATACATTTCTAACATGATTCAGGAATGGGAGGCTTGTTTCCATTATTTGGAACTTTTCCCCCCCATTTTGGTGTTGGAAAAACGATGCAACAAGATCTAATTTCATTCCCAATGTGCCAGATAAAAAAAGGCACTTTATAAGAGGAGAATAGTATATCCATGAATAAAATACAGGTTTGGGGAGTGGACATGTAGAATAATGGTTACCTGGAATGGAATTATAAGTTGGAATCTGAGTGATTAAGATCATTTAAATGCAATAATACATACCATAGGAGATGATGGAACTAGAGAGCCATTCCACTTCAGCAAAAAGGATGGAAGACATTAGAAGTCTTAAGTTTTGCCCATTTCTATGCATTAATGCATACGTGGTTCATGGACACAGCTGACCAGTTCAATAATTGACAGTCAACATTAAAATTGGAATTTGAATTCCCTGCTGTCTGAAATCTAGAGGGTGGAGATTAGACTGATTACAGGCAGGTGTGTTCTTAGTGCAACAAAAACTGAAATTGCTGGAGAAACTCAACAGTTCTGACAGCATCTGTGAAGAGAATGTAGAAGTAATGTTATGAGTCCAGTGTTCCAGCTTTAGAGCTATTAACAGCCAGGAAAAAAGGTGGAATTTATGTTGATGCGGGGGTTGGGAGCTCAGAGGGAGAGAAAGACAGTTAGACAGACAGAAGAATGGCTGACAGTAAGCCAGGGAAGGAGAAAAGCTATTGTCCCTCCGGACTCCATCTCCACACATCTGCTGACTCCTTTATACCCCGCCAAATGTGGAGGTTGTGAACAGTGGATCCAACTCCCCTCTCCTTACCTGGTCCTAACTATTATTATTACAGAATCATAGAAAATTGTTGAACCTACAGCACAGTAAGAAACAATTTAGTCAATACTGGCTATGCCAGTTCTTTGTAAGAGCTGTCTGATCAGTTGCAGTCTGCTACTGTTCTCTGATAGTCCTTCAATTTTATCCAATTTTTAGGTTTAGCAAACTATCTTTTTGAAATTTGCTACTGAATGTGCTTCTAATACTCTTTTCGTTAATGGATCCAAGCTGGGTCTACCTAGGCAGATATTAGGTCAGAACAGCATTGGATTTTGTCATGATTCAGATGAATGATCAAATGGTGGTTCAATTCTTATTGACAAGGCTCAAGCATGAAGACTAGTTGGGTACAGAGGGTAACAGAGGCACTCAAGATAAGAGTCCACAAAAGGAGAAGAGAAAAATAATTAGAAATATGTTTGGAATGTCCATAGGTTCTTCACTTAGAGTGTATGGTATTGTTTTTAGAACAGTTCACTGCAGATAAACAATCAGCTGGTTCTGGCTAGAATTCCAATGGATCAAGTCATTTCATCTGAATTGAGAAGAATTCCTGGTCGTCCTAATGTCATGGCAACAGTACAATGATATTGTTGCTGGCAGGTCAGTCACCTAGGCTCTTTGTAGAGAGGAATGCAAAGCTTTTCATTACCTCATCACTGTATCAGCAGTCACACATACTACTGTATATTACCAACCAGTTCTGAAATTTTTCTTCTGTGATTTTTAAATTTATTAACAGGAGGGATAGTAGTATTGCATGGGAATTTTAACATTTTGTTAGCATCTCATCCTGTAGGATCATGTAGATCATGTATTTAATGTAGATTAAAGGAGAACATCCTCTTGTTGATCAGTTTAATATCAATTTTGCATGAAATAAAAACATAGTGAAACTCCCTGTAACTCAAGCTGGTTTTAGTATTTTGTATATATGAAGTTTTAGTCTTTTTAGTAACCCTCTATTAAATGTTATAACAGATCAGAACCCTGAAGTATTTCTAGACATTCTTGACTTTTAATTCCAAAATGTAATTCTTTTTTAAAAATTGATTGTTATTGAATAAAGAATTGCAGATGTAAATTTTAGTGACTGTCTGGCAAAGTCGTGTGGTGTGGAAGTGCATTTCAAAGAAGAGAAATATTGGATTTGAAATATTAACTCTGTATCTTCACAATTGCTGCCAGACTTGTTGAAATTCTACAGCACCTTTTGGTTTTATTTCTGATCTGCAGTATCTGCTGTACTTCTGTTTTGTTTGAAATAATGAAGGGACTAACTACGCCCCCCTCTCAGTGGAAAGCCATCTCTTGCAGACTTGTCTGTTCCACACTTGAGGCATAAAGGAAAAAAATGGGTTAAAAACTGACTGTAATACTGGCCTATGTTTGTTATTGGTTGTCTGTCCTAGGGTGTGGACCAGAATGCTGTGAGGGTCACAACTTTGAGAACAGTCATGTTCAACAGTCTTACGCAGAAGGTGAAATGAAGTGAAAAAGTGTCTCTCACTCTGAATGCTGGATTTCAGTCATTGTTAAAAGGAATCAGGACAATGTACTCCCCTTACCTGCATTCAATCTGTGCATCCCTTACACTATTTCATAAGGTTCAATGAGAACACCTCTCATCTTTGAAACGTGAGAAAATACAGGCGTCTATTCCTGATAAAGGGCCTTTGCCCGAAATGTCGATTTTCCTGCTCATTGGATGCTGCCTGACCTGCTGTGCTTTTCTAGCACCACTCTAATCCAGACTTGGGTTTCCAGCATCTGCAGTCCTTGTTTTTACAGGCCCAGTTTACCCATTCTCTCTTCATAGGACAGTCTCACCATGCTGGGAACAAATCTGATGAATCTTTGTTACAGTTCCCCAATGGCAATAATATATTTCCTGAGATAAGGAGACTAAAACTGCACACAGCATTCCAGGTGCGGTCTATACATGCTTCTATACAATTGAATCAAGATTTTACAACTCCTGCACTTAAATCGTCTTGTAATAAAGGCTAACATTTCATTAACCTTTCTAATAGACTTGCGCTCCTGCTGTTAGACTTCAGTGATTTATCGATAAGGATATTTAAGCCATTTTGTACATCCTACACTTTCTAACTTCTTACTTTGTCCTGCAAAGTGGATAACCTCACATGTTTCCACACCACATTCGGTCTGCCATATTTTTGCCCATTCATTAAGCCTGTACAAATCTTCATGCAGCTGCCTCACATCTTTGTCTACGACACAATTCCCGCAGTCTTCTATCATTCACAGAATTGGAAATCTTACAGAGTTCACTGTGATGGTGAAAAATGCAATAAAGAGCTACACAGTAGTACAAAACAGAATGCGTAAGAAGAGTAGGTGGGCTAAGAAAAGTTCAATCTCATCCCTGTGGGAATCTTCTGCCAAACTTGTTCCATATATGCCCATTGGATTCATACTATCCTTACTATTTGGATGGGAATTGGCTTGCATTATTGTGATGAAGTTAAGAGTGTGTTGAATACTTTCTACTTGCCTGGATGACTGTGTCTCCAACAACACTCAAGAAACTTCATTTATTCAAGATAATTGAAACTTTGTACTATTCTTAGTTGATTGGCATATCTGTATCCATTGTTAATATTCACACCATTACACGGTGGTAGCAGTTTGTATTCAATAGAAGATGAACTGCAGCAACTTGCCAAGCACTTTTAAAACTCATGAGCTTCAGCAAGGGCAAGGATGACAGACATCACCACATGCAAGTTTAACTCTGAGCCACTCACCATCCTGACATCATTGTTTGCTGTTTGGTCATCATTGTTGGATCAAATACAGGAACGTCTGCTTTAACAGTACTGTGGGAGGACCTACATGGAAATAGACTGCAGCAGTCCATGAAGGCAGCTCACCACTTATTGCTTAAGGGTAATTAGAGATGGGTAATAAATGCTGATTTAGCCAGCAATGCCCACATCCCACTAATTAAACTATCCCATGCTGACCTCATCATCCAAGTTTCAGGTTTCATGTTTCCAAACAGCTGCATATGAGTTTACCTACAGTTCTCAACATGACCTGGAAATCTTTCAGACTGCACCAGGAAGGATTTTACTGTAACTTCATTAAATTGAAATGTAAAATCCTTGGAGTCATTAATAGAAATCTGTTTAAAAATCCTATTTTCTAAAGAACAGAATTTGTAAGACTGGATTGAAAATACTTAATTTCTTGCTAGGAATTCCTGTGCCTGCTCCCTGATTAACCAGTCCAGTTTTATGACACATATTGAACTATTTGTTCAGCCAGCTATGTATCTAATTTCAGTAGTTCCAGTGTCACAGAGGGGAGGTCTTGGCTGAGCCTGTTTCCTCTCTAGGCCTATCTTTCATCAGCTTTAACATTGCAAGCTCTAGGTCTCAGATCAAACACCATGACTTACTCAATCTATTCATTGAGAATCTCTCTTTAAGACCCCTTTCCGCTGTGCCAGCTCTAATTCTGGGATTAACACTAATCCAGATTAATGGGAGCAGTGCAAACACTGTAATCGACACTGAGTCCCTCTTAATTTACTTCTCTCAGAGAAGCCATGGTTAGTGGTGGGTTGCAAGCCCACAGGCTGAGGATCCTTTAGCACACTGTAAACATTGGCATCTGATTCCTACACACTGAGCATCTTTTTAAAGTCTCTTTACTGAACCCTCCCCCACTAGTCGCTGATTAAAGAAGTAATTTAGAGTCAAATCACATAAACTGAAAGATGGAGTATGGCTTTACTGCTCACCACCACAGGCTAATATTTGCTGCTTTGGCTTTATATGAGCTCTTATTCCTTCCTGTCATTTGATTTAAAAGTTATTTGAAATAAATTTTTCATGCTTGTCTATGAGGTAACCTCTTCTACTTTGTTCTTCAGTTCAGAACTTAAAAATTCCTCGAATATCTGCATCAGAAATGTTCAACTTTTAAGAGATGAGCATTGGATCTGTGTGTGAACATCAATGAGAGAAGGCATGTAAAATTATGTAAAATAAGAACAAGATAGACAGAAAGAATGCAAAGGCAAAGAAAAATCACAATTGTTATACACCAAACAATGTAAAAAGAAAACAGGACTTACTGGAATCTGACAGGTAAGGCAATGTCTATGAAATGAGTTAACGGTTTAGGTCAGTGACCTTTCATCTGAACTGGAATACTGGGCTAAGCCTTTACTCTCTGGGGCTAGGTGTATGACCAAAGATATGTGCCAGGACCTCACAGAAGTCCCAGACCTAACCTGACTATCCTCCACCTTAAGACTACTCTGGCCCTTGATATCCCTCCCCCAAAACTGGCTTGCCTATCCTTTTCAATTTTGCCTGACAATGTCCCTAACCTTACCTGACTACCCACTAACCAACACTCCCCCCATGCTGACCTGATATGATGAGCCTCCCGCTAGGCTACTCATTTACCCATCCACCTCACCACCTGATCACATATCAGCCTGGCCATTCACCCATGTCTTCACTCATCCAATCAGCCACTTATCCATTCACTAACATTCACACTGGACATTAGACTTACCTTAGGACAGTTAGTGCTATAAATATGGGGAATGGTTAATGATGCTTCATTATAATGGGGTCTCTGCAGGACTCAGTCTACATTTTTGAAGATGTCAGGCTTATATGATTCAGCGAGAAACATGAAGTAGCATAGGGCAGGGAAATGTAGAAGCAGAGTGGCAATCTGACTGTAATTACCACTTCACAGAAGATCAGGCCATTAACTCTCTTTCTTTCACTGGACAAAGTTAAAAATCAGACAACACCAGGTTATAGTCCAACAGGTTTATTTGGAAGCACTAGCTTTCAGACCACTGCTCCTTCATCAGGTGGTTGTGGAGGAGCCACACTCTGAAAGCTATTGCTTCCAAATAAACCTGTTGGATTATAACCTGGTGTTGTGTGATTTTTGAACTTTGTTCACCCCAGTCCACCACCGGCACCTCCAAGTCATATCTTTCACATGGTGATTCAATGGATAGCACTGCTGCCTCACAGCACCAGGGACCCGGGTTTGATTCCAGCCTCGGGTGACTGTCTGGAGTTTGCACATTCTCCCCATGTCTCTGTGGGTTTCCTCCCACAATCCAAAGATGTGCAGGTTAGGTGAATTGGCCAAACTAAATTGTCCACAGTGTTCAGAGATGTGTAGGTTGGATGCATTAGTCAGGAGTTAAGTGTAGGTGAATGGGTCTGGGTGGGTTACTCTTCAGAGGGTCAGTGTGGATTTGTTGAGCCAAAGGGTCTCTTTCCACACTGTAGGAATTCTACGAACCCTTTAAACACCGGAGGTACTGCCAGACCTGCTGAATGTTTCCAGCAGTTTCTGTATTTATGGTATTTCAGGTTTCCTAACAAAGACACTGTATTATAGCTGGGGGTGTGTCAAGAGAAGGGTTCTGGATTAGTGGTGCTGGAAGAGCACAGCAGTTTAGGCAGCTGTAATGAAGGGCTTTTGCCCGAAACGTCAATTTCGCTGCTCCTTGGATGCTGCCTGAACTGCTCTGCTCTTCCAGCACCACTAATCCAGAATCTGGTTTCCAGCATCTGCAGTCATTGTTTTTACCTCGTCAAGAGGCGGGTTAAACTGGAAATACATTGATTCAAAATTACTGTTAAAATTAACATTTGTCCTGAGAATTCCATGTTTTCCAATAAATATGGGTAAGTCAATGAGCAAACTGTCAACCAGAAAATGATTTTAATTCCCTCTGATATAGTTCAGTGTCCTTTGGAAAATTGTAGGCTGAAAGGTAGGTGACTGATGAAGGGCTCCTGCCCGAAATGTTGATTTTCCTGCTCCTCAGATGCTGCCTGACCTGCTGTGCTTTTCCAGCACCACTCTAATCTTGAAAGGTAGATGAGTTGACTTAGCTTCCCTGAAGCCATGGTCACCAATACTTCATCATTATTTGTTCGTGTTTATCAAAATGCTCTGTCTTTTCTTCTGTACTTCTGTACTTTTATCTTTATGTTGTTAGTTTCTAAAAATTCTACATTATTTTCATTCTTATTTATTTACTTCCTCAGCTTTTGTCATTGACAATTCTTCTTGGGTCCATCCTACATACATGAACAAAGTTTATGAGTCTCTGCAGCTAACTGAGCCATGTAAAACATCAAAGCTATTGACATGCTATTGACATGCTATTCATGTGCTATTCACATGCATTTTCCAGCACAGTTTGCTGAATAGGGACCAAGTCAGGGACCCTTGTCAATTTTTCTGTTCTCTATCAAAAGAATGATGCTGGTAAAACTAAAAGGTAAATAGCATGATCACAGAGTGCTCTGGGAGTTGCACTTGTGTGCAGTGTGAGCTGGTCCCAGGGCCACAACACTTCAGTCAAAGCTTCTGAATCATGTTCTGCCTTGAGCAAGTGTTCCCCAGTGGCATTGGTGTGTTTACCCTAGAGTGTTCTTACTGATGCTGTGATTAAAATCAGCTAACTACGTAGGTGAAGGATAAGCTCAGGGAAGAAAACTAACAGAAAAAAGAAAGGAAAAAGCATTTTAATCTGATCAACATAAACTTCAATTCATCTGTGCAAAAGCAACAGCGATTGTGCAAATCATACAGATTTGTATTAAACAATGTCTATGTACATCTGTATTTTACATACACACACATACACTGCCATTTCCGCTATGAGATCCAGCCAGCCTTACATGAAAGTAAATTGTGTCCTTTTGAAGGCGCACATTGATTCTTTAAAGGAAGCAGTGTTAGCTTCAAGTGTTTGCTTAACCTTTCACCTTGTGCTTTCCCTTGAAAATACAACTTCCTATTTATAGTTGGGGGGGGTGTGACAAGAGGAGGCACTGGGTTAACTTGGAAATTTACTGATTTGTTTGATGCTTCAGAGCCTGGAGAAAACCAGAAAAACAGCTGGTTCTCTCCTCCGTAGTAAATGGGTGCTATTTACTTGTCTTTAACTGATTCTTTTCAGCAGATGTCATACAGCAACTGTATGGGTAAGGTTATTATGGGTTATTTGCAAGAATATAGAAGTGACCAAAAGACTGCGTTTGGAATTGGATAAACACCATGAAGTATGGGATCTCTTTCTGGAGACCCACTGTACCTCTTCCCTCTTGTCTTCTTTTGGACATTACCTGTACTTTAAAAGGATCATGAGAAAACAAATAATGGCAACCTATTCTGTAATTTAATGACAAAGTTAAAAATCACACAACAGTAAAGTCAGTGCAGGAGAGAGAGAGAAAAAAACTGACACTGCAGTGAACCTGCGCAGTTACTGCCTTTGCTGTTTTTGAATTCATGTATCGCTGGACATCGGAGTGCATCTGGGAAATTCACAACTGATCTTGAAGGAACTGTTTGGGCGAAGTTCACAGCACAGAAACAGAAAGTGTATTGTTTTTAAGTGACCTACAGAAACTCTGCAGTAGTGAGTGGAGTGGGTTCTTTCTTGATTATATGTTTTTTGAGATATGTCTCTTGGTTAAACTTAAAATATAAGCCATAACTATTAATTTAACTTGGGGCAGTGTTGTGTAGAGGAATAAAATGCTGTTATTTTCTGGGTCTGTAGATTGTGATGGAGCAAAAATGGCCTTCTTGTCAGATGTGGGAGTTTAAAGACAGTTTAAGGGTTACTGCAGATTATATCTGAAATAAATGCTGTTGATTGCGAATCTTATCAGATCGAATGGATCAGTTGGAGAGACAGTTAGAAGCAATGAGAGATTTGCAACAGCAACAGTATGTGATGGATGGCAGTAATAGGAAGGGGGGAAAGTCTCAGATACTGTCACATAGATGGGTTAACTTCAGGAAAGGTAAGAGAGGTAGGCAGCTAGTGCAGGAGCCTTCTGTGGCTATACTCATTTCAAACAAGTATGCTGTTTTGGAAAATGTAGGGGGTGATGGATTCTCAGGGGAACATAGCACGAACAGCCAAGTTTCTGGAATTGAGACTGGCTCTAATGCAATGAGGGGCACATCGGGTTCCAAGAGATCAATTGTGTTAGGTGACTCTCTAGTCTGAGGTACAGACAGATGTTTCTTTGGCTAGCAGCAAAAAAACAGAATAGTGTGTTGCTTCCCTGGTGCCAGGATCAAGGATGTCTCAGAGAGGGCGCAGAATGTTCTCACAGGGGAGATGGGCCAGCAAGAGGTCATTGTCCACATTGGAACCAACGACATAGGAAGGGAGATTCTGAAGGGAGATTACAGAGAGTTAGGCAGGAATTTAAAAAGGAGGTTCTCGAGAGTAGTAATATCTGGATTACTCCTGGTGCTATGAGCTAGTTAGGGCAGGAACAGGAGGATAGAGCAGGTGAATGCATGGCTGAGGGGCTGGTGTATGGGAGAAGGATTCACATTTTTGGACCATTGCAATCTCTTCTGGGATAGAAGTGACCTGTACAAGAAGGACGGATTGTACCTAAATTGGAAGGGGACTAATATTCTGGCAGGGAGATTTGCTAGACTGTTCGGGAGGATTTAAACTAGTAAGATGGGGGAGAGGTGGGACCCAGGGAGATAGTGAGGAAAGAGATCAATCTGAGACTAGTACAGTTGAGAACAGAAGTGAGTCAAACAGTCAGGGCAGGCAGGGACAAAGTAGGACTGATAAATTAAACTGCACTTATTTCAATGCAAGGGGCCTAACAGAGAAGGCAGATGGTTAGGAACATGGGACTGGGATATCATAGCAATTACAGAAACATGGCTCAGGGATGGGCAGGACTGGCAGGTTAATTTGAGGTTAGGAATAGGAAAGGTGAGGTCACCCTGTTAGGAGTTTTTGACAGGCCTCCTAATAGTCCTAGAAACGTAGAAGAAAGGATTGCGAGGATGATTCAGGAGAAGAGTGAAAGTAATAGGTTGGTTGTTATGGGGGACTTTAACTTTCCTGATATTGATTGGGAAAGCTATAGCTCTAGTTCGTTAGATGGGTCGGTGTTTGTCCAATGTGTGCAGGAGGGTTTTCTGACACAATATGTAGATAGGCCAACAAGAGGTGAGGCCATACTGGATTTGGTTCTGGGTAACGAACCAGGCCAGGTGTTAGAATTAGAGGTAGGTGAGCACTTTGGGGACAGTGACCACAATTCGGTGACTTTTACTCTAGTGATGGAGAGGGATAAGTGTGCACTGCAGGGCAAGACTTATAGCTGGGGGCAGGGAAATTATGATGCGGTGAGGCATGACTTAGGATGCGTGGCTTGGAAAAGTAGGCTTCAAGGCAAGGGCTTAATTGATATGTGGAGCTTGTTCAAGGAGCAACTATTGAGTGTCCTTGATAAGTATGTACCTGTCAGGCCGGGAGGAAAGGGCCGTGTGAGGGAGCCGTGGTTTAATAAGCAATTGGAATCCCTTGTTAAATGGAAGAGGGCGGCCTATGTAAAGATGAGGCGTGAAGGTTCAATTGGGGCGATTGAGAGTTATAAGGTAGCCAGGAAGGACCTGAAGAGAGAGCTAAAAGCAGCAAGGAGGGGACATGAAAGATCCTTAGTTGGTAGGATTAGGGAAAACCCTAAGGCTTTCTATAGGTATTCAGGAATAAAAGAATGACTAGGGTAGGAATAGGTCCAGTCAAGGATAGTAGTGGGAAGTTGCGTGTGGAGGCTGAAGAGATTGGGGAGACACTGAATGAATACTTTTCGTCAGTATTCACTCAGGAACAGGACATTGTTGCCGATGTGAATACTGAGTCACAATTAAGTAGAATGAATGGCTTTGAGGTACGTAGGGAAGAGGTGTTGGAAATTCTGGAAAGGGTGAAAATAGATAAGTCCCCTGGGCCTGATGGCATTTATCCTAGGATTCTCTGGGAAGCAAGGGAGGAGATTGCAGAGCCATTGGCCTTGATTTTTATGTCCTCATTGTCTACAGGAGTAGTGCCAGAAGACTGGAGGCTAGAAAATGTAGTTCCCTTGTTCAAGAAAGGGAGTAGGGATAGCCCTAGTAACTATAGGCCGGTGAGTCTCACTTCTGTTGTGGGCAAAGTCTTAGAGAGAATTGTAAGGGATAGGATTTATAAACATCTGGATAGGAATAATGTGATCAAGGATAGTCAGCATGGTTTTGTGAAGGGCAGGTCGTGCCTCACAAACCTTATTGAATTCTTTGAGAAGGTGATTAAGGAGGTGGACGAGGGGAAAGCGGTAGATGTGGTGTATATGGATTTTGGTAAGGCGTTTGATAAGGTTCCCCATGGTAGGCTACTTCAAAAAATACGGAGGTATGGCATTGAGGGTGAGTTGGAGGTTTGGATTAGGAATTGGCTGGCTGGAAGAAGACAGAGGGTAGTAGTTGATGGTAAAGGTTCATCTTGGTGTTCCGCAAGGGTCTGTTTTGGGACCATTGCTGTTTGTCATTTTTATAAATGACCTGGAGGAGGGGCTAGAAGGTTGGGTGAGCAAGTTTGCGGATGATACGAAAGTCGGAGGAGTTGTTGACAGTGAGGAAGGATGTGGCAGGTTACAACGGGATATAGATAAGTTGCAGAACTGGGCAGAAAGGTGGCAAATGGAGTTCAATGTAGCTAAATGTGAGGTGATTCACTTTGGTAAGAGTAACAAAAAGATGGGGTACTTGGCTAATGGTCGGATACTTGGTAGTGTGGATGAGCAGAGGGATCTTGGTGTCCATGTACACAGATCTTTGAAAGTTGCCACCCAGGTAAATAGTGCGGTGAAGAAGGCATATGGCGTACTGGCTTTTATTGGTAGAGGAATTGAGTTCCGGAGTCCTGAGATCATGTTGCAGTTGTATAAGACTCTGGTGCGGCTGCATCTGGAGTATTGTGTGCAGTTTTGGTCGCCATACTATAGGAAGGATGTGGAGGCACCGGAACAGGTGCAGAGGAGGTTTACCAGGATGTTGCCTGGTATGGTAGGAAGATCGTATGAGGAAAGGCTGAGGCACTTGGGGCTGTTTTCATTGGAGAAAAGAAGGTTTAGGGGTGACTTGATAGAGGTGTACAAGATGATTAGGGGTTTAGATAGGGTTGACCGTGAGAACCTTTTTCCACGTATGGAGTCAGCTATTACGAGGGGGCATAGCTTTAAATTAAGGGGTGGTAGGTATAGGACAGATGTTAGGGGTAGGTTCTTAACTCAGTGAGTCGTGAGTTCATGGAATGCCCTGCCAGTAGCAGTGGTGGACACTCCCTCTTTATGGGCATTTAAGCGGGCATTGGATAGGCATATGGAGGATAGTGGGCTAGTGTAGGTTAGGTGGGCTTGGATTGGCGCAACATAGAGGGCCAAAGGGCCTGTACTGCGCTGTATTCTTCTATGTTCTATGTTCTATTCCAGGACACAAATGCTACAGGAAGGATAGAAAGGGAGGCAAGAGAGGAGAGGGAGTGGCGTTTTTGATAAGAGATAGCATTACAGCTGTGTTGAGGGATGATTTTCCTGGAAATATATCCAAGAATGTTATTTGGGTGGAACTGAGAAAAAAGAAAGGATGATAACCTTATTGGGATTGTATTATACACCCCCTAATAGTCAGAGGGAAATTGAGAAACAAACTTGCAAGGAGATCTCAGCTATCTGTGAGAATAATTGGGTGGTTACAGTAGGGGATTTTAACGTTCCAAACACAGACTGGGACAGCCATAGTGTTAAGGGTTTAGGTGGAGAGGAATTTGTTAAGTGTGTACAAGAAAATTTTCTGATTCAGTATATGGATGTACCTACTAGAGAAGGTGCAAAACTTGACCTACTCTTTGGAAATAAGGCAGGGCAGGTGACTGAGGTGTCAGTGGGGGAGCACTTTGGGGCCAGCGACCATAATTATATTAGATTTAAAATAGAGATGGAAAAGAAAAGACCACATCTAAAAGTTGAAATTCTAAATTGGAGAAAGGCCAATTTTGACAGTATTAGGCAAGAACTTTAGAAAGCTGATTGGGGGCAGATGTTCACAGGTAAAGGACAGCTGGAAAATGGGAAGCCTTCAGAAATGAGATAACGAGAATCCAGAGAAAGTATATTCCTGTCAGGGTGAAAGGGAAGGCTGGTAGGTATAGGGAATGATGGATGATCAAAGAAATTGAAGGTTTGGTTAAGAAAAAGAAGGAAGCATATGTCAGGTATAGACGGAAGCGATCGAGTAAATCCTTACAAGAGTATAAAGGCAGTAGGAGTATACTTAAGAGGGAAATCTGGAAGGCAAAAAGGGGATATGAGATAGCTTTGGCAAATAGAATTAAGGAGAATCCAAATGGTTTTTACAAATATATTAAGGACAAAAGGATAACTAGGGAAAGAATAGGGCCCCTCAAAGATCAGCGAGGCGGCCTTTGTGTGGAGCCACAGGAGATGGTGGAGATACTAAATGAGTATTTTGCATCAGTATTTACTGTGGAAAAGGATATGGAAGATATAGAAAGTAGCGAAAAAGATGGTGACACCTTGCAACATGTCCATATTACAGAGGAGAAAGTGCTGGATATCTTGAAATACATAAAGGTGGATAAATCCCCAGGACCTGATCATGTGTACCCTAGAACTCTGTGGGAAGCTAGAGAAGTGATTGCTGGGCCTCTTGCTGAGATATTTGTATCATCGATAGTCACAGGTGAGGTGCTGAAAGACTGGAGGTTGGCTAACGTGGTAACTCTCTTTAAGAAGGGTGATAGGGACAAGCCAGGGAACTATAGACCAGTGAGCCTGATGTTGATGGTGGTCAAGTTGTTGAAGGGACTCCTGAGGGACAGGATGTACATGTATTTGGAAAGGCAAGGACTGATTGGGGATAGTCAACATGGTTTTGTGTGTGGGAAATCATGTCTCACAAACTTGATTGAGTTTTTTGACGAAGAAATAAAGAGGATTGATGAGGGCAGAGCAGTAGATGTGAGCTATGTGGACTTCAGTAAGGCATTTGATAAGTTTCCCCATGGGAGACTGATTAGCAAGGTTAGATCTCCTGGAATAAAGGGAGAACTAGCCATTTGGATACAGAACTGGCTCAAAGGTTTTTCAGACTGGAGGCCTGTGACCAGTGGAGTGCTACAAAGATCGGCGCTGGGTCCTCTACTTTTTGTCATTTACATAAATGATTTGGATGCGAGCATAAGAGGTACAGTTAGTAAGTTTGCAGATGACACCAAAATTGAAGGTGTAGTGGACAGCAAAGAGGGCTACCTCAGATTACAACAGGATCTTGATCAGATGGGCCAATGGGCCAAGAAGTGGCAGATGGAGTTTAATTCGGCTAAATGCAGGGTTATAGTCCAATACTAGAGCAGGGGGAAAAAATGAACTGAGTTGGATGATCACATTGAATGGTGGAGCAGGCTCGAATGGCCAAATGGCCTCTTCTTGTTCCTAGTTTCCTTGTTTCTATGTTTGTGGTGTAGGCAGGAGTACACTATTTAGTCCCTCAAGCATGTTCTTCCGTTTGGTGTGATAATCTGTGACCGTACACCATATAACCATTATTAACCTGTTTTCCTCAAATACTTGTTTGACAAAAATCAATGAAACTCAGATTTAAAGTTAAAGATTAATCTACCATTTACATCCCATACCAATTTCCCAAGAAGGAATATGACACTTGTATACTTCATTCATCATACAATCTTCCATTTCAATTGTTCTGAAACATTCCTGAAAGAATCTGACTCTGCTGACTCTCAATTAGCCAATCAGCAACAAAATGTGAGAGGAAACCAGCCTGTGGTTAAAGGAGTAGCACCTCTCAGATTCTGCTCACCCTATTTACTGAGAGGTAGGAGGCAACCTTTTTCTGATTGGTCACTGCCATAATTGAATCCTCGCTCTTAATTTTGGGGACATTCAGAGATGAACTTGCTCTGTGTGGTATTTGGGATATCAGTTATTGTTGACTTGTACACATTCTTTGTTCAGATCTGTGCATGTCTGATTTCATTCCTTTGCAGAGTTGTTTCAGGTGGAGTTGTGGTGTTTAGCAATGTAAAGGTTTCAACTCTTCAATAAAAACATCTTCTTGTTCAGATCTTGCCATAGGAATACAGGACAAAGTATCTGTAGTAGTCTGCTGTTTTCCTAGAACATAATCCATATTTGCATCAAATCGCAACATCCTCAAGCTTGGGTTGTTTTATGTTGAAGTATTTTTGTAACTTCTTAGAATTTAAATGTTCCCAAAAGACCTCTGTTGTGTTTCCTCCCAGCACCATGCATTGTCTTGTGGTAAGAAGAGATGAAGTGGATTTTTGGGACAGCTGGATTGGGCAACAACCTTTCGGACTTGGTTTATCACACCCATTAAATACTAGTTCCGAGACACATTGTGAGGAAATGGATACTGCTGGATTGCTCTTGCCTTCTGTGGGTTAACTTTGACACTGGAATCATTGACAACATGTCCATGGAACTTTGCTGTGAGAATTTGCAGTTATTTGCAGAGTGAACATCTAGCTTCCTGAGGTATTACAATACAGCTCTGATTCTAGTGCCATGCTTCATTTGAGTTGGTCAGGTCATCATCTATGTGACAAACAATTCCATCTATTCCTTTCAGGATGCTTGACATTGTGGAAGATTTCTGGTGCTGATGTGATGTGAAGGGCAATTTGTCAAAACAAATCCAACCAAATGGTATAATGCAGGTTGTGAGCAACTTACACTCTTAAATCGAGTGGCAGTTTCCAAAACTCCTATTTGCATTTAACTTCATTAAGATTGAACTCTTTCCCAATATCCCAATTCATATTAAATTGCATTGTTCTGCTGTGTAAGATCCACACCGATTCTGATTGTTCTATTGATTTTTGTTAGTAAGATGATCCCTGAGGCCATTAGTTTGTCAGGTCTGTCACAGATGAAATAACCCTTTGCTTCAATATAGACTCAATTTCCTTCTTTACCTTTGGAAGAATGGATGAGGAACCTTTCTATATGTAAACAGATCGTGTTTTCATTTCAGATTGTAAAATGGTGGACTTTCTTCAAGTTTCCAGTTCTCTGAACAACTGTGGAAAGTCAGCTGTGAAGTTTTTAGTCTGATCTACTCAACTTTTCAGTTACCTTCCTCTGCAAATCAGATATGATTTGATGCAGAGTTTCCTGCTTTAGAGTATAGCACTTTGACTTATGGTAACACGTAAGATTTCAGTAAATTTTCTCTTTATATATTAATTGGTTGCAATCAGCTGTCCTATGATCTTAAGTGTTGGGTCCACTGCTTTTCGTCATTTACTGTATATAAATTATTTGGATGTGAATGTTGGAAGGGGGTACACTTAATAGGTTTGCATATGACACCAAAATTGGAGGCATAGTAGACACGAAGAAACTTACCTCAGAGTACAATGGGATCTTGATCAGATGGACCAATGGGCCGAGGAGTAGCAAATGGAGTTTAATTTAGATAAATGTGAGGTGCTGCATTTTGAAAAAGCAAACCAGGGCAGGACTTATACACTGTTGAAAAGTGTGGTGATGGGAAAGCACAGCCGGTCAGGCAGCATCCGAGGAACAGAAGAGTTGCTGTTTTGAGCATAATACACATAATGGCAAGGTCTTGGAGAGTGCTGCTGAACAAAGAGACCTTGGAGTGCAGGTTCATAGCTCTTTGAAAGTGGAGTCACGGGTAGATAGGGTAGTGGTATGCTTTCATTTATTGGTCAGAGCATTGAATATAGGAATTGGGAGGTCATGATGTGGCTGTACAGGACATTGGTGAGGCCAATTTTGGAATATTGTGTGCAATTTTGGTCTCCCTTCTATAGGAAGGATATCGTGAAACTTGAAACGGTTCAGAAAAGATTAACAAGAATGTTCCCGGAGTGGATGGTTTGAGTTATAGGAAGAGGCTGAATAGTTTGGGGCTGTGTTCCTTGGAGAGTTGGAGGCTGAGGGGTGATCTTATGGAGATTTATAAAATCATGAAGGGCATGGATAGGATAAATAGACAAGGTATTTTCCCTGAGTTGGGGGAGTCCAGAACTGGAGGGCATAGGTTTAGGGTGAGAGGGGAAAGATTTAAAAGGGATCTGAGGGGAACATTTTCATGCAGAGGGTGGTGCATCAATGAATGAGCTGCCAGAAGAAGTGGTGGAGACTGGTACAATTACAACATTTAAAAGGCCTCTGGATTGGTATATGAATAGGAAGCGTTTAGAGGGATATGGGCCAAGTGCTGGCAAATGGGACTAGATTAATTTAGGATATCTGATTGGCATGGATGAGTTGGACCGAAGGGTCTGTTTATGTGCGCTCTGAATCATTTCGTCCAACTATAGTTCAGTTTCAGAATAAAAAGAAACTACTGCACCTGAATCTGCCTTACAGCGCATCTTGATTCCTTCTACTAGGATAACAGAGCTCCAGTTGCAGTCACTTGGTACTGTGATCTCATCAAGGCTTTTACACATCATTGACATAGTCTAATTCATGGATTAAGCCAGATATTGATGATTTCGCTTTTTACTTATTCTATACAAGCTTCTTGCTGTGGCACAGCTAGAACGTGACCCGGTTCTTGCAAAAAATGTCATTTAGTTTCTTTGTTGGGACAATTTTTGTCCCTGTGTTTTTCTTCCCACTGCACTAATGACAGTTGCTCAAGGCAGTTGATGCATGCTTTTTCTCCTACTCTGATATTGTATACTCATCTCTTTGCTTTAAGCTTAACATACTATACAGTTGGTTGTGTTTAGGATATGATTCTCTTTTGTTTTGTTGCCTGATCACAGCCATGTGCTCAGCTGAGTTGCCTTTTTTAATATTAAGTCAATCTTCAATTTCAAGTGGTTAGACAATGCTTTCTCTAAGACTCCACCCACTGTCTCCCTGATTAATTGTTCTTTTGAGCTGCCTTACTCACAGTTTCCTGCAAGCCCATACATATCATTAACAAAAGTTTAATAAAAAAATATGCTTGTTGCTTGTATGCTCATTAAAGTTAGCCTGCCCAACAATGGTGCTTATTGCAAATTGAAGTTGGGACTGAGTGCTTTTAGTTCTTCGTTACACATAGTTTTATCTGCAGCAATCCCTTGTCTGACTAGGATAATGTCTGCAAAGCTATCTTCCAATACATATATCAGTGTTCTAACTTGCTCACTTTCACCTGCTGCAACCATATAATACTTTTAATCTCATTGTGCCGTTGAAGAATGTTTATAGTCTGTTGAAAGAAGGAAAGCATTAGCTTTAGTTAGAGACCGTCTTATTGTGTTTTCAACTTGCCAATGTGCAAGAGAGTGATTCAATATCTTGTGATATTGAATCACTTCCTCAGATTATGTCTCAATGGCATACCAAATCGCCGGGAGTTATCCTTAACAACGTACACACCAGCTTAGGAGCCTCAGGGAGCATGCAGTACCTTGTTGCCATTGTGAGATGCCACCAAGACCTGAACCTGATTCTTGGAAGGAGTTGGAAGTGAAGAAATGTAAAGCCTCTGTAATTTTGATGGCCACTGAGTCGTTATGACAACTGTTTTTTTTCATGTGAGGATAGAGGTCTCTGTGACTATTTTCTGTGTGGCTGTATTCTACTGTGACAGTAGCTCCTGGTTATCTCAGGTTGGCCTGATTTTGCTGGTACATCCTATGCTTCTAGATGAATGACCTCCACATTCTTTCAACCCCTTCATCCCTTCTCCTGCCTTCTTGTTTCCTAGACATTATATTCCTTTGGAAGGTACTGCTCTTCATTGACACCTGGCCAAAAACCTGAGAATTGCATTCTCTAGCAGGCAAAGGCTTCCTTGTGGTCAGGTGGTTCCTCAATTGCCCTTGACAGCCATGCCCCTGCTCTTGAGCCCTCAGGATGCCAGAAAGTGAATAACCATCTACACTGCACAAGCACTTAGTTTGCACTCTCTTGGTCACCTGCACACTGCCAAAGGCATCTTTTTGTCAATGGCAAATCCCCCCTCTGCCATGACTGTCTCCCCGTGTATACCCAACTTCACCTATCCCAGTCAACACATGGAGTCTATACACATCTCAGCATCCCTATTGACAAGCTTTTAATATCCCCCTCAATTACCTGAACAGATTTTTATCAGTGATCGGGCAAAGGTTCATGAGCAAATATAGTCAATGCTGGGAAGAGCATCAGTAACCTGGCCCATGACCAGTGGTAGTATTTTTAGGCCTTGTCTACATACTACCAACAAGACTGGAACAATGTTTCTGGGTAGGAAGGCCCAATATTTCATGGTGAGAATGTTTCAGCAGATAATCTGGATATCATCGAGGGGGCCTTATCTCTCATCTAATCTATGTTATGCCTGATTGATTGTGAGTTTTTGTTAGATCAGGGAAGAGAGAATTTTGCTGTGTATCTAACTCACATTGCACTTTTTTATAGTAGTGCTTGAGGAAGTCATGTAAAAATATTTAAGAATAAAGCATTCTAAAAGGAGATCCAGTACTCAGTTACTATTGTCCAATGTCTTATTCCTTGACACACTGCACATGTACAAGAGTTAACAGAAGTTCACCCATTTAATGAAGTTGAATTTTTGTTTATTTGACAATTAGATTTTCCTTTCCTTAGTTTGTTTCCTCAAATTGCACAGCAATTGCAGAGCAATTCTTTCTTTATTTTTATATTCATGCACCCAACTCTGATTAGCAGTATACAGTTATTTATATGGCCACGCAAGTTTCCTTCCTCTTGATAGATCTTTCAGAACAATTGTTTAAAGAAAATCTGAATATGTAAAAGTTTGGGCGTTGGGTGAGTCTCAAGTTAAATAAACATCATACTACACAATTACTCTTTGGACAGTAACATGGAGAACAATATTCAAAGTGAAAAGACTGGCAGTATCCAGATTGAAACTACCAGCAACATCTTGGGGTGAAATTGCTGGCAACATCTGGGGTTCAATGACCCACAGTGCAGGGAGGAAAATTATTGGTGGTGTCTAGAGCAAATGACCAGCAATGACAGGACTGAAATGTCCAGTAATGGGGTGAAATAACTGATAATGACCGGGTGAAAAGCAGTGTTCAGAAAAGAAACAATCATCAGCATCTAGTAATGTAAGAAGCTACTGCCTCTGGTCTGGATTAGGAGAGTTTCCAAAAGGTTAAACTGGGCATGTTAATGTGATAAAACCCAGTAACTGTATCCATTAGCATCAGGCAGCAGATTTGCTGCTGGGGTGTTTCTACTGGAATTAGGATTCTGACCAGGAAGCCCACTCCAAAACTCAGCAACACCCACCAGAGGCCATGGCTGCTACCAGAAAACATCCCCAAGACTCTCAGGATGGAGCATCTCCTATAAGAAGAGCAAGTGCTGTTCTGTAGTTATGGATCACAGGGAGAGAGGTCAAAAGGGTTGGAATGAGAATGTGAGGCTGGACTGAACAGCCTGTCATTGGTTGAGTTACTTGCTCGTATGCAAGTTAGTGCAGACTGAGGGACTTGTTCCCATCACAAACAGTTTGCCTACATTGTTTGACCAATCATACAAGCTAACTCATTCTCATCCAGCAATGGACATACTGCTATTATTCTCAATAACTGAGCAGAAGTAATACAATCTTGATACCTTGTACTGTTGTAATATGTGCATGTGTAAGCATTTGTGAAAGGATAGCATTTATTTCTCTGTGACAGTTTCTAAAGTTGCTTAGGCTGCTGATGTTCAATGCCTCAGCTCAGACTTGAAAGGTGGGCATTTGAATCAAGTTCTGGAAAGTGAAACAAAGAAAAGTTGCAAATAAACATACGTATCGCAAAAGTAAACATTTTTAGAAGTAATTGAAACAATGAAAGGAATTGAAGTCTAGAGGGCACATTTTTAAGGTGAGAGGAGAGAGCTTCAAAAAGGCATAAGAGGCAGATCATTTACATAGAGGATGGTTCGAATGTAGGATGAACTTCCTGAGAAAGTGGTGGATGCAGATACAATTACAACGTTTAAAATACATTTGAATAGATACATAAATAGGAAAGATTTGGAGGGATATGGGCCAGGAATAGGTAGGTGGGACTAGTTTAGTTTGGGATTATGTTTGGTATTAACTGGTTCGACCGAAGGGTCTGTTTCCTAGCTGTATGACTCTATGACTCCATCAATTCATCCAGCTCACAATAAAATTTGAGCTGAGGCATGGCATTTTCCCTCTACTTGACAGCCTGTCTGTTTATTCTGGTGTCGAGGATGCAGACTCCCCAGCAGTTAAATCACCCTATTTTACTCTTGAACTGATAAGCAGACACCAGGAGGAAAGGCTAAATGGCTTCTGATAACTAACTCAACATAGTGACTCAATTCTCAAATCTCCATGATAATTATTAATTGTTTTTCTTGTGGGAGCAATTTTTTGTTTTCAATCAAATCTTTCACATTTGAGCAACCACAGTCTTTCTGCCTCCTTAATGATCCTTTTCCCTTTCCCTCCTGCATGTTCAGTGGAACATGGCCCCTTATTCAATTGCTGTTTAAGAATAGAATGAATTCTCTGCTGTCTGGTACTTGACAATCACTTGCAACCCTTTCAAAATCACTTCCTTTACTGATTGACAAATAAATGCTTTTCATTCAGTAAAATGACAGGTGTTGGCTTGGTGATGTTGTTTTCACTTGCAGGTGGGATGGTGATTACTGGTTGTGACAGTACTATTTTCTGCAGCCTTGGAGATCTGCAATTCAGGTATTTGTATCAGAAGACTTTACTCAGTAAATTAAAGTGGGACATAGTTTTCCCAATGTTTGATTAGTAAAGCACCCACATTAAGCCAGTCCTAAGGGTATTCTTTAAATGGTAATGAACTTGAATATCTCAGGTTTGGATGTTCTTGAGATAGAAAGTTGAGGGGATGGGGCCTAAATATCTGTAAGATTATCATGTGTGCTGCCATCGTATCTTTGAGAAGGTGATCTAATGTATGTGAGGGTAACTACCTTCTGGTCTAATGAGATCTGCTGTGGGGTAAACAAGATGTAGATTATTACATTTCTGCACCTATTCACAGGGTATAAGATTGGGCTGTACCTTACAAAAAAAGACTGCTGGGAGGATCTAATCTTCCATAAGATCCTGCTTTACTTTCCCAACACATAGGCATAGAATAATCACAGTGGGTGGTTTTTTATTGCATTTGGCATGATGACAGAAGTACTATGGACATTTAAACATCAAATTCCAAAATGTGTTTTTTTAAAATAAATCTATTGCTATCAAGAGAGACTGGATTAGTTAGGGTTGTATTCACTGAAGTTTAGAAAAATGAGGAGAATCTCACAGTAACCCACAAAATTTGAATGGGAATAAACAAGGTAACCGCAGGAAGGATACTTCTGATTAATGGGGAGTTCAGCATCAGGAGTCACAGTAAAAGATGCAGGAAATGTCTTTTAGGGCTGAGATGAGGATAAAGTTCTTCATTCAGAGATTGCTGAGCCTGTGGAAATCTCTGCTGCAACAAACTGTTGAGGCCAAAACATTGAATGTTTTCAAGGAGGTAGATACAATTCTTAGTGGTAAAGAGGACAAAAGTTATGGGTTGAAAATAGGAAAGGTTATTGAGTTGGATGATCAGCCATGATTATATTGAATGTTAAAAGCATCTAAAGAGCTGAACAGTCTACTTCTGCTCCTGTTCTCTATGTTTTAATATTTCTTTGATTACAGACAAGACTGTGGATGTAATTCAGTGCATAGTCCTGCAGGGACCCATGTTGACTTGATACATCATATTTTGACTTGCTTCTTTAATTAAATGGTCTATCACTGAAACAAAAATATCTAACATTGCAGATTTTGCTTTATAATTAAAACAGAAGTTTATTAGCAGAGAAATAAAGACAGTATGGAATAAACCAAATTAACTCCTTGTAACACAAATCCAAGATTTTCAAAGAAAAACATTACCGTTTATTGTCATCAAACTACAGCCCTGGAGCAGTAATCCAAAATGCAGCTTTTAAACTAACAAAAAACATCAGTTGTACAATAAAGGTAGTTCTGGCATAACACGCGTTCCGTTAACACGAGTTGGCTATAACATGAATGATGCATTGCGGATGCTGCTTGGGTAACATGAACTTTCTACTGGACAGGTATAGCAATTTTCTAATGTGATCTTCTTCAGCATGATTTTGTATAGTGGTTTTCCATAGTGTGATCTTCTATAGTTTTCCATAGTGTGATTTTCTATAGCGCGACTTTCTATAGTTTTCCATAGTGCGATTCTCTATGGTATGAGGTTGCAGAGAAAAGTAACTGTTGCGTTATAGCAGAATGACCTGTACTCATACCAGAGTCCCTGTTTCTAATACCTCAATAGGTATTAGTGATTTGTGACTTTAAAATATTGATCGGAACTGCAGATAGCTTCTTCTGGAGCTATTATGCACCTGAGCCTAAATGTACTCAATTCTAAGTAACCTCTGCAGAGTTTCATGCAAACATTTCTTGTCTGTGACTATCAGTAACTCTTTACTCTGATAACATAATTCACTATATTCTTCCCTTCTCAGGAGCATTGGTCTATACAGCTTCATCCAAAGATTGCACAAAATGCAAAGTAAACTAGAACAAAAAAAACTCTTTAATCTATGGGTGTTTCCCTTGTTTAAAATAAAGTCTCCTGAACTTCTAAATTGAAGACTGTTTATCTCATTCAGTCATTAAATCTGCCTAATGTACACACACAAAACAAAACATTTTTGTAAAGCTAAGCCTCTAAAATTATTTTAAAAGAAATCACAATGGCTACAGAAATATATAAGAGTTAACTATTAATTTTAGACACACAGAAAATGCACATGTTACAAAACTTACAATAAACTATATTAAAAATATGTATTGATCACAATTTGCATCACACTAGTGGAAAAAGATGAGCTAGTAAACTGAGGTACCCTTATGAACTAGTCTCTGTTTGAACATGACTATGCCATGAATGTCACAGTTTAGGAAATACTCACCAATCAGCTTTGTATTGCAGGTAAAAGTATTCTTTCACTTTGAATGATAGCAAGCCATCTAGCCAGAAAGAAACAGGAGAAGAAGGATTTTCTCACTCTGAGTGTTACCAACAACCACACCAAAAGGAAACAGGATAAAAGGATTTCAACTAACAGCAAAGCCAAGAATTCAAAAATCGACTGATTAATTTTCAACAACTCATGATCCATCCAGAGGTACTGATCCATATATCATTAATTGTTAACCATTTCACTCTCACTTCTTATTCTTAATCTGTGTTGGGCTGCTGTGCTAGAGAACTGAGGCAGGCCTGTTTTCTAACTGGCACAGAAAACCTTAACCATGTATTTAAACCACAAACTTGTGCAGTCATATATGGATTCACTGTGCAAAAGTATGCAAAATATTATGGATGCTGAAGAAGAATCATATTGGACTCAAAATGTTAACACAGTTTCTTTCACAGTGCCACTCGCAACATAGTCACATTTACATTGGTGAGACCAAAAACAGACTAGCTGACTGCTTTTTGGAACACCTCCACTCTTTTTGTAAGACTGACCTTGATCTCCAGTTCCTTCTCATTTCAATAAACCACTGTGTTCCCATTTAACACTTCTTTCCTGGGTCTATTACAGAACTCCAGTGAAGCATAATACAAGCTGGAAGAACAACACATAATTTTCCACTTATTCACCTTAACAACCACTGGGACTCAATGTTGAATTCTACAATGTCTATATTCTCCATTTTTCTTCTATCCTCCAACAGCTGTTTGTGTGTGTGTTTTCAGAACAGACTCATTTTCATCTTTACAGACCTTCATTTACATTGGACTCAAAATGTTAATACTGTTTCTCTCTCCATCGATGTTGTCAGCCCTTCTGAGTTTCTCCAGCGCTTTCTGTTTTTATTTAAAATTACAAAAGTCACACAAAGATCCCAAAGTGTGGCCAAATTTCATCATAGTTTTTAAGTACAAATCGAAGATAGCATGCACAAATTTAATTAATAAACAATAATTATTTGGCAAAATCATAGAGAGCAATCAATATTATCTGCACCCACAAATAAAAAAAAATCAATTCTTTAAAGATACAGAAGTAAAAACTCAATCGCAAACTTGGACAAGCATGGACATAATCTGCTCAACTATTAACTCCCCTCCACCATCATTCATGTCACTCTGT
Source organism: Chiloscyllium plagiosum (assembly GCF_037043375.1). NCBI lineage: Eukaryota > Metazoa > Chordata > Chondrichthyes > Orectolobiformes > Hemiscylliidae > Chiloscyllium > Chiloscyllium plagiosum. The sequence goes on from NW_028270149.1 coordinate 41,855,018, forward strand.
ATGTTCCTGTCACCATTCTGAGTGGAGCAAAGGCTTCCGAGGCTCCTCAAGGTTATATTTAAGAGGGTGTGTGGCCATGCAATAATCTGTCATATTGAAAACTATCAAGTTTTACACAATCAATTTTCCTGTTTGGATACTCATATGTGCAGCCATGCAGCAATCTTATAGGGGCCATGGGTTGCAACAAATGGGCTAAGTATAACAAAGCAAAATGAGGCAGAATGTTGTTCTTCACACTTACGTTTCTAGGAGTCAGTGGGAGATATTTCTTTCTCCAGAACTAATCTACTCTCAGTCTAATCTAATCACCACAACTCTATATCAACTAATAAAGCTTTTACCACATTTCTAGAGAAATCTGGTATAAATTAGGCAGTTGAAAATTTCAAACATTGATTTCCCTACAGTACATAAAAGCTACAGTCAGATTGGCACCAAATTCCCTAACTAATATAAGAAACTGTGTTTGGATCAGGATGGGGTGCTGTTCTTGTCCACCGCCACTTTTCATAATTACACAGCAAAAAGAGGAAGCTTGTGAATTAATGTGAAGTGGACTGCATTGGACGATGTATTCAATTTTGGTTTTAGCTTTTATTTCTCATGTATTGTATTAATTTCCCTCTTACACATAAGACTACTTAATTTGAGACATCATAGTCAACTGTCAGGGTCATTGCCTCTGATAACCATTTCTCATTTATCCTCATTAATTGGTTGAATGTAAACCAACATAATTCATAATTCATGATAGTTCATAAACCGCCACAATACCACATTATCTTGCAACATAACTGTACTTTTGAATTTTGTGCTGCTTCCTAATGTTCTGGTCATTAATGGAAGTGGTTGTAATATCCTAGCCTGACTACGCCTCAAGTTTCTGATATTGTTCACGTTGATTAAGATTCACAACAGCAACATATGGATGGAAAATTTGGTTATATCCAAACTGCATAGTCGCAGGCATGAGGGGCTTTGAAACAGCAGAATATTCTCAGCTGCAGTATAAAGTCACTGCCATTGTTCATGATTGATGGATCACAGACAAAAGCATAGGGCTTTGAGTGTTTTACAGAAGACGGTAGGGGCTAACAGTTCAACTTTAATTTGACAGAGATGAACAAGCCTCTGAGAGAAATTGAGAGGTAAAAATAAAGAGAACTAGAAAGAGAGGAGACAAAGGTGGTGAATTTGGTCTTTGGCAAAAGCCTAGAAGAGAGGGTAACGAATCAACATCTCCTTTTACAGTCATTTGAAAAGTTAAATGAGCTGTCAATTTTCAGAAGCCTGTTTTGTGTTTCCAACAAAGAGCATTTCACCTCTTTGAGAAAAAGGAAAACAGAGAAAGAGAGATAAACATAGATTGAAATAACAGAAAGTTGAGAGAGAAAGAAACAAAAAAAGAATTAAGTGGAAAGATGTGGAAAAATGAATTATCAAAAGAGAAGTAGAAACTTACAGAAACAGAAAGAAATTAGGAATGGACTTATCTATACTTCAGTATAGTAACTAATGATGTCATTCTAAAATTAGGCAGTTCTCCCATGTGTTACTATTATAGCTCCCTGTTGTTCTATCAAGTTGCAAGATTGGAACTGAACCAACATTAACAATATTGTCTTGTGGGCTTGGCATGAGACAATACCTCATCAACTGTAGTCAGCCACAGCTTTTTATAGAAAGTTTAATTACTGCAAAGAGATAGAAGGAGAGGAAGGGGTGGTACACCATAGGGAGAGACAAATAACATAGAAAAGCAAACTGCTGCTTAGCGGTAATCTGAGCAACTGTACACAGTGCAATGGGAGATCACTCCACTCAATTCTCCGTCATGTGTGATGATAGGCAAATCCTGGCAATATCTCTAAATTTTCCAAGAACCTCTATCCTTTGATCATGACTTTTAAATTTTCAACATTTTTGAAGAAAGTTCATAACTCTTTGAATAAGAACCATTAAATGAGCATCACTGTTGAATCCTGACACTGAGAAAAAATGCTCAACTTGTGTAGCACTGGCCATATGGATTAATTTGTTTCTCTTTGATTTCCAATTTGTGCTCTTCCTCCTTAAGGCACTACTTTGTACCAAGTATTGTTCTACAGTTCCTGGCCATTCTCTGGAACCTTATTGTAAAATCCAATCTTTATGTGTGAATCTAGTCTGTGAACCTACAATTCTTTAAGCTTCCTGATAGCATTTGTAACATTGAAAGTGGGCTGCTGTAGGCCCAAAATCCAACAGTACTGTTAAAACAGAAAAGACATTTTAAGATGTCTTAAAAATAGGAGCACTTGTCTCATGAATGGGCCAGGTTGTGATTAGAATATCAGCAAATGCAAAATAAAAGGGAGGGAGAGAGAAAAAAAAAGACAGTTACAAGCCATTTCCTTCATTGGAGAACTTCAAGGCTGTTACAGCTGCTTCTTATTGCCTACCACCACACTCCCAAAGATCCACTAAGAATAAATGGTAACTGAGGTCACTCAGACAGAAATCTAGCAGATGTTTCAGAGCATTATTCCTTTAAAGTACAAGGAGAGAGAAATAACATAGAAAAGCAGGTCACTGAGCAGAACATATACAATGGGAAAACACTCCATTCAATACCCCTTCATGTGTAATGATAGCAAAATCCTGAGTATTATCTCTCTAAATTTTCTAAAAACCTTTATCCTTTAATTAATACTTTGAAGGTTTCAACATTTTTGAAGAGAATTCATTGAGATTTGGCTGCAAGGGGATCAGGGCCAGGAACTAAATATCCAAGGATATACATCCTATTGAAAGGAGAGGGAGATGGCCGAATCGCCATGTTCGTAAGAAACTAAATTAAATCAATAACAAGTGATATAGGGTTGGAAGGCAGAGAATTTGTGAGCATAGTGTTCAGGAACTGCAAGGGGAAAAGATGCTATTGGGAGTTGTGTACAGGTCTCCTAGCAGTAGTCAGGATGTGGGGCAGAAAATTAATCAGGAAATAGAAAAGGCATATAAGAAAGACACTGTTATGATAACCATGGGGAACTTCAATATAGAGGTGGACAGGAAATATCAGAGTCGAAGAATGTGCTTCTGGAAAAGCACAGCCAGTCAGGCAGCATCTGAGGAGCAGGCGAAACAACATTTCGGGCATAAGCCCTTCATCAGGAATGAAGCTTGTGGGGAAAGGGGGCTAAGAGATAAATGGGAGCTGGGAGAAGGTAGCCGGGAATGTGATAGACAGCTGAAGGTGGGGGTGAGATTGATAGGTCAGAAAGGAGGGTGGAGCAGATAGATGGAAAGAAAGTTGGAGAGGTAGGACTGTTCAAGAAAGCGGTGCTGAATTGGAAGGTTGGGACTGGGATAAGGTGGGGAGATGGGGAAATGGGAACCTGGTGAAATCCCCATTGATCCTGTGTGGTTGGAGGGTCCCAAGGTGGAAGATGAGGCTTTCTTCATCATGTCCTTGTGAAAACGGGAGGGGGAGTTAAAATGTTCAGCCACAGGCCAGTAGGATTGGTTAATGTGGGTGCCCCAGAGATGCTTTCTGAAATGATCCGCAGGTCTTGGGCCTCCTCCAACACCCAATCTTAACCACCCGACGTCTGGAGGAAGAACGCCTCATCTTCCGCCTTGGGACCCTCTAATCACACTGGATCATCAGGAGCCTTTAAAAACCAACAGAGGACAACTAGAAAATAAGGGATTAGAAGACAAATATTATAATAATCTAGTTAGTAACATAAAAGAAGATTGCAAGAGTATTTTTAGTAGGAACTGATAGCACACCCTCGGAGTGAAGACATAATCCTTTAGAACTGAGGTGCGGAGGAATTTATTCAGCCAGAGAGTGGTGAATTTGTCAAACGTATTGCCACAGAAGGCTGTGGAGGTCAAATGATTGAGTGTATTTAAGACTGAGGTAGATTCTTGATTAGTAAGGGGATTAACCGTTACAGAGAGAAATCAAGGGAATGGTATTGAGAAACTATCAGCCATTATTGAATGGTGCAGCAGACTTGATGGGCCAAATGACCTCATTTTACTTTTGGACCTTATAGTCTTATGGTCTTCTGGAGGGACAGGCCTGCAGTGGTCCTGTTGGGTTCAGGGAAGGTTTAGCAGTAAGAAGGAATAGGCCTGACACCCACATTTTCTTCACACAGTAGAGAGGAGAAAAGGAGAGAAGAATGAAAAACACACTAATCTGTTAAAATGAGAGCTTCAAAGTCCACACAAAAATAAACACTCAGCAGTAGATAACTGAAGAACAATTGCGCCATTACAAACCTTACCCTGGGACTTATCCACAGGTCAGAAGTAGCCCTGTAGGGATTTACCCTGACACTAATGCTCTCCTTTAATCACTCCTTCAGCAATTCAATCAAAACAGAAAACACTTAAGAAAAATCAATATTTTGAACAAAAGTGATTAACCTCTTAAAATGTCTCGGTGAAGATTATTACAAAGTATGTTTCACTTAATATTAAGAGCAAAGATTTTATTCAGCAATATTTATACTTATGTACAGAATTCTGCATGCTGGAAGGGCATAATATTTGTACACTCCAATCCTACATATGGGAATAAATGAGAAAAATCTATAATCCAATGGAATTCCACACAACAGGAATGAACAGAATTGACATTAATTCAAAATGATTTGCTTTTAACTTACAGAATACCAATGGACCAAACCTAATTCTATTCATTTCTACTGAAATACAGGATTGCTCAGATTGGGCAAATATTTGTGCAGAAGAGACTATTTATTCTGGAATATAGAACTATTACCATCCACACGGAGACGCCAAAACAACATTCAGCCTTGCCAGATAGATTTAGGTCCAGCATTTTAATATACAGTGTATATATTCCTTGTAGGTCAGTGTTTAAAAGTTAATTTGTCACTGACTTTTATAATGGCATCTAGTTTCATTGAACCATAGAGTTTTACAATACAGAAGGAGGCCTTTCAACCTATTGTGTCTATACCTGGTGACACAATTCTATCTCCATTCTATCTCCATAGACCTCTAAATTCATCACATTCAAATATATATTCAGCTCTCTTTTGAAAGCTCCTATGGAATTAGTCTCCACCAGTCTGACAGACAGCACTTACAAATCCTAACAACAAGTAAAGAGATTTCTCCTAATCACAGTCGTGATTCTTTTGTTAACAATCTTGACATTTTCCTTCCTAGTTACTGAGATACGAACTAGTAGAAACAGAATATCCTTCTTTATACTGTCAAAATTATTCGTAATTTTGAAACCTTAATAAGGTCACCTCCTAATCTTCTCTGTTCCAAGGAGAATAAACAAAATTTCGCTCCTTCTTCCTTGTAGCTAAAGTTCCTCATTCTTGATCTCATTCCAGTAAATCTCCTTTGAACTATGTCCACAGCTTTAGTATCCTTCTTTAAGTAAGGTGTCAGAACTGAACAGAGCACTCCAAATGTAATCTGACCAATGACTTGTAGAGGTGTAGCATCACTTCCTTACTTTTATACTCTATGCCTCTATTTATAAACCCAATGGCCCTATAAACTGTCTTAACAACTGTTTCAACTTGCTTGGCCACATTCAGAGAATTATACACTTGAACCCTGAAGTCCGTCTGCTCTTGTACCCTGCTCAAAGTTGTACCATTGAGCCTGTATTATCTCTCCATGATTCTTCAGCCAAAATGTATTACATCACATTTCTCTGCATTGAAATTCATCTGCCAGGTGTCTGTCCATTTGGCCAACTTGTCAATGTCCCTCTGAAGTCACTCAGCGCCATCCTCACAATCCACTCTTGTTCCTAGTTTTGTGTCATCAGCAAATTTAGACATTTTTCTCTCAACACCACCACCATATCATTTATTTAAATCAGAAAAAACAAGGGTCCCAACTCCTGGGCAACACTACATTTGACTCATCTCCAATCTGAGAAATGCCCATTTATACCAACCCTCTATTTTCTACCTTTTAGCCAACATCTAATCCATACTACCAAGGACTCAGCAATCCCAAACATTTTGAATTTGCTAACCATCCTGCAACATGACACCATATCAAATGCTTCACGAAAGTCTGAATATACAACATCCACAGCACTACCCTCATCCACTTCCTGTGTCACCTTGTCAAAGAATTCAATTAAATTAGTCAGACATGTCCTTGACAAAGCCATGTTGACTGTTTCATATTAACTTATTTTTCTGTAAGTGTATATTTACCTTATCCTGTATTATAGCCTCCATCATTTTTCTACTATTGAAGTCAAGCTGGCATCAGTAGGTTTCTGGGTTACCATTTGCCCATTTCATAAAAAATGGAATCACATTTTCAATCCTCCAGTTCTCCTGAGACTAATCCTGTGTTCAGAGAGTCCAGAAAAATTTCTGTCAACAGCTCCACAATTTGCCTATTAATCTCTCTGATATCTTGGATGCATCCGGACCAGGCAACTTTTTCTACCTGGAGTCCTTCTTAGCACTTCTTTATCTATCATATACAGCTTAGTTGCTCAACACCCACATTTTCAATTGGGTTTTTGTCATAATTTTTTTAATTTGGTAAGGACAGGAACAAAATACTGATTTAGTACCTCTGCCATACCCTTCGCTTTGGACAGCAGCTAACCCTACTTGTTGTTATGGGCCTGACTCAATTCTTCACTAATGTTCTACTAATTAATATGTTTGAAGAAAATTTTCCTATTTGTTTTAGCAGATTGCCATCCTTTCCTCATACTTCCTCTTAGTCTTTCTAATTCCATCCTTTGCCTCTCTCCTGCATTTGGGATACAATTTCTGATTTTATTGCATTATTCTGGTCTTTATTTATTTAATGGCTGTGGGCATCACTGACTAACCAGCATTTATTGTCTGTCCCTAGTTGCCCTTGAGAAGGTGGTGGTGAGCTGCCTTCTTGAACCGCTGCAGCCCACCTTCTGTGGATTGACCCACCATGCCATTAGGGAGGGAATTCCAGGTTTTTGACCCAATGACAGTGAAGGATTGGAAATATATCCAAGACAGGATGGTGGGTGGCTTGAAGGGGAACTTGCAGGTGTGGTCTTCTCATGTATCTACTGTCCTTGTCCTTTTAGATGGAAGTGGTCATGGGTTTGGAAGGTGCCATCTGCTGCTCCTGAGCGTCGGTAGTGGAGGGAGTGGATGCTTGGGGATGTAATGCCTATCGAGTGGGTTGCTTTGTCCTGGATGGTGTCAAGCTTCTTGAGTGTTGCTGGAGATCCACTCATCCAGGCAAATGTGGAGTATTCCATCACATTCCTGATGTGTGCTGAATAGATGTTAGGGAGTCAGAAGTTACTTACCACAGTATTCCTAGCCTCTAACCTGCTCTTGAAGTCACTGCGTTTATGTGGTGAGTCCAGTTGAGCTTCTGGTCAATGATAACCCCCAGAATATTGATAGTGGAGGCCTCAGTGATGGTAACACCATTTAATGTCAAGGGGCGGTGGTTAAATTGTCTCTTATTGGTGATGATCATAGCCTGGCATTTGTATGGCATGAATGTTACTTGCCACTTATCAGCCCAAATCTGGATATTGTCCAGATCTTATTGCATTTGAACACGGACTGCTTCAGTATCTGAAGAATCATGAATGATGCTGAACGTTGTGCAATCATCGGCAAACATTCCCATTTCTGACCTTACGGTGAAGGGCAAGTCATTGATGAAACAACTAAAGATGGTTGGGTCTAGGACACTACCCTCAGGAACTCCTGCAGGGATGTCTTAGAGCTGAAATGACTGATCTCCAACAACTACGACCATCTCCCTATGTGTCCAACCATGAAAGAATTTGCCTTCGATACCCATTGGTTCCAGTTTTGCTAAGGCTCCTTAATGCCATATTCGGTTGATTTGTGGCATGATGTCAAAGGCTGTCACTCTCACCTCACGTTTGGAATTCAACTTTTTTGTCCATGTTTGAACCAAGGCTTTAATGAGTTCAGGAACAGTGTGGCCCTGGTCGAATCCAAACTATGTGACTCCCCTGAGCAAGTTATTATTCAGCAGGTGCTGCTTGATCTCATTGTTGCTGACACCTTCCATCAATTTACTGATGATCAAGAGTAGACTGATGGGGCAGTAATTGGTTGGGTTGGATTTGTCCTGCTTTTTATGTACAGGACATATCTGGGCAATTTTCCACATTGTCGGGTAGATTCCAGTGTTGTAAGTGTTCTGGAACAGCTTGGCTAGGGGAGCAGCAAATTCTGGAGCACAAGTCTTCAGTACTATTGTCAGAATGTTATCAAGGTCTACAGCATTTGCAGTATTCAATGTGTCTAACTGTTTCTTGATATCACATGGCATGAATCAAATTGGCTGAACACTTATCTGTAATGCTGGGGATCACTGGAGAAGGCTGAGATGGATCATCCACTCAGCACTTCTGGATGAAAGTTGATGCAAAAGCTTCAGCCTTATCTTTTGCACTGATGTGCTGGACTCTTCCATCATTGAGGATGGGGATATTTGTGGAGCCTCCTCCTTCAGTGATATGTTTAATCATCCACTGCCATTCATGACTGGATATGGCAGGACTGCAGAGCTAAAATCTGATCTGTTGGTTGTGGGATGACTTAGCTCTGTCTATCAGTTGCTGCTTATGTTGTCTGTCATGCAAGTAACCCTGTTTGGTGGCTTCACCTGGTTGACATTTCATCTTCAGATATGCCTGATATTGTTCCTGGTAAGCCTTTCTGCTTGTTGGTAATGGTTCGGTGTGGGATATGCTGGGCCATGAAGTTGCAGATTGTGCTGGAGTACAAGTCAGCTGCTGTTGATGGCCAGAGTGCCTCATAGATACCCAGACTTGAGTTGCTAGATCTGTTTGAATCTGTCACATTTAGCACAGTGATAGTGCCACACAACACGAAGGAGATTATTCTCAATCTCAATCCTTTGTCTCCACAAGAATTGTGTGGTGCTTGCTCTTAATGATACTGTCATGGAATGGTGCTGCTGCTGCTGGCAGATTGGTGAGGATGAGGTCAAGCATGTTTTACCCTCTTGTTGGTTCCCTCACCACCTGCTGCAGGCCCAGTCTAGGAGCTATGTCCTTTAGAACCCGACCAGCTCAATCAGTAGTACTGCGGCTGAACCATTTTTATTGGTGGACATTATCCTGAGCACATTTGTGTCCTTGCCGTCCTCAGCGCTTCCTTCAACATGAAGGAGTACCGATTCATCAATAGAGGGAAAATTTTCACAGTTACCAGCAGGGGATTTCCTTGCCCACGTTTAACCTGAAGCCATGAGACTTGAGGACTCACAGGACAACTCCCTACCTATTGTATACCTCTGTGCTATCACCTTTGTTGGGTCTGTGCTGCTAGTGGGGCAGGACATCTGTAGAAATGGTGTTGGTGTCAGGGTTATTATCTCTAAGGTATGATTCTGTGAGTGTGATTATGTCAGGTTGTTGCTTGACTAGTCAGTGAGATTGCTCTCCCAATTTCAGTACTCGCCCCCAGGTCTGTTTCTGCCATTGTCTTTTCTGATGCCTCGGTCAGTTCTTCGAGATTTTGCAGTAATTGTTACAACTGAATGGCTTGCTAGGCCATTTCAGAGGGCAATTGAAATCAATTACAATGCTGTGGGTCTGGATTCACATTCACATTCACCAGACCGGGTGAGGATGGCAGATGAGTTTTTCCAACAATTGGCAATGATTTCATGGTCACCAGTGGATTCTTCATTCCAGACTATTATTTTATTATTATTATTGAATTCAAATTCCACCATCTGCCATGGAGAGACTCAAATCCAGGTCCCCAAAACATTTGATGAATTTCTGGATTAATTGTCCAGTGATAGTACCACTAGGTCACCACCTTCCCATGCATGAGCATCATATGATCATATGATTCCTTTTTCTTCCTTATTTTCTCATCATTATCCTTAGTCATCCAGGGTAGTATGGCTTTGGTAACCTTGTATTTATTTCTTATGGTTATATACTTAATTTATACCCTATTTAACTTTCTTTTGAAAGTCTCCCATTTTTCATCCTGTTTTATCCAGCAAAATGCTTTGCAATCAACCTGCTCCAGTTCAACTTTTAGACCCATTAAATCTGTCCTTTTCTAATCTGGGATCTTAATCCTTGACTGATTTTTATCTCTTTCCAACTTAACATTGAATCTTATTATATTATGATCACTATTTCCCAAATGCGCCGCAGTTCTGACTTTCTCCACTTGGCCTGCCTCATTTCCTAGAACCAGATTCAGCACAGTTCCATTCCTGGCTGGACTGCAAATGTACACTTCCAGAATGTTCTCCGTACACATTGCAGGAATTTCTTCCCTTCTGTGCTCCATACTCTACCTTTTTTCCCAGTTTATCCTTGGGACTTGAAATCATGAACTATCACAGTCCTATTTGTCCTGCAAATTTTCTTAATCTCTTTGCTAAAGTTCTCTTTTACTTCCTGCCCACCATCTAGAAGTCTATAATAAACATACAACAAGGTCACCACTAGTTTTTTAAAAAGAAATAAACATAGAAAATAGGAGCAGGAGTAGGCCATTCAGCCCTTGAAACTCCTCTGCCATTCAATATGATTATGGTCGATCATCCAACACAAACTCTTTGATTTCATTATATCTAAGAACTATATCTATCTCCTTCTTGAAAACATGAAATGTTTCAGAATTTCACAGGGTCACCACTCTCTGGATGAAGGAATTTCTCCTCATCTCAGTCCTAAATGTTCCATCTCACATCTTTAAACTGTGACCCCTCTAGTCTTGGACATCCTGGTCTTTGGGAACATCCTTCCTGCATTTATCCTGCCTCGTCCTGTTAGACTTTTATATGTTTCAATGAGATCCCCCTTCATTTTTCTAAACTCCAGTGAATATAACCTTAACTGACCCAGTTTCTCTTCATACATCAGTCCTACTCTCCCAGAAACCAGCTTCCAATGCTGGAACATCTTTCCTCAGATAAGGAGACAAAAACTGCACATAATACTCCAGGTATCGTCTCACAATGCCCTCTACAACTGCAACAAGATGTCCCTGCTCCTGTACTCAAATCCCCGTGGGCGGCACGGTGGCACAATGGTTAGCACTGCTGCCTCACAGCACCAGAACCCGGGTTCAATTCCCGCCTCAGGTGACTGACTGTGTGGAGTTTGCACGTTCTGCCCGGGTTTCCTCCGGGTGCTCCGGTTTCCTCCCACACTGTAATCTAATCTAAATCTAAATCTTGCTGTGAAGGCCAACATACCATTTGCCTTCTTTACTGCCCGCTGGACCTGCATGATTACTTTCAGTGCATGCTGTACAAGGATACCCATGTCTCATTACACCTCCACCTTTCCAGTCTATCACCATTCAGATAATAATCTGCTTTGCTACCAAAGTGGATAACCGTACTTTTATCCACAATATCTGTCACGCATTTGCCCACTAACTCAACTTGTCTGAATCAGGTGAAGAATCTCTGCATCCTCCTCACAGTTCACCCTTCCATCCACCTTTGTATCAACTGCAAACTTGGAGATATTATATTTAGTTACCTCATCTAAATCATTAATATCAGAATCCCTACAGTGTGGAAACAGGCCCTTCAGCCCAACAAGTCCACACCAATCCTCCGAAGAGTAGCCCATCCAGGCCCATTTCCCTACCCTATATTTACCCCTGACTAATGCATCTAATCTATATATCTAATTTAGCGTGGCCAATTCACCTAACCTGCACGTCTTTGGACTGTGGGAGGAAACCCGAGCACACGGAGGAAACCCACTCAGACACAGGGAGAACATGCAAACTCCACACAGACAGTCGAATAGGCTGGAATTGAACCCAGGTCTCTGGCATTCTGAGGCAGCAGTGCTAACCACTGAGTCACCGTACCGCCCTAAATATATATTGTGAATAGTTGGGGTGCAAGAACTGATTTCTGCGACACCCTACTAGTCACAGTCTGACATTTGGAAAGCGACTTGTTTATTCCTACTCTTGTTTCCTATCTGTGAACTTGTTCTCTGTCCATGTCAGGACACTATTCTCAATCCCCTACTTAAAAGAATTGAGTCACACTAGTTAAAGTGGTCTCAGGTTTGGTTCCTGCTTCCATACAAAAAATTATTGCGAATTGAGGCTGCAGTAAATGTGCTACAAATACTATAAGACATGAAAGAATGAAGACAGCAAACACTAATATGTAATCTCTACCTGATGATTTCTGCTAGGATGTGCCTGAATGTTGGGTGATGAAGGATAGCAAGAGCAGTTTCATTGTATTTGTCCATTTCCTATATCTTCATATATCACCAAACTCATCAGGTGAAATCTTCCCAGGCCCTGAATGATGTAGGCAATGTGGAGTCAGTTGGGAAATACAGCAAGATTGGAAAATGGAGAATCCCAATGTTGGGAAAAACAAGTTCCATTTTCCAGCTAAGGTTGTAATGACAAGGCAAGAATTTCACTGGCAAGTAACCAGAAGCCTATTTGCAGGTATTATGTGTTATTATCTCATCACATCTCGTTTACATATCGTTTGATATTTTACTAGGTAGTGGAGAGAATCTAGATAGTAACGATTTCCAACATGAAAGTCTGAATGGGTGCCTGTGGACTCCAGCTCACTGTTTTGTCCTTCAGCTCTCCATATTGGTCATGAGTTTCCAACATTTGAAGATACACTTCATGGGCAATAATGCTGGATATCTGAAACAAAAACAAAATAACTGGAGAAACTCATTTCGAGTCTAGTGACGCTCCTTTAGAACATGCACCATGGAGGGAAAGGTGATATTTATCTTTTTACATACAGTAAAAAATAGAGGGCGGCATGGTGGCTCAGTGATAAGCAGTGCTGCCTCACAGCACCAGGGTCCCAGGTTCGATTCTGGCCTTGGGTGACTGTCTGTGTGCAGCTTGCACATTCTCCCCGTGTCAGCATGGGTTTCCTCCCACAGTCCAAAGATGTGCAGGTCAGGTGAATTGGCCACGCTAAATTGCCCATCGTGTTAAGTGCATTCGTCAGATGGAAAAAGATCTGGGTGATTACTCTTCGGAGGGTCGGTGTGGACTTGCTGGGCTAAAGGGCCTGTTTCTACACTGTAGGGAATCTAATCTAGTGGAGCTGTGCAAATCTGTGTATAAATAGGGAATCTAATCTTGATGAGAGTGATGGGGAGGGAAAAGCAGTCAGCGGAGACTTGGAGAGGGAAGCCAGGATGGGAGAGATGGAAGATTAGGCAGATTAAGGGATTGTTCATAGTAAACTAGGGAAAAAGAAAAACTAGGAGAAAGTGAGGACTGCAGATGCTGGAGATCAGAGCTGAAAAATGTGTTGCTGGAAAAGCGCAGGTCAGGCAGCATCCAAGGAGCATTCCTGAAGAAGGGCTTATGTCCGAAACGTCGATTCTCCTGCTCCTTGGATACTACCTGACCTGCTGCGCTTTTCCAGCAACACATTTTTCAGCTCAAGAAGAAAAACTACTCCATTAGCTTCACATCCAAAGGATTATAAGCCACCATTTCCCAAATCTCCAGCAGGATAGCACATTCAGACCCATCTTCCCTCTCTTGTCAGTATTCTGCAGGGACTGCACCCTTCGGACACCCTAGTCCCCTCCTCCTCCACTCTTAATACCTTCCCACACCCCCAGAGCACTTTCCAATGCTTTTGCTGATGGTACTACATTTGCCCATTTACCTCCTCCCTCCTCACTATCCAAGGTCCCAGACACACCTCCCAGGTGAAGCAGTGATTAACTTGCACTTCACTGAATCTAGTCTACTGTATTTACTGCTGTGGTCTCCTCTACAATGGGGAGACAAAAATAAAATTGGGTGACCACATTGTAGAATACTTACTGTCTGTCCATAAAAAAAGATCCTGATCTTCCAGTCGTCTGCCCTTTAACACATCGCCATGTTCCCTGGCCAACATCTCTGTTTCGGGCTTGCAGCACTGCTCCAGTGAAACTTACAAACTGGAAGAACAACACCTCCTTTTCTGCTTGGGAACCATGCAGGCTTCAGGATTCAATACTGTGTTCAATAAGAGCCTGAACGTCCTTTCATGTCCCTAAACCCTACCCCACACCCCAAGTCCAGACATGACATGGGTTGTTTCAGGCAAAAGTGAGGACTGCAGATGCTGGAAATCAGAGTCTAGATTAGAGTGGTGCTGGAAAAGCACAGCAGGTCAGACAGCATCCGAGGAGCAGGAAAATCAATGTTTCGGGCAAAAGCCCTTCATCAGCTTAACCAACCTATTTTTGTAGTCCCCACTATCACCTATCCCAGGTTTTCTTCTTCTTTGACTTACTATCCACAAACCATTTGTCTGTTTAACTTCGCTCCTCTCTATCTGGGTTCTGTCCCCACCTCCCCACTCATTCCTTTTATCCATCTTTCCACAATGTGATCAAGATAAATACTGTTTTTTTATTGACGGTAACAGCCTCAAAGGGCCAAATGGCCCACCTCTCCTATTTTCCATGTATCTGTGTTTCTAGGGCATAGTGAGAGCAGGAGAATCAGCGAGCCCTGGAGCAGCAGTTGGCCCACTCTGAGGATGAGGAGCACGCAGCCCCTCAGGATGTGGGGGCTGCACAGGAGGCCCAAATTTTGTGTCACTTTCTGACTGCATTTCCTGGGGGATAGATGGAGTGCAGCAATGATAAAGTCTCTGTACGTCCCAGCAATTGTGACAGAACTGTGCTGGGTGCCGGATGCTGGAGCAGGACATGAGGACTGCAAGAGTGGGAGGCCATCCTATCCCAGTGGCTGTGAAAGGTTCAGCTACTTTGAGCCTCCATGAAGCCGGCTCCTTCCAGGGAATGACGGGTGACCTGTGCGAGCTCTCTCAGTTGTGCACCCACAAGTACATCAGGACAGTGACCCATACCATATTAGCAAGACCATACTGGCTCATCTCATTCCCCCAAGCTGACATTAGTGCTGCAGCCTGAGCACTATGATTTGGAAAACATAGCTGTCATCCCCCAGTGCAGGGTGCCAGCAATTGTACACGTGACACTGAGAGGGCTGTATCACAGCAGTGCAGAATTCAGCAACAGGAAGGAAATTCATTCGATTAATGCTCATGTGATCTGTGATCGATACTTCACTGTCTGGAGGTGAATGCCCACTACCCTTGCAGCTGCCATAACTCTTACTGCCTGGAGCACTATTATGTACTTTAGCTGCTTCCAAAGACAGGTAACTGGGCCAAGGATTACGTTCTGTGACCATGGCTCATGATATTACTGCATAGGCTGCTGATGATGCGAAACACAGGTTTAATGCCACCCATGCCTCAATCAAGGATATAGTGGAGGAAATGATAGGGTTGCTGAAGATATGGCTCTGCTGCTTGGACCAGTGTGAGGATGCCTTCCAGTATATTCTGGATAGAGTGCATCGCATCATCCTGGCATATTAAACTGTGCACAACTGGAGCAGGTAATGAGGTATCGTCCTGGATTCGGAGGAACTCAGCAAACAGTGGCCTTTCAAAGATGGTGTGGGCACAAGCAATCCAGGTCTCTGTGCAGATTTCACTGAGTGGTGAGTTGTTGTGAGCATGGCGTGTCATAAGAAGGGGTACAATTGGATGTTAGAGATGCCATAGGAACAGAGTAGATCATTAATACAGTGAGCTTGGGAAGATAGAGTGAGAAAACCTGCTAGGTCTTGAGGCAAAACACTAAAACAATTCGAAGCAACTCAGACTTAGCCAAAAATGTTAAATTCAGCCCAGAGTTATTGAATTGGAGGCTGAATTGGAGACATCAGCATATATCAGGTGTGGAGTGAGATACCTGGGCACTGTGTTCCAGAGCGGAATCTTAACCCTTAAGATTGGGCAGTCCAATGTCATATGTGGTGAGGAACAGGAAGACGTGAGCATAAGTGAGGTAGGAAAGGGGTCAGCGAATACTGTAGTGCAGAAGCCTCAGCCATTGCATAAGTTCAAGGTGCTTGACTATGTGGATGAAACCAAGTTTTGTAGAGAGCACGAGCAGACTGATCAGCATACCTTGTTTCATGCTGGGTTTCTGATGGGGAGAATGAAAAATGAATGTGGTAGGAGATAGTATAGTCAGGGGGATTGACACTGTTCTTTGAAGCCAAGAATATGAGTCCAGTAAGCTACATTGCCTATCCAGTGAGAGGGTTTGGGACATCAGATTATGGTTGGACAGAAGCTTGGGAATGGAAGGGAAGAGGGATGGAGAATCCAGTTGTCACGGTTCATTTTGGTACTGATGACATTAGAAAGAGTTTCTGCTGAGACAGTGTGAAGAGTCAGGCCTCAAATTTAAGAGGAGAACCTCAAGGCTAATAATCGCCAAACTATTTCCTGAGCCATACTCTGTCTCGGAGTCTGCATACCATTCATAATAAAGTAAACAAATAGATTTTATACATTGAAATAAATAAATAAATATTGTCTGGAGCAATTACAGACACATTGCTTCATGGTGACAAGGTTTAGGTTTTGAATATTGAGGGGTATATCAAATTCAAGAAGAATAGCAAACAAGGCAAAGTGGTGGGGTAACAATGCTAATCAGGAATGTCATTTGTGTAACAAAGTTAAAAAATATCACATAACACCAGATAATTGTCCAAAGGTTTATTTGGAAGTACTAGCTTTCAGAGTGCTACACCTTCATCAGGTAGCTATGGAGCAAGATCATATGACACATAATTTATAGCAAAAAAAATTAGTGTCATGCAACTGAAATGATATATTGAACAAACCTAGATCGCTGTTAAGTCTTTCATCATTTCGAATGGGTTGCAGTTTCAGTTCATTAATACGTAAATCACAGAACTTCTTTTAAGTTACATTCTCAAGATAACGTAAGATTTTATTAAAAAAACGGTGACATTTCAGCTCAGACAATGCATTAAAGATGTGAGGTTAGAGTCTGTGTATATCCCAATCTGGAGTCAGATATTCTCAGTGATTCATTTCAGTTGCATGACACTGTAATCCTTTGCTATAAATTCTATGTCTTATGATTTTGCTCCACAGCTACCTGATGAATGAGCAGCGCTTCGAAAGCTAGTGCTTCCAAATAAACCTGTTGGACTATAACCTGGTGTTGTATGATTTTTAACTTTGTCCACCCCAATCCAACACTGGCTCTTCTACATCATTTGTGTAATAGTCAGAGATGACCTGGGTTCAGGAATCAGAATTTGGAATCAGTTTGAGGAGAGATAAGGAATAGTAGGGGAAAGAGGTCACTAGCAGGAGGGAATTACCTACTCTCTAACAGTAACCATAATGTAGAACAAAGTATATAAGAAAAAATATTGGATGCATCGGATAAAGGGACTGCAATAATCACGTATGATTTTAGTTTCTGTATAGACTGGAAAAATCAGACTGGCAGAGATAGCCTAGGTGAGGAGTTCATAGATTGACTTTAAGAAAGTTTGATTTGATTTGGTTTATTATTGTTACATGTACTGAGACACTGTGAAAAGTATTGTTTTGCATGCTATATGGATAAATCATACTTCACTAAGTACATCAGGTTAATAGACAGCATGCACAACATAGTGTTACAGAGAAGGTCCAAAGAAAGATCAATTCTAATGTATAAGAAGTCCATTCATAAGTTTGATAACAGTTAGGAAGAAGCTGTTCCTGAATCTGTTAGCACGTGTTTTCAAACGTGGAAGTGAGAATAAGCAGGGTGAGGGTCTTTGATTGTGTTGCCTCCTTTCCTGAGGCAGTGGGAAGTGGAGATGGTGTTCACAACTTTCTGCAGCTTCTTATGGTCTTGGGGAGCCTGTTTCAGACACTCCCCATGCTCTGTTGGAAAATAAAACTGCACATCTCTCCCCTCTCATCTTAAAACTATGCCCTCTGGTTTTAGACTCCCCTACCATGGAGAAAAATTGTTGGCTATCTACCTTATTTATGTTTCTCAAGATTTTATAGACCTCTACAAGGTTACCTCTCAGCCTCCTATGCTCCAGGGAAAATGTCTCAGCTTATCTAGCTTCTCCTTATAACTTAAACCTTTCAGTCCAAGTATCATCCTAGTAAATCTTTTCTGCACTCTTGCTAGTTTAATAATATCCTTTCAATAGTATAGCAGAACTGCACTCAGTACCCCAGACATTGGCATTATCAACGTCTTGTACAGCTGCAACAAGACCCATCTCCTGTACTCAGTGCTCTGACTCAAAAACAAGCATGCTGAAAGCCTTCTTCACCACCCTATCTTCCTGTGACTGTTTTCAACGAGCTATGAACCCGTACTCTAGATCTCTTTGTTCTATAACACTCCTCATGGCACTATCATTGACTGTGTTAAGTCCTGCCCTGGTTTCATCTACTAAAATGTAACACCTTACATTTATCTAAATTAAACTTCATCTGCCATTCCTTAGCCCACTGCCCCAGTTGATCAAGATCTGTCTGTATTCCCAGATATCCTTCTTCACTGCCCACTATACCATCAATCTTGGTGTCATCCACAAACTTACTAACCATACTTCTGAAATTCTCATCTAAATCATTTATATAAATAGATAATTTATTTAAATAGATTAAGTGAGCATTCCTACCAGCATATATGCATCTTACGTTTCTTTTGGAATGGGAAGGTGAGAGGTGGTGGATCGAGCTTAATGAAGAAAAGGGTGTCACCTGCTGAATCCATAAATGTGTAAATCAACCTTCCTTATGTATTGGGTTTCTGAATCCCAGCTGAATGACTGTGTGTAGTTCACTCAAATTTCTCATTGTTCTAACCTAAGCACTCAGTTTTCTGCAATCTGGAATCATGTATAATGAGAAACCTGGCTGGTAAACCAATACAGACAGATTGAACATCTGTGCCAAATATTGGAGGCTCAACATTTTCAATGTTCAACTCAGATGTTGGTCCTGACGCTAACTGAAATTATTCTTAAAGTAAATGGCAGTTGCAGCTCTCATCCTGAATTTGTGCAGGATACCTATTTATTGGGTCTTTCAAATCACTGCTTGACTATGTTATCTATTTTCAATTAATTTAAATTGACTCTTGAATTCCAAGGATGAGGTTTTATTGGAAAGGCTTCCTTGTGTTTTCTTTTTTGAAAGCTGGCAGACTTACCCTTAAATATTTCCAGCATTTGTCTCCTTTGCCTCTCTTCACTGTTCAAAGACGTAAAATGATTCATGATCTCTTTTTGTCATGTTTATCCTAATTGTGGGATGAGTCAATATGTCAAATGTGGTAATTCATCTTGCAAGCAATTTTTTTGTTGAGATGCCACAATCCAATTTTTTCTTACCCCTTTGGGATTACTTTATGAAAAGGACAACTCCTAAGACAAATCCTCACTCAAGTATTGCATTCTCAAGGTTTCTCAATTGGGTTAAATAGGTAGGAAATATCTAATTCCATTTACCCAGAGAATGATTAGCATTGCATGATTGATGGAAGAGTTAAGCTGCTTTGAATACACAAAGTGACTGTTTTAGGACACAACCACAGTCAGCTGCAATGGGCAGGAAAAAAAGTGAAAGTTACAGAACAACATTACTTTAGGGCCTCCCTGCAGTGCATTACAACTCAGTTAACTCCAAAGTGGAATGACAAATAGTCTCTAACATCTCTGTGGTTTCAACACAAAGAAAATGTATTTGCAACATTTGTTTTCATAAAGCATTGGTGATACTTTAATGTGATTAATTAGCTATTCCTTGACCAACCGATCCAATGCCATTAAAATGTAGTATATTAATGTAGTAAATTATATCAGAATTGGAATTAAAAATCGAAAAACCAACAGTGATAACTCCACTATTATATCTCCATATATATCATCTCCTCGGGCATATAAGCAGTTACAAAATGGTGAGTGACACTTCATTAAGTGTAAGGAATTTGTGGAGGATAAAAAAAACACAGCTTTTGTAAGAAAAGAAGGCGTTTAGCACGTTTGCTTTCATTGCACAGACTTTTGAGGATAGCAGTTGGGATGCCATGTTGCGGTTGTACTAGGGGTGGAGGTTGTTGAGGCCTCTTTTGGAGTACCCCATTGAAGGAAGGACATTATTAAATTGCAGAAGATTCAGAAAAGATTTACCAGGATGTTGCCAGGAATGCATGGTTTGAGGCATAAAGATAGGCTGGGTAGAAGGGGACTTCTGTAACTGGAGTGTAGGGGGTTGAGAGGTGACCTCAGAGATTTATAAAATCATGGGGGGTATAGATAAGGTGAATACCAAGGGTCTATCCCCTAGGGTGGGGGAATTCAAAACTAGGGGACAAATCTTTAAGATGAGAGGAGTATGTTTAAAAAGGACACAAGGGGCAACATTTTTTGCACAGAGATAGGTTTGTGTGTGGAATGAACTGCCAGACAGTGATGGATTCAGAGATGGAAATGTGTTGCTGGAAAAGCGCAGCAGGTCAGGCAGCATCTAGGGAACAGGAGAATCGACGTTTCGGGCATTACGTCGATTCTCCTGTTCCCTAGATGCTGCCTGACCTGCTGCGCTTTTCCAGCAACACATCTCCATCTCTGATCTCCAGCATCTGCAGACCTCACTTTCTCCTCAGTGATGGATGCAGGTAAATTGAATATTTTAAAAGACATTCGGGTAAGTACATGAATAGGAAAGGTTTGGAGGGATATGGGCAAAAAGCAGGCAGGTGGGATAGTTTAGTTTGAAAATTTGGCTGGCATGGACAAGTTGGACCAAAGAGCCTGTTTGCATGCTCTATTACTCTATGACTCGAAAAGACATTAGGGCAAATTTTCTATTCCTGAGAAGAGTTAAGAGGCACAGTCAATGTGAGGGAGATTTCACCTGAGTGAGAGAGAGTCTGAGCAAGAATACCTGAGAGTGGGAGTTCAACCGGTAAATCTTCCTCACGTTCAATTTAATAATGTCTTTCCTACAATTTTAGATATTAGAGTAGTTGCAGGATATTCTTCGGGGAGAGATTGATCAGCCAGAGTTTGTGGTCCAGTTTGGCAGCAATATCTTAGGTAGGAAGTGGGTGTATTCCTGCAATCAAAATTTAGAGAAATAAAATGTTAGCAAGCAGGATCTCAAATGCAGTAATATAAAGATCGATAACATTGTCAAAAGTAGCAGTATTTCTGAGGATTGGGAGATTTATAGAATACAACAAAAGGGGATGAAGGAACTGATAGAGAAAGGGAGAACAGAATTTTAGGACCAGGGAAAATGCTAAAATCTATTCTTAAGGATGGATAGATGGACACCAGGCTGATAATTATCTGACTGGTCATAGTTAATAGGAATTTGTGAATGAGAAATGGTATTTGATGAGTTTCTTGGAGTTTTTAGAAGTTGTTACAAACAAAGTCAATAAACAAGAGCTGTTGGAGATTATATACTTAGATTTTCAGAAGGCTTTTGATAAAGTCTGCCACAGGAGGTTCACTTCAAAAATTAAAACACATGTGATAGGAATATACGGACATGAATTAATGAATAACTAACAGACAGAAAACAAAGGGTAACAATAAATGAGTCATTCTTGTGTTAGCAGGCTGTGACTAATGGCTAACTGCAAGGATCAGTACTTGGGCCCAAGCTGTTCACCATATATATCAATGATTTGGAGATAGGGCCAAATGTAATATTTTCAAATTTGTAGATAATATAAAGTAAGAAATGTGTGTTGTGAGGAAGATACAAAGCAGCTTCACGAGGATAGTGGCTTAGTGGTTAGCACTGCTGCCTCGCAGCGTCAGCAACCTGGGTTTAATTCCAACCTCAGGCAACTGTCTGTGTGGAGTTTGTGCATTCTCCCCCTGTCTGTGTGGGTTTCCTCTGGATGCTCCAGTTTCCTGTCACAGTCCAAAGATGAGGGTTAGGTGGATTGGCCATGCTAAATTGCCCATACGGATATGTGGGTCAGCTACAGGAAATTTGGGTTTTGGGGTGGGTCTGGGTGGGATGCTGTTTGGAGGGTTGGTGTGAACTAAATGGGCTGAATGATCTGTTCCACACTCTAGGGATTCCATGATTCCACATTGCACAGGCTTTTGAATTGGCAAGGACATAGAAGACATAATACCACCTTGAAATACATGAGACACTTGTTTTTTTCCCTGATATATATTCAAGATCTAGATATGGTGTGCAAAGGACAAATCCCTAAAGTTTGCTCATGCTGTTAAATGTGCAGGAATTGCAGATTGAGAGGATACTAGATTTTGACATGTTGGTGGAGAGGACAGATAGGTGGTAGAAGAGTCTCAATGTGGAAAAGCATGAGGTGACACATTGTGATACAAAAAAAACATGGAGACACAGTATAACATAAAGGGTAATATTCTAAAAGATGTTTTGGAACAAAGAGACCTGGGTGTATATATACATATGAAAGTCAAAGATGCAGGATAGGTGGAGTGAGCTTACAATATCCTAGGCTTCATTAATCTTGGCATAGAGTACAAGAGCAGGAGACATATGTAAAACACTGGTTAGACCTCAGTTAGAGGGTCATGTAGGTTTCTGGATGTCACAGCATTTGAAGCATCTCATTGGAGAGAATGTAGAAGAGGATTTTGAGAATGGTTCCACAGTTGAGACACTTCAATTATAGAGTCATAGAGATGTATAGCATGGAAACAGACCCTTCGGTCCAACTCGTCCATGCCGATCAGATGTCCTAAACTAATCTAGTCCCATTTGCCAACACTTATGCCTATCATCAGTGAGGTAAATGCATGTCTTTGAGGGTAGAAGGGAGAGTTTTAGACTTTTAGAACATTGGGATCACTTGTGGAAAACGAGAAAACTGTTTAGACGTTCTGTTCAGGCTTTACCTGAGCAGCAGCAGCAGAACTGTACTCCTGGCTGAGGGAGTAAACAGTGTTGTTGAGGTGGATTTGAACTTGTAAGACAGGGGGTTGGTTCGCTAATGGGCCTAGTTTTGTAAGTATTAGAAACGGAAAAAAAGGAAAGATGGGGTATGGGCAAAAAAGAAGTGAAGGAAGGCTCAAGTGTTGATAGTGAACAAAGAAACAGTTGCCTTTCAGTAGACAAGAATGAGATAGGGCAGGGTTAAATTGTATGTGTGTAACTGCATGGGGTATCGTTAACAAAATTGGGGAACAGGAAGCAGAAATTGCTTTGGGTGATATGACATCGGAGCATTAACAGAAAAGTGGTTCAGACCATAACAGGTCTGCTTACTTAAAATTCCAAGTTATAAGGCTTTTAGTAAAGACTGAGTGGGTAAAAAGACCCTTGAATGTGATGCTGTTCGTGAACTAGAACCTATCTGGTTAGAGATGAGAAACAAAGAGCTGGTTATATGTTCAAAAGTGATTAATTTAGAGGGCTGCAGAAATAGGGCTGGAGAGTGGGAATAGCTGGACAGCTCTTTCAGGAGAAAGTGAGGGCTGCAGATGCTGGAGATCAGAGCTGAAAATGTGTTGCTGGAAAAGCGCAGCAGGTCAGGCAGCATCCAAGGAACAGGAGAATCAACGTTTTGGGCATAAGCCCTTCTTCAGGAATCTTCTTCCTGAAGAAGGGCTTATGCCCGAAACGTCGATTCTCCTTGGATGCTGCCTGACCTGCTGCGCTTTTCCAGCAACACATTTTCAGCTCTTTCAGGAGCCAGTCTACCCACAGTGGGTCAAATGGCTTCCTTCTGTACTGTAAGATTCCATGATTCAATGAAAAAAAAGATGAAAGGTAGCAGTTACTTATGGAGAACATTACACTTCTGTAGAGAGAGGATGTTTTACAGAGGTCAAAGGCAGAATATATTTATTGAAAGCTGAGAAACAGGAAAGGTACCATAAAATTGATGGGTGTTTCCATTGCCCACTAACTATTGGGGAAGATTTGGAGGAACAAATTACAGGGAGATGCCAGAGTTGGAGAGTAGCTATTCTGATCACATTAGTTATCCAGATATGGGCAGGGAATTCAACAGCCAAAAGAGCAAGAATTATGGAGTATAAGGATGAATCCATCAACTACAGGACAAATAGTTAGTGGTGGGAAAAATATTAGAAATACTAAAGATAATTTAGGACATTAACAATAATTTTGATATGCTTAGGTTTATTAAGTAATCCTGGATTTGCTAAGTATTGTTGTTGATGTGGTATACAGAGTCTTCCATAATATGGGTAGTTCTTCTATAACATATTGGTTATGTTCTTGTGCAACCCCACGTTATAGAAAAATTTCACTTTAGAAACAGTACATAAAGAGTTGGTGATGTAATCACATTACAGCCAACACGTTTCAAAAGTTTGCACTTTAGAAACAGTGTCCCCAATTTGTCAATCGCATGACAGCAAATTCATGTTAATGAAACATGTGTTATAGCAGAATGATCTGTATATTAAATAAAGCCCCACACAATGAGCTTGTCAGCAACATTAGAGCCAATGCAATAGAAGGAATTTTAGCAACCTGGAAATGAAATTGGCTAAGTGACAGGAAGCAGTGAGTGATGGTAAATAATTGTTTTTGGACTGGTGGATGTCATACAGAGGGTGCCCATTGGAGATCTATGATACTATGATATATAAATGAATGTCCTAACTGTGGGTATAGAGTTAAAAAAGCGTGGAAGTATTTCAAACTGTGGCAAAGATGTGATAAACGTCATGGAAGGATAGTTGCAAGTGGAACGTATACTGTAAATGGCCGACCATTGGGAGCACGGATATACAGAACGGACTTGGGGTGTGTGGTGAGTAGAACGAGCTGGATCTTGTTGACTACAAGATCCTTGATTAGGGTTGTTAACCAGAGACAATCAGGAAAGCTCTAGTTAACAAATATAACCAGGAGACCCGGGTGTCCTTGGAGAAGGAGCACGCGGTGTCGACCAACACCCTGGAGTTGTTCAGGGAGAGGTGGGCGCCGCGGGGAGTGGAGTGCATCATTTCTCCCTCCAACTCTATTTTGATTTAGTCCCTACCCTCCCCTTCACTGTTTTGATCACACAGCACTGCCCTTTGATGTGAAGGGCAGTGCTTGTCACTGGCCACCCGGGTAAAAAAAAAAAAAAAATAAACAGGAGATTTCTGCTCCTGGGAGAAAAAAAAAAGAAAAAAGAAAAAAAATAAACAGGAGAAAAAAAATATATATAACCAGGAGAACGCGGTGTCGACCAACACCCTGGAGTTGTTCAGGGAGACGTGGGCGCCGCAGGGAGTGGAGTGCATCATTTCTCCCTCCAATTCTATTTTGATTTAGTCCCTACCCTCCCCTTCACTGTTTTGATCACACAGCACTGTCCCTTGCTGTGAAGGGCAGTGTTTGTCACTGGCCACCCGGGTGTTTTCCTATCTTCCTGGTGGTGGAATTTGATTAAAAAAAAAGAAAAAAAGAAAAAAAAATATAACCAGGAGACCCGGGTGTCCTTGGAGAAGGAGCACGCGGTGTCGACCAACACCCTGGAGTTGTTCAGGGAGAGGTGGGCGCCGCGGGGAGTGGAGTGCATCATTTCTCCCTCCAACTCTATTTTGATTTAGTCCCTCCCCTCCCCTTCACTGTTTAGATCACACAGCACTGTCCCTTGATGTGAAGGGCAGTGCTTGTCACTGGCCACCCGGGTGTTTTCCTGTCTTCCTGGTGGTGGAAATTGAATAAAGATTGGTGCACTTTGTGTCTTCCACTGTGTCTCACACCTGCTCACACACACCATGGGTTCTGGGGATAAAATAAGCACTACCGCACTTAGGTGGTAGTGTGGGGGTTAAAAAGAAAAAAGGGGAGTGTGGAGAAAAAAAAAGAAAAGAAAAAAATAAATAGGGATTCACACAGCATTGTCCTTTGATGGGAAGGGCACTGCTTGTCACAGGCCACTTGGGAAAAGATAAAAAAATAAAAAACAAAAAAAAAAATATAACCAGGAGACCCGGGTGTCCTTGGAGAAGGAGCACGCGGTGTCGACCAACACCCTGGAGTTGTTCAGGGAGAGGTGGGCGCCGCGGGGAGTGGAGTGCATCATTTCTCCCTCCAACTCTATTTTGATTTAGTCCCTCCCCTCCCCTTCACTGTTTTGATCACACAGCACTGTCCCTTGATGTGAAGGGCAGTGTTTGTCACCGGCCACCCGGGTGTTTTCCTATCTTCCTGGTGGTGGAATTCGAATAAAGATTGGTGCACTTTGTGTCTTCCACTGTGTCTCACACCTGCACACACACACCATGGGTGCTGGGGATAAAATAAGCACTACCGCACTTAGGTGGTAAAAGAAAAAAAAAAATATAACCAGGAGACCCGGGTGTCCTTGGAGAAGGAGCACGCGGTGTCGACCAACACCCTGGAGTTGTTCAGGGAGAGGTGGGCGCCGCAGGGAGTGGAGTGCATCATTTCTCCCTCCAATTCTATTTTGATTTAGTCCCTACCCTCCCCTTCACTGTTTTGATCACACAGCACTGTCCCTTGCTGTGAAGGGCAGTGTTTGTCACTGGCCACCCGGGTGTTTTCCTATCTTCCTGGTGGTGGAAATTGAATAAAGATTCGTGCACTTTGTGTCTTTCACTGTGTCTCACCCCTGCACACACACACACCATGGGTGCTGGGGATAAAATAAGCACTACTGCACTTAGGTGGAAAAAAAAAGAAAAAAAAAAGAAATAAATCCCCCCCGGTCTCTCTGGGGAAGAGGCACCGGCCCTTGGAGGGGAGGGACACTAAAAAAAAGAAAAGAAAAAAAAAAAGTATAACCAGGAGACCCGGGTGTCCTTGGAGAAGGAGCACGCGGTGTCGACCAACACCCTGGAGTTGTTCAGGGAGAGGTGGGTGCCGCAGGGAGTGGAGTGCATCATTTCACCCTCCAACTCTATTTTGATTTAGTCCCTACCCTCCCCTTCACTGTTTTGATCACACCGCACTGTCCCTTGATGTGAAGGGCAGTGCTTGTCACTGGCCACCCGGGTGTTTTCCTATCTTCCTGGTGGTGGAAATTGAATAAAGATTGGTGCACTTTGTGTCTTCCACTGTGTCTCACACCTGCACACACACACACCATGGGTGCTGGGGGAAAAAATAAGCACTACTGCACTTAGGTGGTAGTGTGGGGGTTAAAAAAAAGAAAGGGGAAAAAGAAAAAAAAAGAAAAAAGGAAAAAAAAATAAATAAATGAAGAGGAGTGCTGCCCTTTGATGTGAAGGGCAGTGCTTGTCACTGGCAAAAAAAGAATAAAAAAAAAAATACCTGGACAGTGTGAAGGGCAGTGTTTGTCACTGGCCACCCGGGTGTTTTCCTATCTTCCTGGTGGTGGAAAAAAAAAACCAACCAGGAGACCCGGGTGTCCTTGGAGAAGGAGCACGCGGTGTCGACCAACACCCTGGAGTTGT
The DNA here is from genome assembly GCF_037043375.1 of Chiloscyllium plagiosum. Lineage (NCBI taxonomy): Eukaryota > Metazoa > Chordata > Chondrichthyes > Orectolobiformes > Hemiscylliidae > Chiloscyllium > Chiloscyllium plagiosum. The sequence continues at coordinate 41,882,353 of NW_028270149.1, forward strand.
TCAGGGAGAGGTGGGCGCCACAGGGAGTGGAGTGCATCATTTCTCCCTCCAATTCTATTTTGATTTAGTCCCTACCCTCCCCTTCACTATTTTGATCACACAGCACTGTCCCTTGATGTGAAGGGCAGTGCTTGTCACTGGCCACCCGGGTGTTTTCCTATCTTCCTGGTGGTGGAAATTGAATAACGATTCGTGCACTTTGTGTCTTCCACTGTGTCGCACACCTGCACACACACACCATGGGTGCTGGGGATAAAATAAGCACTACCGCACTTAGGTGGTAGTGTGGGGGTTAAAATTAAAAAAATATATATATAACCAGGAGACCCGGGTGTCCTTGGAGAAGGAGCACACGGTGTCGACCAACACCCTGGAGTTGTTCAGGGAGAGGTGGGCGTCGCAGGGAGTGGAGTGCATTATTTCTCCCTCCAACTCTATTTTGATTTAGTCCCTACCCTCCCCTTCACTGTTTTTGATCACACAGCACTGCCCTTTGATGTGAAGTGCAGTGTTTGTCACTGGCCACCCGGGTGTTTTCCTATCTTCCTGGTGGTGGAAATTGAATAAAGATTCGTGCACTTTGTGTCTTCCACTGCGTCTCACACCTGCACACACACACCATGGGTGCTGGGGATAAAATAAGCACTACCGCACTTAGGTGGTAGTGTGGGGGTTAAAGGAAAAAAATATATCTATAAACAGAAAAAGAAAGAAAAAAAAAAATTAACAAGGAATTCACTGTCTTGTCATATGTGGAACTGAAAAAAAAATATATATAACCAGGAGACCCGGGTGTCCTTGGAGAAGGAGCACGCGGTGTCGACCAACACCCTGGAGTTGTTCAGGGAGAGGTGGGCGCCGCAAGGAGTGGAGTGCATTATTTCTCCCTCCAACTCTATTTTGATTTAGTCCCTACCCTCCCCTTCACTGTTTTGATCACACCGCACTGCCCTTTGATGTGCAGGGCAGTGCTTGTCACTGGCCACCCGGGTGTTTTCCTATCTTCCTGGTGGTGGAAATTGAATAAAGATTCGTGCACTTTGTCTTCTATTGTGTCTCACACCTGCACACACACACCATGGGTGCTGGGGATAAAATAAGCACTACCGCACTTAGGTGGTAGTGTGGGGGTTAAAATAAAAAAAAAGAAAAAAGAAGTAAACAGAAGATCTCCTTTGATGTGAAGGGCAGTGCTTGTCACTGGCCACCCGGGTGTTTTCCTATCTTCCTGGTGGTGGAAATAAAAAAAAAAAAATTTATCCAGGAGACCCGGGTGTCCTTGGAGAAGGAGCACGCGGTGTCGACCAAAACCCTGGAGTTGTTCAAGGAGAGGTGGGCGCTGCAGGGAGTGGAGTGCATCATTTCTCCCTCCAATTCTATTTTTATTTAGTCCCTACCCTCCCCTTCACTATTTTGATCACACAGCACTGCCCTTTGATGTGAAGGGCAGTGTTTGTCACTGGCCACCCGGGTGTTTTGCTATCTTCCTGGTGGTGAAATTTGAATAAAGATTCGTGCACTTTGTGTGCCTTTCACTGTGTCTCACCCCTGCACACACACACACCATGGGTGCTGGGTATAAAATAAGCACTACTGCACTTAGGCGGTAGTGTGGGGGTTAATATATATAAAAAAAAAAGAAAAAAGAAAAAAAAAACAGGAAAAAAAATTTAACCAGGAGACCCGGGTGTCCTTGGAGAAGGAGCACACGGTGTCGACCAACACCCTGGAGTTGTTCAGGGAGAGGTGGGCGTCGCAGGGAGTGGAGTGCATTATTTCTCCCTCCAACTCTATTTTAATTTAGTCCCTACCCTCCCCTTCACTGTTTTGATCACACAGCATCACCCTTTGATGTGCAGGGCAGTGCTTGTCACTAGCCACTCGGGTGTTTTTCCCCTATTGAGAGTTGGATCAGTGTGAATGTGTACATACGTGCAAGGACTCTCCTCCGTGAAGGGGACTGTCCCAGGACGAGCTGCCCCACATTGGGAGAGAGAGGAAGAAGGAAGAAGAGGAGGAGGCAGAAGCAGAAGGAGGTCAGAGATTTTGAGTCTGGGGCCTATGTTTGGAGCTGCAGCCTGGGCCTCACCCAGGTCAAGGCAGTTTTGCTGCTGACCTGGGGGCCCACTCCCACTGGTCTCTGGGACCCCGCCTAGACCTGCCTCCGCTGCTGCTGCTTGGGGCCTGCCTTACTGCTGCTGCCTGGGTCTTGCCTTGGGGCCCCTCCCAGGACCTCCACCACTGCTGCTGTTATTACAGGCCCACCTCCACTGCTGCTGCCTGGGACTCAATTTTGGGGCTGCCTGGGACTTGCCTTGGGGACCCTCTCCAACAGGTCTGCCCCCTCACCGCTGCGACCAAGGGCCTGCCCAGGACTTTCCAGAGGCCTGCCTCCACTGCTGCTGTTGTCGGAGACCTGCCTCCACCACCGCTGCCTGGGACTTGCCTTGGGGCCCCTCCCCACAACCTCCACCACTACTGCCGCCTGGGACTAATTTTGGGGCTGCCTGGGACTTGCCTTGGGGACCCTCCCCAACAGGCCTGCCCCCACTGCTGCAACCAAGGGAATTGCCTAGGACTTGCCAGAGGCCTGCCTCCACCACCGCTGCCTGGAACACGCCTTGGGCCCATCTCCACCACTACTGCTGCCTGGGACTCAATTTTGGGGCTGTATGGGACTTGCCTTGGGGACTCTCCCCAACAGGTCTGCCCCCCACCGTTGTGACCGAGGGCGAACCTGGGACTCGCCAGAGGCCTGCCTCCACCGCTGCTGTTGCCTGAGGCCGGTCTCCACCGTCGCTGCCTGGGGCACAACAATATCCAGCAGCAGAGTATGGCGAGCCCAAAGGTTGCGGGGCCCAGCCGCACCTACGCCGGGGTAGCTGCTGCCTTAGGCTCGGCTGTCCCAACCATGGCCGCAACCACGACCCCCTTCAGGCACTTAACCAAACGCCTGTGGATAAAGGCCTGCCCCATCCCAATATGACCATCGAGGCCTGCAGCAAGGCCATGGCTAGTGTGGTCGGCCCACTGGCCATCGTCGCTGCGGCCCGGATGTACGGGAAGGCCGTCTTTTTTCTTAAGACCGAGCAGACGGTCCACCTGGCCGTAGAGAGGGGGCTCACTGTGGGCGGGACACATTTGCCCGTCGACCATTTGGAGGTTACGGCCCAGAGGGTCGTGATCTCCAACGTCCCGCCCTTCATTGCGAGCGAGCTCCTCCTTCCCCACCTCAACACCTTGGGGGAGGTCCGGTCAGGTGTCCAACCGCTCCTGCTCGTCTTAAGAACCCCGCCCTCCGACACATCTACTCCTTCCGACGCCAGGTGTTTATTTGCCTGGCCCGGGAGGAGGTCACCGAGGGCTCATTCACCGTCCTCCATGAGGGCGCGGCCTACCGTGCCTTCTGGACAGCGGATGGTGTGCGGTGCCACCTGTGCCGCGAGGTGGGGCACATAAGAAAAAACTGCCCAGCCCAGAAGGCTGCCCAGCCCACGCCAACGGCTGATGGTGGTGCCGCCACACCCGCACCCACTCCCCCTCCCCCTCCCCCAAAGTCAACACCACAAGCCCCGGCACCGGAGGCTAGGCCGGAGGCATCCAATGCTCAAGCCACTGGCAGGGAGGGGGGTGAGCATCCGGCTGGCCAGAAGGCGCTGAAGAAGACGCGACGCGTCAGGCCCGTCCATGGGAAGACCACCCTATCCCCTTCCCCGACACCTAGCCCGCGACCTGCCCCGCCCCGGCACGACAATGCACCTGCGGCCGTGCCAGCGTCACCCCGGCACGGGAACCCTGACCCCCAAACCTCGTACCTGACCCTGGCCCCACTGACCCAAAATCCACCCCCCATCCCGATAGAGAAACCCCTGGGGCTTCGACATCTGCCCCTGGCGTTGTAACACCTGGACGGGAGCCCGAGCGCAGCCACACCCTGGCACTAACCTGGGGGGAGCCACTGCTACCCCACCTCCTGCAGCGACCGTGTCTCCAGGCCCCGGAGAGGGAACTAGGCTCCTGCCCCGCCCGTCATCTGAAAAACCAGGAGCGGGGCAGGAAGTGACACTGCTGACCCTCCCCACCCTGGCCACACCCCCTGTCTTCCCCCAGCCAATCGTATTCCGGGAAAGGCTAGGGGGAGGGACCTCGGGCCCCATGACCACCAAGGCGGGTGGGGAGGGGAAGGCCCATAAATTCCTCCCTGTCTGCCTGGGGAAGAGGCACTGGCCCTTGGAGGGGAGGGACTCTCCAGCAGCGCGCCGGCGGGAGTGAGTGACTGTCTGTGTGCTGGGACTCTCCTCTGCTATTGCCTCACACAGGAAGGGAGAAAGGAGGAGAAGAAGAAGAAGGAGAAGAAGAAGAAGAAGGAGAAAGGCAGGAGGTGGGAGCCTTTTTGGTCTGGCTCCTGGTCTTGGAGCTGCGGCCTAGGCCTCGCCACCGCAGGTCTCTGGGGCTCTGCCCGGACCTGTCTCGGCTGTTGCTGCTTGGGGCCTGCCTCCAATACAGTCTGGGACTTGCCTTGGGGCCCCTCGCGGGACCTCCACCGCTGCTGCTGTGGTCTGAGGCCTGCCTCCGCAACTGCTGCCTGGGACTCGGCTTGGGGCTGCCTGGGACTTGCCTTGGGGACTCTCTCCAACAGGTCTGCCCCCACCACTGCAACCGAGGGGACTTCCCAGGACTCGCCAGAGGCCTGCCTCCACCGCTGCTGCCTGGGACTCGCCTTGGGCCCATCTCCACCACTACTGCCTGGGACTTGCCTCGGGGACTCTCCCCAACAGGTCTGCCCCCACCACTGCGACCGAGGGCTTACCTTGGACTCGCCCGAGGTCCGCTTCTGCCACCGCTGTCGCTGCCTGGGACTTGCCTCTGGCGACTCGCCTCGGGCCCCTCCACCACTGCTGCTACCAGGGGCCCACCTCCACCGCTGCCTGGGGCCGAAGTACAAAGCGGCAGAATATGGCGAGCCCCAAAGTCGCCGGGCCCAGCCGCACCTACGCCGGGGTAGCCGCTGCCTTGGGCCCGGCTCCCACAACCCCGGCTGCGACGTCGACCCCCTTCAGGCACCTGACCAAACGCCTGGGGGTCAAGGCCTATCCCCACCCCAACATGACCATCGAGGCCTGCAGCAAGGCCATGGCTAGTGTGGTCGGCCCACTGGCCATCGTCGCTGCGGCCCGCATGTACGGGAAGGCCGTATTTTTCCTGAGGACCGAGCAGGCGGTCCACCTGGCCGTGGAGAGGGGGCTCGCTGTGGGCGGGACACATTTGCCCGTCGACCCTCTGGAGGTTACGGCCCAGAGGGTCGTGATCTCTAACGTCCCGCCCTTCATTGCCAGCGAGCTCCTCCTCCCCCACCTCAACACCCTGGGGGAGATCCGGTCGGGTGTCCAGCCGCTCCTGCTCGGTCTGAAGGACCCTGCCCTCCGACACGTTTACTCCTTCCGGCGCCAGGTGTTCATTTGCCTGGCCCGGGAGGAGGTCACCGAGGGCTCATTTACTGTCCTCCATGAGGGCGCGGCCTATCGCGCCTTCTGGACGGCGGACGGCGTGCGGTGCCACCTGTGCCGCGAGGTAGGGCACATACGAAAAAACTGCCCCGCCCAGAAAGCCGCCCAGCCCACACCAATGGCTGACGGTGGTGCCGCCGCACCCACTCCCCCTCCCCCGAAGTCAACACCACAGGCCCCGGCACCGGAGGCTAAGCCAGAGGCTCCCAATGCTCCAGCCTCTGGCAGGGAGGGGGGTGAGCGTCCGGCAGGCCAGAAGGCGCAGAGAAAGACGCGACGCGTCAAGCCCGCCCATGGGGAGACCACCCTATCCCCTTCCCCGGAACCTAGCCCACGACCTACCCCGCCCCGGCACGACAATGCCCCTGCGGCCGTGCCAGCGTCGCCCCGGCGCGGGACCCCTGACCCTCAAACCCCCGAACCTGTACCTGACCCTGACCCCAATGACACTACACCCACTCCCCACCCCGATGGAGAAACCCCTCGGGCTTTAACACCTGGCCCGGGGGCCCCCGAGCCCGAGCCCTGCCCAACCCAGCCACGCCCTGGCACTAACCTGGGGGAGGCCACCGCTGTTCCGCCTCCTGCAACGGCCGTGTCTCCGGGCCCCGGAGAGGGAACTAGGCCCCTGCCCCGCCCACCCTCACCTGATAAACCGGGGGTGGGGAAGGAAGTGACACGGCTGGCCCTCCCCACCCTGGCCACGCCCCCTGTCTTCCCCCAGCCATTCGTATTCCGGGAAAGGCTGGGGGGAGGGACCCCGGGCCCCATGACCACCGAGGCGGGCGGGGAGGGGAAGGCCCAGAAATCCCCCCCGGTCTCTCTGGGGAAGAGGCACCGGCCCTTGGAGGGGAGGGACTCTCCTGCAGCGCGCCGGCGGCGCTGCCCCTCTCCGGGGGACGAGCCAACGGTGCCCCTCGACTGTCCCGCACCGCGGCCCGACTCGCCCAAACCCCTGGGGGCTACAGCAGGGCCTCCTGCTGCCTTGACTCCTCCGGCCCCTGGGGAGGACCTCGATGACCACGAGGGCCGTGGTGCGGGCGACGACGGAGGACCCTCTGCTGGGTCGTCGAGCGGTGGAGGGGAGGAGGGTGTTATCCTCGCTCCTCCCTCCCAGACTGTTTTTCCGGGGGCCTTGGCCCTGGGGGATGACCTTTTCCTGGGGGATGACCTTTTCCCCGAGGAGCCAGGCGTCCCGGTGTCGGGAGAGGAGCGGGGCCCCGAGCCTCTGCCGCCCGACGACCCGAACTCGGGGCGTTCCGGGAAGGGGTGCGTCGAGGAAGGTACCGCCGGTGACCCTGGGGGTGGGGTCGCCGGGGGTTTGAGGCCGGTTGGCGGCGCCGGACCAGCCCCCATTCTCTCGGTGGGGGAGGGGTCGGTGACCGAGGGCGACCTCCCGGAGGAGGGTTCGGGATCGGTGGCGGACACCGGGGACGACGCGGACTCCGTCTGCAGTGACTTTTTTGAGTCCCGGGTGCCCCCCACCGATCTCTCCCTCATCCCCCTCGAGGAACTCCGGGAATTTGTCGAGGAAACTCGGAGTCGCCGGGATAGAGCCCAACTGGCGCTCGACCGCTGGAGCTCTTTTGAGAAAGTTTACTGGTCGGCCCTCGCTGCCCGCCAGGCGCCTGGGCTCGACATTAACGAGCGAAAGCGAGTCAGGAACTTCCTGGGGGCACTCCTGGTGAGGGCGAGGGACTTCAGTGCCCCTCCCTCGTCCTCCCTGTAAATATATACACGGGTTTGTTAACTGTACTGGTGGTGGTTGCACAACGCTTCCGACATGGAGACAACTATAGCCAGCCTCAACATCAACGGCAGCAGGGAGTCGCAGCGCAGATTCCAGACCCTCTCGGTCCTTCGGGACGGGAGGTATGCGGTGTGCTTCCTGCAAGAAACCCACACTACCCCGGGAGACGAAGCCACCTGGCTCCTGGAGTGGCGAGGGGGGGTCTACATGAGTCACCTCACCCGCAGATCTGGCGGGGTGGCTATCCTGTTGGCCCCGCATTTTCAGCCGGAGATCTTGGGGGTCAGGGAGCCAGTGCCAGGCCGTTTGCTTCACCTGACGGTTCGGCTGGGGGGCGCGGTGCTTCACTTGGTGAACGTCTACGCTCCCCCGGCCGGGCCGAGGCAAGCGAGCTTCTTCCAAGAAGTGTCCGCTCATCTCGCTTCCATCGACGAGGGCCAGTGCGTCGTCCTCGGGGGAGATTTTAATTGCGTCCTCGAGGGCAGGGACCACGGCGGTGCCCGCACTGACCGCGCGTCAGGGAAGAGGTTGGGGGACTTGGTCAAGTCCTTCGACCTGGTGGACGTCTGGCGGAATCTCCATCCCGACTCCATCGCCTTCACCTTCGTGAGGCCTGGGGTCGGAGTGTCCAGAATCGACCGCCTGTACGTTTCGCGGGCGTACGCCTCCTGTTTCCCGAAGGCCTCCATGCGGCAGGTGTCGTGCACGGACCACCACCTGGTGTGGGCGGAACTCCTTCCGTTCGGCGCCAGGCTCGGCTCCGCGTACTGGCACTTTAACAACCTGCTGCTGGAGGACGAGCGGTTCCGGGACTCGTTTCGTCGCTTCTGGGCCGGCTGGAGAAGGAAGCGGGGAAGCTTCCCCTCCCTGAGGCTATGGTGGGACGTGGGCAAGGCTCACGTCCGCGTCTTCTGTCAGGAGTACGCGAGGGGGTCGACGAAGAGGCGGAAATCCAGGATCGGGGAGTTGGAGAGGGAGTTGCTCGACCTGGAGTCACGCCTCGGTCAGCCCGACGCGGACCCGGCCCTGCGCGGGGTGTACGAAGAGAAGAAGGCCGCGCTCCGGGACCTGCAGCTCGTCGGGGCTCGGGGCGCGTACGTGAGGTCGCGGATCCAGCTCCTCCAGGACCTGGACCGCGGCTCCCCCTTCTTCTACTCGCTGGAAAAAAGGCGTGGCACCCGTCAGCAGCTCCTTGTGCTGCTGGCCGACGACGGGTCCCTCGTCTCGGATCCGGAGGGCGTCAGGGCCCACGTCCGAAACTATTACACAGCCCTGTTCTCTCCGGATCCGTCCAGCGAGGATGCTCGCAGAGTTCTGTGGGAGGACCTGCCGCAGCTCGGCCCGGAGGACGCCGGAAGGCTCGACGCTCCCGTCACTTTGGAGGAGCTGACCGGCGCCCTCGACCGGCTCTCGAGGGGCAAAACCCCGGGGCTGGACGGGCTGACTGTGGAGTTCTTCAGGGCGTTCTGGGACGTCCTGGGGAGCGACTACGCACAGGTCCTGGGGGAGTGTTTAAATGCCGGACAGCTGCCCCTTTCTTGGCGCAGGGCGGTCATCGTCCTGCTGCCAAAGAAGGGGGACCTTCGTTCCTTAAAGAACTGGCGTCCGGTCTCCCTCCTCGGCACGGATTACAAAATCTTCGCCAGGGTGTTGTCTTCTCGCCTGGCCTCCGTGCTGGCCCACATGATCCACCCGGACCAGTCCTACACGGTCCCGGGCCGGAGGATACACGATAACGTCCACCTGGTCCGGGACCTGATCCATTTCTGTCGACGGGCTGGTCTGCCGAGCGCCTTCCTGTCTCTCGACCAGGAGAAGGCGTTCGACAGGGTCGATCACGAGTACCTGCTCGGGACTCTGCGGGCATTCGGGTTCGGGGCGCAGTTCGTCGCCCGGATCCGACTTTTGTACGCCGCCGCAGAGTGTCTGGTTAAAGTTAACGGGTCCCTGACGGCGCCCCTTCGCTTCGGGAGAGGAGTGCGTCAAGGCTGCCCCCTGTCCGGCCAGCTGTATTCCCTGTGCGTGGAGCCTTTCCTGCGCCTCTTGCGGAGGAGGTTGTCGGGGCTGGTTCTGCGCGGCGCGGGCACGGGGGTGGTCCTCTCGGCCTACGCCGACGACGTGCTCCTCACTTTCACCGACCCGGCTGACCTGGGGAGGATGCGCGAGTGCCAGGCCGTGTACTCGGCGGCGTCTTCCGCCAGGATCAACTGGGCCAAATGTTCCGGACTACTGGTCGGCCCGTGGCGGGTGGACTCTCTGCCGGAGGAGTTACGGGGGTTCAGCTGGAGTACCACCCATCTCCTCTACCTGGGGGTCTACCTCAGCCCGGCTGAGGAATCCTGGCCGGCCAACTGGCAGGAGCTGGAGGCCAAAGTCTCGGCTCGCCTAGGCCGCTGGACAGGACTGCTCCGAGTGCTATCTTACAGGAGTCGAGTGCTGGTCATAAACCAGCTGGTGGCCGCCATGCTGTGGTACCGGCTGGTCACTTTGGTCCCTCCTCTTGGCTTTGTCGCTGGCATCCAGAGAACGTTGGTCGATTTCTTCTGGGACAAAAAGATGCACTGGGTCGCCGCGCAGGCTCTGAGTCTCCCTATTGAGGAGGGCGGTCAGTCGCTGGTGTGCGCCCGCACCCAGGTCGCGACGTTCCGCCTTCAGACCTTGCGGCGATACCTTTACGTCGAGCCTCCTCCTAGATGGTGCGCCCTGGCGACGTATTTTTTCCGCCAGGTGCGTAACCTCAACTACGACACGCAGCTCCTGTTCGTCGACCGTGACGGTTTGGAGGTCGCCCTCAAGACGCTGCCTGTCTTTTACCAGGACCTGATCACTGTCTGGAACATGGTCGAATCGCGTCGCGCCTACCCTCCGGCTGGAGTAGCGGCTGTCGTCAGGGAGCCGTTGCTCAGGAATCCGCACCTCCGTACTCGCGGGTTCGAGTGGCTGTCGGAGGAGAGGGCCGCGGCGGCGAGGGTGACCAGGGTCGGGGACGTGCTGGGTGCCGGGGGCCTGGGCTGGACGCTGCCGCAGGACATAGCAGGCAGGGCGGCGGTAGACGTCCAGTACGTGGCCACCGCCATCCGACGCCTCAAAACGGCGGTGCTCGGACCCGACGTAGTACACCAGTTGGAGGACGCTCAGGTGTGCGGTGGGATCCCGTCCGAGCTCACCCCAGCCCGGACGGAATTTCACATTGGCCCCAAGGTCCCGTACTTCCCGCGGGAGCCTGTGCCCCACAACCTGAGCCGCCTCCGAAATTTTAACTTTGTTTCGTTTAGGGAGGTGAACAGGAGAGCCCTGTACAGACTGCTGCTGCACACCGTCCACCTCTTCTCCCTCATCCACCGTCCGGACACGCCTTGGCGTGCCCATTTGCCACCGGGCGGTGGGGATCCCCAGTGGAGGGCTCTCTACGCGGGAGTCCTCCCCCTTTCTCTCGGGGATCTGGGGTGGAGGGTGCTGCACGCAGCAGTCCCCTGCAACCGCAGATTGCGGTGGTTCACGGACTCCCAGCCCAACTGCTTGTTCTGTGGCGCTGTGGAGTCCGTGGACCACGTGTATATTGGGTGTGGGCGTTTGCACTCCCTTTTTGATTTTCTGAAAAACCTTCTCCTCTGTTTTTGGCTGCACTTCAGTCCCACGCTCCTGATCTTTGGGCACCCGGTACGGAGGAAGGAGGGCAGGTCTGAAGACCTCCTCGTGGGTCTGCTCCTGGGCCTGGCCAAACTGGCCATCAACAGGTCCAGGCAGCGGGCCGTGGAGGGGGTCGTTAGGGCCGACTGCCTGCCCCTCTTCCGCGGTTACGTTAGAGCCCGGGTGTCCTTGGAGAAGGAGCACGCGGCGTCGACCAACACCCTGGAGTTGTTCAGGGAGAGGTGGGCGCCGCAGGGAGTGGAGTGCATCATTTCTCCCTCCAATTCTATTTTGATTTAGTCCCTACCCTCCCCTTCACTGTTTTGATCACACAGCACTGTCCTTTGATGTGAAGGGCAGTGTTTGTCACTGGCCACCCGGGTGTTTTCCTGTCTTCCTGGTGGTGGAAATTGAATAAAGATTGGTGCACTTTGTGTCTTTCACTGTGTCTCACACCTGCACACACACACCATGGGTGCTGGGGATAAAATAAGCACTACCGCACTTAGGTGGTAGTGTGGGGGTTAAATTAAAAAAAAAAAAAAAAAAGAAAGAAAAAAAAAAAAAAAAAAAAAAAATCCCCCCCGGTCTCTCTGGGGACGAGGCACCGGCCCTTGGAGGGGAGGGACTCTCCTGCAGCGCCGGCGGTGCTGCCCCTCTCCGGGGGACGAACCAACGGTGCCCCTCGACTGTCCCGATTTAAAAAAAAAAAAAAAAAAAAAAATTCCTCCCTGTCTGCCTGGGGAAGAGGCACCGGCCCTTGGAAGAGAGAGACACTCCAGCAGTGCACCGGTGACGCTGCCCCTCTCCAGGGGACGAGCCAATGGTGCCTCTTGACTGTCCCGCACTGCGGCCTGACCTACCAAAACCCCCAGGGGCTACAGCAGGGCCTCCTGCTGCCTCAACTCCTCTGGCCCCTGGGGAGGTCTTTAACAACCACACGGGCCACTGTGTGGGGGGCGACGGCAGACCCTCTGCTGGGTCGTGGAGGGGAGGAAGGTGTTATCCTCGCTCCTCCCTCCCAGACTGTTTTTCCGGGAGCCTTGGCCCTGGGGGAATGACCTTTTCCTGGGGGAGGACCTTTTCCCTGAGGAGACAGGTGTCCCAGTGTCAGGAGAGGAGTCGGGCGCCAAGCCTCTGCTGCCCAGCGACCCAAACTCGGGGTGTTCCGGGAAGGGGTGCGCCGAGGAAGGTACTGCTGGTGACCCTGGGGGTGGGGTTGCTGGGGTATGAGGCCAGTTGGTGGTGAGGGTGACCTCCCGGAGGAGGGTTCGGGATCAGTGGTGGACACCGGGGACGATGCGGACTCTGTCTGCAGCGACATTTTCGAGTCCCAGGTGCCCCCCACCGATCTCCCCCTCATTTTCCCCCCCCTGGGAATTTGTTGAGCAAACTCGGAGTCGCCGGGATAGAGCCCAACTGGCACTTGACTGCTGGAGCTCCTTTGAAAGAGTTTACTGGTCGGCCCACGCTGCTTGCCAGGTGCCTAGGCTCGACGTGAATGAGCGAAAGAGAGTCAGGAACTTCCTGGAGGCACTCCTGGTGAGGGCGAGGGACTTCTGTGCCCCTCCCTCGTCCTCCCAGTAAATGTGTATATAGGTTTTTAACTGTACTGGTGGTGGTTGCACAACGCTCCTGACATGGAGACAACTATAGCCAGCAGGGAGTCACAGCGCAGATTCCAGACCCTCTCGGTCCTCCGAAACGGGAGGTATGCAGTGTGCTTCCTGCAAGGAACCCACACTATGCCAGGTGACGAAGCCACCTGGCTCCTGGAGTGGCGGGGGGGGTCTACATGAGTCACCTCACCTGCAGATCTAGCGGGGTGGCTATCCAGTTGGCCCCACATTTTCAACCAGAGATCTTGGGGGTCAGGGAGCCTGTGCCAGGCTGTTTGCTTCACCTGACGGTTCGGCTGGGGGGCGCGGTGCTTCACTTGGTGAACATCTACGTTCCCCTGGCCGGGCCGAGGCAAGCGAGCTTCTTTGAAGAAGTGTCCGCTCATCTCGTTTCCATCGATGAGAACCAGTGCGTCGTCCTCTGGGGAGACTTTAACTGTGTCCTCGAGGGCAGGGACCACGGCGGTGCCCGCACTGGTTGGGCGTCGGGGAGGAGGTTAGGGGACTTGGTCAAGTCCTTCGACCTGGTGGACGTCTGGCAGAATCTCCATCGCCTTCACCTTCGTGAGGCCTGGGATCGGAGCATCTAGAATCAACCGCCTATACGTTTCGTGGGCGTACGCCTCCTGTTTTCCGAAGGCCTCCATGTGGCAGGTGTCGTGCACGGACCATGTGGCAGGTGTCGTGCACATCCATGTGGCAGGTGTCGTGCACGGCAGAACTCCTTCCGTTCGGCGCCAGGCTGGGCTCCGCGTACTGGCACTTTAACAACCTGCTGGAGGACGAGCGGTTCCAGGACTCATTTCGTCGTTTCTGGGCCGGCTGGAGAAGGAAGCAGGGAAGCTTCCCCTCCCTGAGGCTATGGTGGGACGTGGGCAAGGCTCACGTCCGCCTCTTCTGTCAGGAGTACACGAGGGGGTCGACGAAGAGGCGGAAATCCAGGATTGGGGAGTTGGAGAGGGAGTTGCTCGACCTGGAGTCACGCCTCGGTCAGCCCGACGCGGACCCGTCCCTGCGCAGGGCGTACAAAAAGAAGGCGGCCGCACTCCGGGACCTGCAGCTCGTTGGGGCTCGGGGCGCGTACGTGAGGACCTGGACAGCGGCTCCCCCTACTTCTACTCGCTAGAAAAAAGGCGTGGCACCCGTCAGCAGCTCCTTGTGCTGCTGGCCGACGACGGGTCCCTCGTCTCGGATCCGGAGGGGATCAGGGCCCACGTCCGAAACTATTACACGGCTCTGTTCTCTCCGGATCCGTCCAGCGAGGATGCTCGCAGAGTTCTGTGGGAGGACCTGCCGCAGCTCAGCCCGGAGGATGCCGGAAGGCTCGACGCTCCCGTCACTTTAGAGGAGCTGACCGGCGCCCTCGACCGGCTCTCGAGGGGCAAAACCCCGGGGCTGGACGGGCTGACTGTGGAGTTCTTCAGGGTGTTCTGGGACGTCCTGGAGAGTGACTACGCACAGGTCCTGGGGGAGTGTCTAAATGCCAGAGAGCTGCCCCTTTCTTGGCGCAGGGCGGTCATCGTCCTGCTGCCAAAGAAGGGGGACCTTCGTTCCTTGAGGAACTGGCGTCCGGTCTCCCTTCTCAGCACGGATTACAAAATCTTCGCCAGGGTGTTGTCTTCTCGCCTGGCTTCCGTGCTGGCCCACATGATTCACCCGGAGCAGACCTACACAGTCCTGGGCCGGAGGATACACGGCAACGTCCACCTGATCCATTTCTGTCGACGGGCTGGTCTGCCCTGCGCCTTCCTGTCTCTCGACCAGGAGAAGGCGTTCGACAGGGTCGATCACGAGTACCTGCTCGGGACTCTGCGGGCATTCCGGTTCGGGACACAGTTCGTCGCCTGGATCCGACTTTTGTACGCCCCCGCAGAGTGTCTGGTTAAAGTTAACGGGTCCCTGACGGCGCCCCTTCACTTCGGGAGAGGAGTGCGTCAAGGCTGCCCCCTGTCCGGCCAGCTGTATTCCCTGTGCGTGGAGCCTTTCCTGCACCTCTTGCGGAGGAGGTTGTCGGGGCTGGTTCTGTGAGGTGTGGGCACGGGGGTGGTCCTCTCTGCCGACGACGTGCTCCTCACTTTCACCGACCCGGCTGACCTGGGGAGGATGCGCGAGTGCCAGGCCAACTGCAGTGCTGCTCTTTTCCAGGCGAAGAGCTTACAGTGCCTCCTTGACCATTTCGCACCACTGCCTGAACTCTCTGGGGTGACAGTGGGGCCTTCCACTGCCATAACTCTTCTGTCCCCTGGAGAGGACTTTGGCTAGAACCAGCCAGTGGTTATTAATGTGCTACTCTTTTTTTCTCTTTTTGAGAAAAGGACAATGCTGATTTTTGTGGCAGGGCTTAGCCCTTGTGCTCTGGTTTTCTTTTTTTTTCATGTGTTTTCACTTTTTATGGTGTTTTAGATGGAGCCCTTGTGAGAAAATGAACCTTTCCAGATGAAGAGAACTGTGTTTATGGTAATAGATTCTGTGTACCAGAAAGGACTCTGTTTGTTGGTAATTGACTCTGTTTTGTTGCTTGTTAATTTTCTGACCTGCACTCTCTTGTGTCTCTGGGTCTGGCAGGCCTTGCTGTGAGCTGGGATGCTCATAGATTGTCCTGAAAGCTGTCACCTCGAGAGCCGGAAGGTGAGTAGGCTCTTCTGAGCACTGTCATCTTGAAGAGGTAATCGGGATGGTTTTCCTAGAGGTGGCCAGAAGGTGTGTCAGGGCAGTCCACAGGTCGAATGGCGCATCGGGGTGGGTGAGAGCCAGGTGGTACATAAGGGCAGACAGAGAGCCGGAAGGTGGGTAGGCTGTCCTCAGCACTGTCACCCTAGGCAGGTACGTGGTGGGCTGTCCTAGAGATGGCCAGAATGTGGGTCAGGGCAGACCAAGAGCTGGAAGTGACAATGGGATGGGCTGCCTTTGTGTGGCTGGTAGGTGGGCGGACGGGTGGTTTGCTAGGTTGTCAGGAGTGTCTGTTCTATGCACTGTTTTATTGTTTGGTTTTATCACACTGTCTGTGATTGCCGTCATTGTTTACTTGATTTAATGGAAGGTGGGATTTGAGATTACCTTGTTTCCCTGCGAACTGGTTGTATGGTGGAGTTTGGGGTCTACCTTTGCTGCTCCTTTCCCCTGTAAATTGCTGTTTCTTGTGTACGGCTGTTCATATTAACTGTTTGTAATTTGTACTTTTTAATACAATAAAAATATAACCAGGAGATTTAGAATTTCCTCAGTTCAGGGCACTGACTCTGAGCTGGCTGGACATAGCCAGTGAACTATAAATAAAGAGTGACTTTGTGACCGGATACGAGCTTCTGTGCAGTTATTTCAAGGCACAAGGCCATTATTCCCTGAAAATGGCAACACCCAGTGGATAAGGTGGCAAAGAAGGCATAGGGCATGCTTGCCTTCATCTATCAGGGCAATGAGTATAAAAGTTAGCAAGTCATGCTACAATTGTATAAGACTTTGAGGTCAAATTTGGAGTCCTGTGTAGGTTTCTGGTCGCTGCACTGGAGGAAGGATTGATGGCTTTGGAAAGGGTGCAGAAGAGCTTTACCAGGATATTCTCTGGATTGGAGTTTACTCACTAGTAGGAGAGGCTGGACAAACTTGGATTGTTTCTTTTTTTTTTTGCAAGAGCATCAGAAGCTGAAGGATAGCATATGAAGTTGAGAGGCATGGATAGTCAGTCTTTCCCTGGGTGGAAATGTGAAATACTGAGGAGCATAGGTTTATAGTGAGGGGAAGAAAGTGTTTTTTTTTAAAGGAAATGTGAGGAAAATCTTTTTTATATACTGGGTAGTAGGTTCCTGGAATGTGCTTCCAGGGGAGGTGATAGAAGCAGATACAAAAGAAAAGTTAAGAGGCAAAGAATAGAGGGACACGGACCATGTGCAGACAGATGGGATTAGTTGAGAATGGAATCATGCTTGGCACAGACCATGGTCGAGGAGCCTGTTCTTGACCTGTACTGTTTTATGTTCTGTGTTCATGTTTGAAGGACATACACTGAAATGGTAGACAAGTGGAAGATTAAATATAACAGGTGTGAGTGATTTTTTTTTTTCAGTCAGTGGTTAAGATCTGGAATGCACTGCCTGAGGGTATTTTTTTTATTTTATTAAACAATGTACAGTTTACAAAACAGTTAACATTTAACATCAGCAGTATACAGAAACAGCAATTTTACAAGGGAGAGGAGTGGCAAAGCCAGGCCCCAAACCCTACCATTCAACTAGTTTTGAGGAAATGAGAACAAACCTCCAAATTCCACTTTCCATCATCATAAAACAGCAAGTACACATAAGACAGTCCAATTACATAAAAAAACACTGCATAAAATACAGACCCACCCCCAGCAACCCACCTTCCGGCCCCTCTAAGGAAGCCTGCCCCCTATGCTCCCACCGGCTCTTGTTCTGCCCCATGTCCTTTCCAGTTCTCGGTCTGCCTTTGCCTGAGGGTATATTGGAGGCTAATTCTATCTTGGCTTCAAAAGGTAATTAGCTCATGATCTAAAGAGGAAGGCTTTGCAATGTTATGGTGTAAAGGTGTTGGAATGGGACTAGGTGAGTTGCTCTTGCAGTGAGTTGAAATAGATGCAACATACTGAGTGGCCTCCTTATGTGGCTGATTCAGTAATCAATATTATAATATTGTACCAGACAATGAATAGGACTGTCAAAAATGCAAATAGAAAATGGGAGAATTATCCAGGACTGATTATTACAAGAGTCTGTAGGGCAAATCAAACTTGCTATGGGAGTCTTACAATAGGTATTGAGCATTTAATTTGTATATTGAGAGAGTGCAATGTCTGTTCCATGTATGGATAAGGGCAGGTGCTGGAACAGTAGTATTGTCATTGGACAATAACTCTGATTCAGTTCAATGTTCTGAGAAAATGTATTCAAATCCCATTACAGCAGATGATCTTTGCCTATGAAAACATTGGTGTTCAAATCCCCATGTGTAGGGAAGAAAATCCACTGTCCTTGCTTGTTGTGGCTTACTTTTCATTTCAGACTCTTAAATGGCCCAGGAAGCCACTCAGTAATACCTAACTGCTAAAATGTCTGGTCAAAGGAATGAAATTGGAAAGTCCAGGAACTACAATAGCACAACCCTGCCAATCACAAAGTTCTCCTTACCAACATCTGGGGGTTTGTGCAAATATCTTCAGTCAGGTCTCCTGAGTGGATGATCCATCTCAGCCTTCTATAGAAATGCCCAGCATAACTGATGTTAGGCTTTAGCTAATTAAATCCATTCCATAAGAGAAATGAATGGAGGTACTGGATTCTACTAAGACACTGGATCCAAACAGAATTCTGGCAACAGAACTGAGGACTTATACTCAAGAACTGATTGCAATGTTGAGCCGAGATGTCCTAGAATAGCTTAAACACTGGCATTTAATTGGCAATGTAGTAAATTGCTCAGTTACATCCTGTCCACAAAAAGCAGGATAAATCTGACCTGGCCAATTTATGTCTTATCAGTCTGTTCTCAAACATTTCATAATTTTGGCAATCATAGAATTCCTACAGTGCTAAAAGAGGCTATGTGGCAAATCAAGTCTGCACTGACTCTCCAAAGAGCATCCCACCCATTATCAGCCCCCATACCCCATCCCTATAAGCCTGCACTTGCCATGTCTAATCTATCTATCTTACACATCCCTGGATGCTACAGATAATTTAGCACAGCCAATCCACCTAGCCTACACATCCCTGGATTATGGGAGGAAACTGGAGCACCCAGAAGAAACTCATGCAGACACTGGGAGAATGTGCAAACTCCACACCTAAAGCCCCTCAGCACTGGTTGGTGAGATATTTGGCACAAAGGAAAATGGCTGTGGTTGATGGAAATGAATTATCGCAGACGTAGGATATCATGCAGAAGTTCCTTAGGGGAGATGTTTTCTAATTAACCTGAACTGAAATGAAATTACACACTTCTGGAGCTGGTGGACATGAAATTAGGCCTCTGGCTCAGAGATAAGGACACTACCATTGTGCCAAAAGAGCCTTCAAATTCCTCAGGATACTGTCCTAGGCCCAATCATCTTTAGCAGTCTCATTAATGCTCAGACCCTCTATCATAGGGTCCAAGGTAGGAATGTTCACTGATGATTGTACAATATCCAACACTAATTATGACTCCTCAGATACTGAAGCCATCTCTGTTCAGTCAGCAAGACTTGGACAGCATTTTGGCTAGACTGACAAATGGTGGGTAATGATCATCTCTAAAAAGAGAGAATCCAACTATCATCCCTTGATGTTTAATGGCATCACCATCACTGAAACCCCACTGTCAACATTTCCAGGGTTACCATTGACCAAAAACAGAACTGGACTAGTCATACAATAGCATCAAGAGCAGTTCAGAGGTTAGAAATCCTGCAGCTAGTAAATAATTTCCTGACTCCCCGAAGTCAATCCACAGAAACACGTCAGGAGTTTGTCCACCATCTATAAGACACAAGTCAGGAGTGTGATGGAATACTGTCTACATCCCTGGATGACTGTAGCTCCAATAACAAGCAAGCATTTTAACTGGGCAAAGCAGCCTGATTGGCACTCCACTGAACAGTTTCAAAATTTATTCCTTCCACCAGCAATTCTCGACAGCCATGTATGCCATTCACAAGATGTACTGCAACAATGCACCAAGTCTCCTTCAACACCACCTTCCAGACACCTACCATCTGGAAAGACAGGAGCAGCAGATACATGGTAACATCACCACCTGCAAGTTTATGCCCAAAACTCTCACTATTGCGACTTGGAACCATATTGCCTTTCCTTCACTGTGGTTGGATCATAATCCTGAAACTCCTGTCTTAACAGTGTGTACCTAAACCCCATGGACTGCAGTGCACCACCACTTTCTCAAGGGTAATTAGGGATGGGCAATAAATGTTGGTCTGGTTAGCGACTGCCACATCCTTGGAATGATTTTTTTTTAAAAAAGCACAATGACTTATTGGGCCATGAGCAATTTTACAACTAGCCATTCAAAATTAATGTATGCTTCCTATTCACCAAATTGAAGACTTAGTTAGCTAAAAATACAACAGCTATATGACAGAGGGATCATGTTGATCAATGTGTCGTTAAATGTTAAAGCATTAAAGATGCTTTCAAGCTTAGAATTACATAAAATATACATTTAAGTTATAAGTTGCTTTACAAGAGGGATAGTGAGACTAGAACTGGCACTGATCCAAATTGGACAATCGAACACATAACTAAATACTTGATTGAACAAATATATTTTAAGAATTTAAGTATGAGAAAATAGTGAAACCTTAATAAAGGCTGAAACTATACTTTTCCCATTTGCAAACATTTACTCTTAGATGTCTCTACACTTTGAATTTAATCCAATAGTCAGATACATCCTTAGCAGACTGACTCCTTGCTTAAAGTTTAATCCACCTGTGATTATTTACTTTAGCCCACCTCAAAAAGGAATGTCAGTCTATTCACTGCAATAAAGGCTGCCTTTGCAATAATAGCTAAGCAGAAAATCCTAAAGCAGAAAAGTCACCCAGTACAGAAAGTACAGTGGGGAAGACTGAGGCATAGAGAAAGGCATTGGGAGAAGTGGCATACACAGGAGACACTACAATCAACCCCCCCCACCCCAGCTCTACAGCACCTTCCCCTGCAACCGCCAAAAGTGTAACATCCGTCCATTTACCTTCTCCCTCCTCAGTATCCAAGGGTCCAAACATACCTTCCAGGTGAAGCAGTGCTTTACCAGTACTTCACACAATTTAGTCTACTGCATTCATTGCTCACAATGTGGTCTCCTCGATACTGGAGAAACTAAGTGTAAACTGGGGAATCACTTCGCAGAACATCTACATTCTGCCCGCAAAGAAGACCCTGAGCTTCCAGTTGCCTGTTACTTTAACATACCACCCTGTTCCCTGGCCAACATCTCTGACTCAGGCTTGCTGCAGTGCTCCAGTGAAGTTTAGCACAAGCTGGAAGAACAACACCTCATTTTCCACTCGGGGACCCTGCAGCCCTCAAAACTCAATATCAAGTTCAATCATTTTAGGGCCTGAACTCTCCCATGTCCTAGCCCCCTACCACACACACCAGACATAGTCTGCCATTACAAACTACCTTTTGTTAGCCACTAACATCACCATTAACAGCTATCAACCCTGCTAGCCCTTTCATTATCCATTCCTTTGTCTGTCCAACTCTCTCTGGTCTATATCCCCACCCAACATTCATTCCTTATCCCCTACCCCCACCCTGTCTTCTGCATTTAAACCAACATTTTTCTAGAATAGAATCATAGAATCCCTACCAGTGTGGTAACAAGCCATTCAGCCCAACAAGTTGACACTGACCGTCCAAAGAGTAACCCACCCAGACCCATTCCCCACCCTACATTTACCCCTGAGTAATGCACCTACCTAACCTGCACATCTTTGGAACTCATGCAGACGTGGGGAGAATGTGCACTCTCCACACAGACAATGCCCAAGGTGGGAATCGAACCCGAGTCCCTAGTTGCCATCAGTTCTGAGGAAGGGTCACTGGATCCGAAACATTAACTCTGATTTCTCTTCACAGATGCTGCCAGACCTACTGAGCTTTTCCAGAAACTTCTGCTTTTGCTTCTGATTTACAGCATCCATAGTTTTTTCTGTTTTCAATTTATTTCATGTCCACCTCTTTTGACACCAACTATTAAGGGCAAGACAAATCTATTGAGTGCATGTATGTGTTTCGTTTTCACCTGAGGGTCCTAATATTCTGGTCTTCACCTGCTTGTGTGCTTCAGGAATAGAGAATGTCAGGAAAGATTGTGGCCACAAACCTGAGCATTTTCTTAACTTTAAAATATTCTCTAAAATGGGAAAACTTGCCGCTGGGAATCATCACAAGGTTTCCACAAAGTAAATAAGTACATTTGTGTCTTGAGTTTAATGTTTTTGCTAGCAGATTTCCCTTGTTTTAGGAACAAAGTGACATTGCCTGAAGGTGCA
The DNA here is from genome assembly GCF_037043375.1 of Chiloscyllium plagiosum. NCBI lineage: Eukaryota > Metazoa > Chordata > Chondrichthyes > Orectolobiformes > Hemiscylliidae > Chiloscyllium > Chiloscyllium plagiosum. Next base: position 41,903,875 of record NW_028270149.1, read on the forward strand.
AATTGTACATTTACAGCATGTTTATTAAGATAGTGGTTCCTCAGTTTGACAAGAAATCAACCCGTAGTATAAAGCATTTCCAATAATATGCCTTTCGTTACTTTTTACTTTTGTTTATTAGTAGAGTCTTATTTTTAAGATCTGAAGTGGCTGTCAGGCTACACAGGAAAAAAAAGTCATAAGAAACAACCTGATCTACTTTTCTGAAAAGATAAAAACATCACATTATAATTCTTCAGACACACAGACAGAGCAGATGGGACTTGAACACCAGATATTTTGGTGTAGAGGTGGGGATACTACTACAGTGTCACAAGATCCTTCACAGTTCAAGTGCTGACACCCCCTCACGAAAAAAAAACTGATTGTTGGACTCAAGGAGTTGAAAAGTTGTCACTCTTCTTGCATGCTCCTGCCATAACTCTGATTGAAATGTTATGAAACGGCCTCATTAGTTTTGGTCTGCTTATGCTGTTCAATGGCTTTTCTGTAGGATAACGAGGGACATAGTCTCATTTGCTCCATACAATCACAGCATTGTTCTGATGCAGAAGGAGGCCATTTGGCCCATTATTCCTGCACTAGTTCTATTACCTTGTGCCAATCTCCAGCCTTGTCCTCATACCTCTGCACACCATTTCTACCTAAATAATCACCTAATATCCTCTCAAATGCCTCAGTTGAACTTTCCTCCACCATACTTCCAGGCAGTGCATTCTGTACCCTAAATATTCATTGTGTAAAAAGCTTTCTCTTACATCACTCTTGCTTTATTTACACATCACTTTGGTTCTATACCCTCTCATTTTTGTTTTGATATGTGCGAACAGCTTATTCCTATGTACTCTGTCCAGCCTGCTCTTGATTTTGAACACCTCTACCAGATCTCATTATCCTTCTTCTCTCCAATGAGAACAGTCCCAGCTTCTTTAAGCTGCACTCATACTGAATATTCTCATTCCTGGTTCCATTCTTGTAAAGCAATTCTGCACATTCTTCAATGCATTCACAGCTTTCCTATAATGTGGTGTCCATACTACTATACACAATACTCCAGCTGAGGTCTAACAGGTATCTAAAGAAGTCCAGTATTACCTCCTTACTCTTGTATACTATGCCCCTATTAATAAAGTCAAAGATACTGTATGTTGTATTAACTGCCCTCTCCACCTGTCCTGCTACCTTCCATGATCTGTGCACACATACACTCAAGTCCTTCTCCTCCCGCCTATCCTTTAGAATTGCACCCCCTATTTATTGTTGTCTTTCAATGTTCTTTTAACAGAAGTGCCTCACCTCATATCTCTCTGCAATGAGCCTCATCTGCCACCTATCTGCCCATTCCAAAAATTTGCCACGGAGTTCCACACTATTCTCCTCACAGTTAACAATTTTTCCAAGTTTAGTAATCTGTAAACTTTGAAACTGTCCCCTGTGTACCAATGTCCAGATCATTGATATACATTGGAAAAGCAAGGGTTTCAAGAGCAACTTTTGGGGAATTCCACCTCAAACCTTTCTGCATCCTGGAAAATACTCATTTACCATTACCCTTTGCTTCCTATCACTCAGCCAATTTTGTATTTATGTTTTTACTGTTCCTTTTATACCATGACCTATAACTTTCCTCACAAGTCTATTGTACAGCACTTTATGAAATGTATTCTGGAAATCCATGTATGCCATATCAATACATTACCTTCTTCAACCCTTTTTGTTATGTCTTCAAAAAGACAATAATAGTCAATTGTTAAACACAATTTCCCCTTTGGAAATCGATGCTGACACTTCCTAATCAACCCTCCTTATTGCGTGTGACTATTAGTTCTATCTGAATATTTGTTTCTAGAATTGTCCCAGCACTGAAGGTAAACTAACTAGTCTGCAATTGCTGGGATTATTCTTACAATTTTTCTTGAACAAGGCCATTATGTTTGCAATTCTCCAGTTTTTTGGCACCTCTTCTAAGTCGATGGAAGACTGAAAATTTATGGCCAGCATCCCTACAACTTTTACCCTCACTTCTTTCAAAATGCTTGCGTATATCTCATTCCCCTCTGTCACCATGCCCTGGACACCATCTTAGTCTTTTCTAAATACAGATGTAAAGTATCGATTTAATAAGTTAGGGATGCTTCCTGCCTCCATGTGTAAATCTGCTATTTGGTCTCTGATTGGCCCTATTCTTCTTTAGCCACTCTCTTACTGTTTACATGCCCATAAAACACTTTGGGGTTTCCCTTTATGTTAGCTGCTAGCCTTTTCTCATAGTTCCGCTTTGTTTCTTTTATTTGTTTTCTCACTATCCCCCAAATCTTCAGTAGTCCTGTTGTTTTTAAATGTATTTTCCGCCTTACACCTATCATAAGCATACCTTCTTATCCTAATACTAATTTCTACCTTCTTTGTCAGGGAACTCTAGATTTGTTTGTCCTACTTTTCCACTATAGGGAATATTCCTTGACTACATCTTAACCATTTCTGTTTGAGGGTGGCCCATTGTTTAGTTACTATTTTTTCCACCAGTCTCTTATTTAAATCAATCCAACTTAGCTCTGCTCTTACCCTCTTAAAGCCAGCTCTTGGACAATTGTTTTTTCTTACTCTGGATTACTGTACATCATTCTCCAACATTACCTTGAACCTCATGATACAATGATTACTGTCTCCTTAATGTTTCCACGCTAACACTTGATCCACCTCATTTTCAGGGACAAGGTCTGACAATGCATTCTTCCTTGTTAGACTAGATATGTACTGCTATAGAAAGTGCTCCTAAATACAATCTATGAACACCTGTCCCTCACTTATCCTACATTACCCAAATATAAACTGGGATACTGGTTATTGATGTGTCCCATGATAACATCTCTATAATGCTGGTGTTTCTCTGCAATTTTCCTGGAAAAGGATAGACCAGATCTAAAAGTTGAAGTTCTAAATTGGAGAAAGGCCAATTTTGACAGTATTAGGCAAGAACTTTAGAAAGCTGATTGGGGGCAGATGTTCGCAGGTAAAGGGACGGCTGGAAAATGGGAAGCTTTCAGAAATGTGATAACGAGAATCCAGAGAAAGTATATTCCTGTCAGGGTGATAGGGAATGCTGGATGACTAAAGAAATTGAGGGTTTGGTTAAGAAAAAGAAGGAAGCATATGTCAGGTATAGACAGGATAGATCAAGTGAATCCTTAGAAGAGTATAAAGGAAGTAGGAGTATACTTAAGAGGGAAATCAGGAGGGCAAAAAGAGGACATGAGATAGCTTTGGCAAATAGAATTAAGGAGAATCCAAAGGGCTTTTACAAATATGTTAAGGACAAAAGGGTAACTAGGGAGAGAATAGGGCCCCTCAAAGATCAGCAAGGCGGCCTTTGTGTGGAGCCAAAGAAAATGGGGGAGCTACTAAATGAATATTTTGCATCAGTATTTACTGTGAAAAAGGATATGGAAGATATAGACGGTAGGGAAATAGATGGTGACATCTTGAAAAATGTCCAGATTACAGAGGAGGAAGTGCTGGATATCTTGAAATGGTTAAAGGCGGAGAAATCCCCAGGACTTGATCAGGTGTACCTGAGAACTCTGTGGGAAGCTAGAGAAGTGATTGCTGGGCCTCTTGCTGAGATATTTGTATCATCGATAGTCACAGGTGAGGTGCCGGAAGACTGGAGGTTGGCAAACGTGGTGCCACTGTTTAAGAAGGGTGGTAAAGACAAGCCAGGGAAGCCTGACCTCAGTGGTGGGCAAGTTGTTGGAGGGAATCCTGAGGGACAGGATGTACATGTATTTGGAAAGGCAAGGACTGATTCGGGATAGCCAACATGGCTTTGTGCGTGGGAAATCATGTTTCACAAACTTGATTAAGTTTTTTGAAGAAGTAACAAAGAAGATTGACGAGGGCAGAGCAGCAGACATGACGTACATGGACTTCAGTAAGGCGTTCAACAAGGTTCCCCATGGGAGACTGATTAGCAAAGTTAGATCTCATGGAATACAGAGAGAACGAACCATTTGGATACAGAACTGGCTCAAAGGTAGAAGCCAGAGGGTAGTGGTGGATGGTTGTTTTTCAGACTGGAGGTCTGTGACCAGTGGAGTGCCACAAGGATTGGTGCTGGATCCTCTACTTTTTGTCATTTACAGAAATGATTTGGATGCGAGCATAAGAGGTACAGTTAGTAAGTTTGCAGATGACACCAAAATTGGAGGTGTAGTGGACAGTGGAGAGGGTTACCTCAGATTACAACAGGATCTGGACCAGATGGGCCAATGGGCTGAGAGTGGCAGATGGAATTTAATTCAGATAAATGCGAGGTGCTGCATTTTGGGAAAGCAAATCTTAGCAGGACTTATATACTTAATGGTAAGGTCCTAGGGAGTGTTGCTGAACAAAGAGACCTTGGAGTGCAGGTTCATAGCTCCTTGAAAGTGGAGTTGCAGGTAGATAGGATAGTGACGAAGGCGTATGCTTTCCTTTATTGGTCAGAGTATTGAGTACAGGAGTTGGGAGGTCATGTTGCGGCTGTACAGGACATTGGTTAGGCCACTGTTGTAATATTGCATGCAATTCTGGTCTCCTTCCTATGGGAAAGATATTGTGAAACTTGAAATGGTTCAGAAAAGATTTACAAGGATGTTGCCAGGGTTGGAGGATCTGAACCACAGGGAGAGGCTGAACAGGCTGGTGCTGTTTTCCCTGGAGCGTCGGAGGCTGAGGGGTGACCTTATAGAGGTTTACAAAATTATGAGGGGCATGGATAGGATAAATAGGCAAAGTCTTTTCCCTGGGGTCGGGGAGTCCAGAACTAGAGAGCATAGGTTTAGGGTGAGAGGGGAAAGATATAAAAGAGACCTAAGGGGCAACTTTTTCACGCAGAGGGTGGTATGTGTATGGAATGAGCTGCCAGAGGATGTGGTGGAGGCTGGTATAATTGCAACATTTAAGAGGCATTTGGATGTGTATATGAATAGAAAGGTTTGGAGGGATATGGGCCGGGTGCTGGCAGGTGAGACTAGATTGGGTTGGGATATCTGGTCGGCATGGACAGGTTGGACTGAAGGGTCTGTTTCCATGCTGTACATCTCTATGACTCTATAATTGTTCCTCAGCATCTTTCCACTAATTGGTAGTCTATAGATTACACTGAACAATGTAGTTATCACTAATTTATCCAGCAAAATTAACACCGTCCTTGAACCCTCTCAGACACCTTCCCCCTCTAGTACAGGAATACTGTTGATATTGTGCATTAAACAGGGAATGAAGTTTTTGAATATTTGACACAGAAAATGGCCACAGCCAATTGACTGGGTAGTGATTTTGATTTTGTTTGTGGTCAAGGACAGAAAGGTATGAAAAGGACCTATTGCAATGTCAGAAGTAATAATGAAAGAGCTTTTACTTCAGCAGCTACCGAACAGGTTAAATTACTTGCTGCTGGTCTGAATGAAGACTGCAAGACGATGATAAAAAATTGACCACAGAGCTTTGGTTCAGGGGTCTATTGAGGTGGACAGTGTGAAAAGCCAAATAAAAACAGAACTACAGATGCTGTAAATCAGAAACAAAAACAGACATTGCTGGAAAAGCTCAGCAGATCTGGCAGCATCTGTGAAGAGAAATTAGAGGTAATGTTTTGGGTCTGGTGACCCTTCCTCAGAACACAGTGAAAAGCCATGTTGTAGTAGCAGAGGATAATGTAGTCAGAATTCCACTTGAACAAAACCTCAAACTGTCAATTAAGTCAAGGAAGCATTAAAATACACTTGGAACAAAATATATTCCTCTTAACGGCTCATAAATCTGTAAAAAACAAACAAATAGCCATTCAGTAGTGATATCAAATAAAACAATCCCACTAAATCGTCATACAGCTGTCAATAAAACAAACCTGACTGTTGGACAGACAATCTCTGCTGACCAAAATCCATAAATGGGATTTAGAACTCAGCCTAGCATTCATAACAAGATTTCATTGCGTAACTCTATGTACAGACCCGACAAAGCTCAATATAATAGAACCATTGAAGTTGTTGAACAGATGGCCAACCATATAGTTATATTTGTCAAAGACCAAAAGACAAAATTTCAATTAAGGTAGTCAGGCATCTATTCTGCCCAGACTTTAACTTAATGTCAATATTAACATATCGGGTCCAAATGAAATGTTAGCATCTGATTTACAGCATGTTAATGCATAGGAGTTTTTTATCCACTGAGGAAAGTACTTGATTATTTCTGAACCTTTGCATGAAGATACTCAATTTACTTTTTAAGGCCAGAGCACTGTAATCAACCATTGCATTAATGTATATGAAACTTGTCATACAACATCAGATTAGGACTTTTAAAGTTGGCAATACCTTTTAAACTAACCCCTGAAACATTTCTAACTCTATCACATACTTTCTCCAAGGTCCATAAATGAACTGCTTCACACAGGCTTCAGAAACAAATCTGTCTCTTGAAGATTCGAAAATCAGGGAGATTCACAATTCAGATGGACATTTAAAGTGACTGAATCTGGTATTACATTGAGTATACATTGGGTCATGGCCTACATTAGTCAAAATGGCAGCTGGCAAGAGTCAGCGAGGAAATTTAAATTTGTGGTGCTACATTTATGGATGGCTAGTGCAGCAATGCTCAGCATCAGGATGGCAAGTTGGAGAAAAATAGTAAAATATTAAAATAAAAGACACCTCACCACCTGTTTTACCTCTCTCTGCCCTATTATGAAATATATTCTTCTGGAATGAGGTGGAGAGAGGATTGAGTTTATTGAACTGGCTGGCCCAGTTGTTGGTGCTGGTGCAGTTGGGAGCAAGTTGGTGACATTTCCCGAATGAGTGAGTAGGCAGCATAGATGATATGCAAGGTTAGTAATGTAGGGGTGTTGGGGAGGCTGAAAGCAAGTGAGGCTTAATGCTCTGTGCAGTAGTGGTGGAGAATAGGCCTTTAATCTTCTTCCTGCACTGTTGGGCATTTCTCTAGTATATGGACATCAGACTGACCTGGGATTTCAAACCGTATTGGTTAGGTTTGGCACCCTGATCACCTCTGGTAGTCCTAACGAATGAAAATTGCCTTCCTCTCTACCATCATGTTTCTGCCAATACCACCCATAATATTTAAGAAATATTACACTTGTGGTGCCAAAGCATACAAGGCTTTGGGCAAGTGCTGGAAAATGGGATTAGATTAGTTAGGTGGTTGATTTTGACCAATGCAGATCTGATGGGGCTGAAGGGCCTTTTACAATGCTGTCAAACTGTATGACTATGACTCTGACTGTAGGTCAGTTAGCCTGGTAATAGTAATGGGGTAATGCTAGAACCTATTATTATGAATGTGTTAACACAATGCTTGGAAATTTGCAACGTGATTTGGCAGAGTCAACATTGTTTCACGAAAGCATTTGATAAATCTATTGGAATTTTGTAAGAGTGGAACTAGCATGGTGGATAAGGAGAAATCAGTGGATTTAATATAATGAGATTTTCAGATGGCATTCAATAAAATGACATGCAAAATGTTGTTACACAAGATCATTAGAATGGGGAAATATATTAGCAAAGATTGAGGACTGGTTATCACACAAAACAGAGAATATGAATAAACAAGTCATTTTTCATTTTGGCAAGTTGTAGATATCAGAATGCTGCAAGGATCAGTGTATGGGCCTCAGCTTTGTTTGCAATCTTTATCAATTAGTTAGATGAGGGGAAAACATTTTAAAAATTATTTCATGGTCTGTGGGCATCTCTGGCAAAGCAAACACTTGTTGCCATCCCTAGTTGCCCTTGACTGTAATATGCCTAGTCCTGTTGAAGATATAAAGCTACGTAGGAAAATAAACTGAGGGGTGGATGAATTGGGGCACACTCCAGTGAAGTGATTGGATAACAAGAGAGTGAATGGAGTATGCTGTATGGAAATGTGGAATTAAACACTTTGAGATAAAGAATGGAAAAGCAGAAACTTTAAAATTTATGACAAAAAATGTTGATATTCACAGTAATTTTGGGGCACTTGAACGCAAATAACAATAATTTAACATGCTACAATTGAGAAAGCAAATGGTATGTTCACCTTTATTGAAAGGGTTTGGAGCAGTAGAGGAAGGCTGTCTTGCAGCAATTAGTTTTAGTTAGTTTCCAGAAGAATGGAAATTGCAGAGAGATATGCTGCATGAAAACTTTAAGGGCATTAAATACAGGGAGCAGCATTAGTTTGTACAACTAATAACTCTGCTCACTATTCAATAATAACATATAGAAGAAATAGGAGCAGGAATAAGGCACTTAGCTCCTCAAGTCTACACGACCATTCAACTCAACTACTCTTTCTTTCAAGGTCAGCATACCCATCAACTCCCTGATATTTCAAAGATCTATCAAGGTCCTTTTTGAAAATCTTTGGTGATCTAGCTATCACAATTTACAGGGGTAGAAATTTTCTGACATTTCCTACCCTCTGCAAGAAGAAATTCCTTGGCATTTCAGTTTTAAACGAGTGACTCCTTATTTTATGTTCCCTAATTTGACATCACCCACTAGTGGAACATCTTCTTAACATCTAACCTGTTGAACCTCTCAGAAGATGGCTGAACTTCTACATTAATTCCACTTTCCCATTCTATCCCCTTCTGTAATTAGTTCTTACTAATACAGGAGTAATAGTCTCAGTAGTGCAGCAGTATATCGCCAGCAATTATTTAAATGATATAACCTCCAACCGTTCCTGCTTTTTGAGTCTAATATCACAGGTCACCAGCAGATTCACAGTAGCGTTTATACCTTGATCAAAAGTCTAAAAGTCTTTAGAGCAACTCTTTTTACAAGGGATGATCCTCATTCTTTGATTGTGTTTTTTTTACCTCAACAGAATGTCCCTGAAAAAAAGATTTCAATGGTGAAACTCCCTTGTTTTAAAGGGTCTAGATGCTGGCGCCTTCTTTCAAAATGATTGCAATTTTTCTTTAAAAGGAATTTTGCTGATGAGTTCATTTTCATCAGCAGTTGGTTCATTTAATTGTGTCACTTGCTGAAATGTAAATACTAGTTTCTATTTCCATTAAAACATCAGAGAATTTATACAAAAGCAATAGGAAAACAAAGAAAAATGTTGATCAAAGTGAAGGAAAAAAGGCCATGAATATTTATGTAAATCAGAGACATCAGGCCTGACCCCTATTTCCTGCCAAATTACCATGGAAGGAAATGAACTTTGTAACATCAATTTTAATCAGTTAGGTGATAGCATAAGAAATGTCAAATAATTGGAATAACCTTTTAAATCAATTAGCATAATAATTGTACATTGTGTTGCGAACAGTACTTGAAAAAGAGAAAAGATGTCACTTTAATCTCTTGAAAAATGAACGTGGTTTGTTTTGAATTTTAAAGCAAAAATCTAAAGAAATCTGTTCAAAAATTTAATTTGGCAGCTGTGCCTTTACTACCTCTCAGTGAAAGTAATGAAAACTCTCATTGAATCAGCCAGATAGAAAAACATCCATACATATGTACATGCCACATTTTCAGTCAAAAACTGGCAAATGCTACAATCACTGAAACACTATTTATCACCAAAAAGCAAAAAATAGTAACCAATAGGTGTGGACGTTTCTTTAAATTTGATCTGCTGTCCCATCTCCCTTTAAATCGGCTTTTGTGCAATGTTAAGTTGCACAGAATTCAAATACGTTTTCCACATTAAATTGAGAGGAGTCTTTTGACCAGCTTTGCACCAACAGCTGGGCAGAAAAGCTCAAACTGTATCCTGGAGCAGAAAATTAACCTTCAGGTTTTCATAAGTTTTAATGCCAATTGTTCTATACAGCAGCAGTTGTACCTCCAGTGTAAATCCCTCTATAATAAGACTTTGTGGGGCATACAGGTACCAATAGATGTCTACCAGGTAGGGTTAGACTGCAGCAGATGTCTGTTGTGCTTACATAGATTGTTCTCATATCGCAAATACAGGCAGAGGTGTGGTACTTTGTTTTGGCAGAGGATTAGTGTGTATAGAGATTCCAATTCCTGAGAGAAAGTGTGGTTGGGGATTTGTTGGCACAGGCATGAAATGCAAATATCTCACTAACAGTAAGACAGGACATTTTTTGGAAGCATCCCATTTATAATATATCACTATTTATGAGTTAGTGTATGAAAGCAAACCAATCCAGCAGATACTGGCAGAATTTCTTCTTTAAACACAGTGTCTTTCTCTAAGAATATGAAGGTAAATTTCCAACTGGTGTTGGCATTATTGGCTGGATTCAGTCCTGGGAGGAGCAGGGAATTTAACGGAGAAAGAATTTGCTGCTGCAATGATATGGACAGACAGTATACTTGCTATTTAGTCTTCAATGAGGCCGTAAAATTCATCTGTGTAAAAAATGCTGTGATGGATTTGCCATAGTGTGAACAGAATCTTACCTTGTGTCTTCAACTCCCATTTAGATCAGGGATTGAAGAAAATTGGCACGACTAATTAAAATTAAATAAAAACGCTTTCATTAGTTAGAATAGATATTTCAAAAAGATTGTCTAGCATGAATTTCTTTCCTGCATTTTCATGAATTGTTTGTGGAAATTCTATTTTAATGCAGCTATTGTAACACTGGCGAGATCAATTGAAATACTAGTTTTATAAACTATCTAATGTTACTTTCCATTTAAGTCAACATATTTACATTCTGGATGGAATGTAAAACTGGCATTCCACTTGATCCCATGGATTTTCTACCTGCATCCAATTACTTTCAACATTACAGATAATTGATTGTTAATAAATCATTCCAAGAGTTCAGCACAACAGGAAAAAAGCAAATCTAGTGAACTGTTCTGATACTGTTGGCTGCATAGAATTCAATGTTAACTTTATTCTGAGCATGGCTTCAAAACTCCCTAAGCACCGGATATCAGCTTTTAACTGGTATAAGCTAAAACTGAAACAGTTGTTGGCACTTCAGACCAGCACAGATGATGCATCCTTATGAGCAGAAAGACACTAAACTTGAAATTCCATTATTGGCCTTACCAAACTTGCAGACTGACTAGGAAAGTGAAGTAGTCCTCCAGCTAGGATTTCATTTATTCCTGAAATCCTTCCCTTATCACCTCTGCCAAGACTGGGAATTTATTTGAAATCTTAAGAAAACCAGAAATACACATTTTTTCTACATATATCACTTAATATTAAGTGTGCGCATCCCCTTAATTTGAACCTGACGACTAGAATTTATGTTCGATTCACTAGACTTGTTACTTTAATAAGTAAAATTGCATTGACATCATAATTATCAGACTCAGCTGAAGCAGAAAATTTGGGCTGGTCAGGGCACAGTTCCACAACCTTTGCATTGCAGAATTGTGACATAAAAGTATAGCTTCTAAATTAGCAATCTCACTGACCAAAGAGGTTGCTGAATGGCTGGTGTGACTAAAGCACAAATATCACACTGATATAATAGGGAAGCTATGCACATGAAAATCACTTTGAATATAGACAAAACTATTGCATATTTGAGTTTTATTTCAGATTTTATTCAAATTCACTGTATTAGACTGTAGGTGATTCTTTACTATTCATGAATTAGAATGCACCTTTACCAATCCCAATATCTAGATACTTTCAAAGAAAACCCACAATCAAACAGAAACCTTTTATCACTGTATTTTAGCTTCTTGGTCATATTGTGTATTCTTATTTTGAAAGGTGGTAAAAATAGGATGTGGTTTAGCTACAAATATAAAAATGCATATTGATGCACATTTTCCAAATGATCGTGATTAATTAGGTGGTGAGATGCTGCAGTGGGAAGTATGAAGAAAATAATCTGTCTCATTAAATAAAATTTACTGGCTTATTATTTGGATGTTTAGCCATTTCTTTCTTTCATCATCTTGGAAAATATACAGTTATCAAACTCTTTCCTTTCTGCTTTTCTTGGGCATATCACTTAAAGTTCAAAAGATAAGTCCCAGTGAAAAAACTTCAGTCTACTGATCACAAAGTCAGATGGAATCCAACGTTATAACAGAAATATTCTAAACAATACAGAGTTGCAATTTTTATTGTTATTCTCAACCTCAACCGTATACATTATTCATCACGGTTTACGTGTTCAATAAATCAAACCATCAATTTTCCTTAACTTCACAAGATGCAGTTGAGTGACTACAGAACTAGAAGGATGATCCAAAAGTTATAAGTTCAAATTCCACTGAAAATAATGAAATGAAATTAATAACACTGGCCATTTGTAGACTGTCACCAGAAAATAAAATTGACCATGCTCAAAAAAGCTGCCCAATTTTCATTAAAATCCATAAAATCAGCTTCTTATAACTTGAAAACAGGGAAGCTGTCACCTCTGCCCAGTCAGGCACACACACAATTCCTGAGCTAACTCGTTTGTATCTTTCTCTTTTAATTGTACTATGAAGTGATTTGGCAACCCTTCAGTTGTATAAACAAGTGTTAGCATCTTCACAGGACACCAAGCAACGAGCAATAAGTAAATACCTGCCAGCTTTCCCATATGCAAGAAACAAATTAAACAATCTACTGGTGAATATTGCAAGCAATAGGGAAATTGTATGGGTGGCGGGTTTTAACTGCTGGCTGTGCCAATTTTTAGAAATGGGATGTGCAGCAGTTCAAAATGGGAAAGAATGTTGTCTTTCTGTTGGGAGCCTGAAATCTGTTTGATTTGATTTCTGTTTGTACTTCATTCAAGCATGAGTGTTTTTATGGGTTTAATATGAAGATGAGTTTTTGACTGGATGACTGCTTCTAATCCCAGGTTTTCTCAGGGTTTAAGTGAAAGTCCGTGGCATAAAATTGGCAGGCGTATGACCATATCTCATGGGGTTACTCGTGTGAGATTTATGGACTGACATGTCAAGCTTGATGGAATGTGCTCGCGTATTTTATGTTATATTAGGTTGGGTCATTATTCATGTGTTTGATGGGATGAGTGTGATTTTGAAAGGATAATTGAGTTACTGTACTTTATGATCTTATTGACAAAAGATTATATGGGTTAGTCCAAGTATGTTTCATAATTTGACATGAATGTTAGCACGTTTAATGCCTTAGTTTTAGTGCTCTTTTGATAGGGTACTTAGGAGTTTACTTGGTGGGCTAGTGCATTTGAAGTGTTAGTGCAAAAGTGATTGTAATTGGAAGCTTTAGTGTGAGTGTCTATGTTTTTGTATTTAGTTACAGGACTTGGGTACTATTGTAGAGACTTGCAATTTTTTTCCCCTCTGAGTATTCTTCAGAAGATAGCAACATGATTCCTGGAATAACCGAAGTCTATGCGATGTGGTATACTCACAGTGCAGATTGTTACCGAGTTCCAGAACTTTGAATCAAAAGTCATGAGGAAAAGGTAGTCATACAATCCCTACAGTGTGGAAGCAGATCATTCAGCCCATCAAGTTTGCACTGATCTTCCAAAGAGCATTCCACCCAAACCCATCCCGTGTATTTTCGCATGGCTAATCCACCTAGCCTGTACATCCCTGCGTATGATGGGCAATTTAGCATGGCCAATCCACCTAATCTGCACATCTTTGGACTGTGGGAGGAAACTGGAGCACCTGGAGGAAATCCACACAGACAGTCACCCCTTGGTGGAATCGAACTCAGGTCCCTGGCACTTTGGGGTAGCAGTGCTAACCACTGAGCCACCCTAGGTGATATATTATCAAGTCAGGATTCTGTGTGATTTGGAAGCATAGTTGTAGTTGCAGGTATTCCCATGCTGTTGTGGCCCTTATTCTTCTGGGTGGTAGAAGATCTGACTTTTGTAAGTACTGCCAAAGCAGCCATGCTGAGGTGCTCCAGTGCATCTTTAATAGTATTCATTTCGACCATGGTGCATCAGTTGTGAAGAAGTGAATGCTTAACATGGTAGATGTGGTGTCAAATAAGTGTGCTGTTTTTCCTTGATGGTGTCAAGCTCCTTGAGTGTTGTTGGAATACATTCATGCAGATAAGTGGATAATATTCCATCACATGCCTAATTCATTGCTTGCCACAGAATTTCCAGTCTCTGATCTGGTCTTGCAGATATAGTCATTGCACGGCTGGTCCAATTTCTAGTTTTTTTTTGTTGCAAAAATATACTTTATCCAAAAAAAGAATTATTTACATTCACAGGTACTAAACCAGTTTTGCTTATTTCCAGTTAATAATGATGCCCATAATGTGGATGGTGGGAAATTAAGTAATGACAATGCCCTTGAATATCATGGGGAGATGGCTAGATACTTTCTTGTTTAAAATGATGATTGCTTGGCAGTTGTATAGCACATATGTTACTTGGCCAATTGTCAACTCAGGCTTGAATGTTGTCAATGAATACATGAATACATGCACAGACTGCTGCGGTATCTGAGATGGTGTTAATATTACTAAATGCTGAAGTGATAAGCAAACACCCCCAGTCTGACCTATCGTGGAAGGAATTTAATTGAGGCAGCTGAGGATAGTTGGGGCGAGGATTCTAACTCGAGGAACTTCAGGCGTTTGGCGCCTTGATAATCTTCCTCTCTCTAAGACAGGAGACAGAAGTATCACCTGCTTCAGCAGTGTGTAATAGTATCTCTGAACAGGTAAGTTAGAAAATATTATCCTGAAGAACTTAGGACTTTGTGGTGTGATGGTAGTGCCTCTGGACCAGGAGGCTCAGTTTCATGTCCTAAGTGCCCAGAGGTGTGTAATCACAATTCTGCACAGATTCATTGAAAAATATCATAGAATCATAGATTCCCTACAGTGCAGAAAGAGACCATTTGGCCCATTGAGTCTGCACTGACCCTCCAAAGTGCAGTCTACCCAGGCTTAGATCCCCACCCTATCCCTGTAACGCTGGAACTGGTAATGTGGAACTTAGGGCTCGAGGGTACAGGGGCAGTGTACCTGGGTTCAAGTCTGACCTACTCGAGAGGTGTGTAATAACATTGCTGAGTGGGTTAATTAGAGAATATCTAGGGATTTTGTGACCTAGTGGTAATGAGGCATGGATTCAAATCCCATCTGCTTCAGAGCTGTGTAAGAAGATAGATTGATTGCAGAATTGTTTATATCTTGAGGAACTCCTGCAGAGATGTCCTGGAGCTGAGAAGATTGGCCTGTAACAACCACAACCATCCTCCTTTCTGCAAGATATGAATGCGACCAGTAAAGAATTTACCCCCCGTTCCCATTTACTCCAGTTTTCGTAGGGCATCTTAGTACCATGCTGATCAATTGCTGCCTTCATGTCATGGGTAGATGGTCTCATGTCACCCTGGAGTTCAGTACTTGTGTCCATTTTTAAACCAAGTCTGTACTGAGATCAGGAGCTGAGTGAATGTTCTTAATTTGCTAGTGTGAATATATTTGCTGGATTAGATTAGAATTAGAATTAGAATACTTACAGTGTGGAAACAGGCCCTTCGGCCCAACAAGTCCACACCGACTCGCTGAAGCGCAACCCACCCATACCCCTACATTTACCCCTTACCTAACACTACGGGCAATTTAGCATGGCCAATTCACCTGACCTGCACATCTTTGTGACTGTGGGAGGAAACCGGAGCACCCAGAGGAAACCCACGCAGACACGGGGAGAACGTGCAAACTCCACACAGTCAGTCGCCTGAGGTGGGAATTGAACCCGGGTCTCTGGCACTGTGAGGCAGCAGTGCTAACCACTGTGCCAAATTGGATTTTTTGAATGTTTGATGTGGGCAGAGTTAGTTTGACATCATTAATAGGCTTGTGCAAATACAATTGATGGGATTGGAAGTGAATTGATTCAGAAAATGGGCTCTCATTGAACAAACCTTAACTGGACCAGACCTACATTCTTGGGAATTCTGCGGCAAGTAATTTACCCTCTAAATCCCCAAAGCCAGTAGCCATCTCCAAGGTAAAGTCAAGAATATGATGGAGTACTCTCCACTTACCTGAGTGAGTGCAGTTCCACAATTCTGAAGAAGCTCAACACCATCCAGAATAAGTTAGAGACAAAACAAACTGCAGATATTGGGATCCAATATAGACACGTACGTCCTGAAGAAGGGTTATACCTGAAATGTTGAATTCTCCACCTCCTAATGCTGTCTGGCTTGCTGCGTTCTTCCAGTCTCCCACTTGCCTACAAGCCAGATTAAGACAGCCTACTTGATTGGTACCCCAACCACACATTGGACAATCACTTTCTCCACCACTGGAGCACTCTGGCCGTAGTGTGTATCATTTCCAAGTTGCCCTGCAGGAAAACATCAAGGCTCCTCTGACTGCACCTTCCAACCTCATGACCTCCATCACTGGAAGTACAAGTGTAGCGGATATGTGGGCACCCACCTGCAAGTTTTCCTCCAAGCAACATTCCATTCTGACTCAGAACTATATCACCCATCCTACACTATTTCTGGGTCAACTCCCTTCTAACAAAGGCTTTTCTACAAAGTGACACTCTACCCTCAAGGACTGTGTAGTTCAAGAAGGCAGATCACTATCAGTTTAAATGGAATTAGGATAGGCAATAAATACAGGCCCAGTCAACTTTACTCACATCCGCGATTACAGTGTGAGAGGAGTGATTGGCAAAATGGGAAACAGACTGAAAGCATAATGCGAGAATCTGCACTGGAATTTAAGGATGACACAGATGGCACATTGCAGCCCAAGTTGCTCGCTTTGGAAAGTTATAACAGGATATTAAATTCATAGAAAGTATTAAGCGGCAGTAACATAAAATGAATCAGAGTGCCGCAGTTGGTGTTGATTCGAAAAGATACCCTGCTCGCAGACTATGTTGGCTTGTTACGTTCTGTTGGTTCAAGTGGTCGAGGCGGAAGTACGATAGAATTACTGACAGTAGGAGGCGCTGGTTACCGCAGAATAAAATATCACTTGCAGGCAACGAGTAAACGCTTTTCAGCGAGTCCGCTTACCAGACTCTGGAATACATGGCATCCTTCGTGTACGGTGCTGAGGATTAAAATATCAATAATAACAGAGAAAGTAACAAGAAAATAAATATATTTTAAACAAAATACTTCTAAGATTTAAAAATTGTTACTTGAGAATATTGTTATGTGGACGCCTAAGTACCTATACATATATCAGCTAATTCAGTTATTCCTTACTTCTTGTTTCGCAGTCATCCACTGACATTCTGAAAAAAAGATCTCCTTAACGATCCCTGAACAAATCACAACTCACAATTCTTTTCCTAACATGCAAGCAGTTAAAATACATATTCTGCTGTGATTCTTTGTGATTCTAATTACACTGAGAGTAAACCCTGACATTCAGCTCTTTCGTAATTTTGAGGACATTGTCACCCATCTCTTAAATGCAGTAGATTTGGAGGATGCTATTTTAAGACAGGCAATGTCAATTCGTGAAAATTATGAAACAAGTCTAACGATTGCAGGTCGTGTTGATCATCACACTGTCCATCCAACATAGATCCTATTATCTACATATTACTCTTCATTCACTTTGCTTCACTAACAGGTTTGTGGTTAGTCCCTGTCTCGCTTTCTCTGGTCTCTCTCATTAAAATCTTCCAGTTTGCCAACCCACACCACGCTCTCAGAAGTGTTCCAAATCGGTAGAATTTGCCTGCGCCTCACACTCCCAGCTTTTTATTCTTGTATCGCTGCCTCGTGCGGAATGTTCGCGTTTTCCTTCTTTCACCTCACCCTCGGAAAATGCTGCAAGGTATATTTCCATTATGGAGAGTGGTTGCGAAATGTAACCTGGCATTTTATAATAACGGAAGAATAAGACAAGTAAGCCGCTCCTACTACAGTAAAGGTAAACCGAAACTAAGCAGTGAGCGAGTTCGACTAAATCCTCCTTAAGGTAAATAGCTCGGCTCTAAAATTGCCACTTTAAAAAATGCTTCTTTTGTTTTCTTTATATGCATTGACATGCCTCACGTAATTTCTGTGCAGGTTTAGGCTGGGCTCGCCTCTTCTGTTGGAGTAAGAATCGTGACAATGCGATGATTAACTGGGTTCCAAATACATTGTTCTTTTGTGTTCCATTTTCTGTTACCCTATTACTTTTATGTTTAAACAAGTAATTATTTCCCCAAAGTATAAACTTTAGAACGCTATGTTTATTTCAAACGAGAAGTTTTTTAAAAAAAATCATTTAAATTAATGCTTCTCGATCTACAAAGACAACCAGTCCCAATGCTCACTCGAACCGTTAGATATTGCAGCATTAGTGCCAATTCCCGCCAGAGACAGGGATGAAACAAGGCAGAAGTACTAGTTTACGTGAAACACATCTGAAGGATATTCCTAGAATAACATTTTCAACACAAGGGACCTCAAAGGAAACTCAGTTTGATAGCGAAGCTCTCACGAGTTAGTTACTTTGCCAAAGAATAGAGTTCTGCTTGTCGGTGCCCACTTCCAGGAGTTTAACCGCTCTGGCCACTCCGGGTTAAATTCACCAACTGATGACAGCGAAACAAGTTTGTTTAGAAAAGGGGAATATAATTTGCACGTGCCAAGACGAAAGAGAGAGAACAACTCACACAGACACGTCCACAGAAAAGGGTAGAGACACAACGAGAAATCTGCGGGGCGGGGGGGTTACAGATGTTACAAAAACAGCAACCTCTTCAATTACAGAAACTAGAAAGCTCGACACCCCCCCCCCCCTTGCATGAGCACATCTCAAATAGGGACAATACGTTCTCAGGAAGGGTCACTCGACCCGAAATGTTAATTCTGATTTCTCTCCACAGATGCTGAGACTTGCTGAGCTTTTCCAGCAATTTCTAATTTTGCCTCAAATAGGAACAACTCGGGAACAGCAATGACTGCTGGCCAGCCAGTGACGCCCCCATCCCATTAATGAATGTTTTAAGAGTTCGAAGCATTGCAACTTGCTGATTATTATCTGCCAATCCTATTCACACCGCTGGGTGTAATCGCTTTAAATGTTGATCCAAAACGGATCAAAATAGTCTTTATATTATCACTAGCATTCGTTTTTCAAGCATCCATCTAAACATTGCGTCATGAACGGATTCACAGCGGCCTGGGGTGGGGTGAGGCAAAGAGAGGTTGAGAATGGGATGAAGATGAGGCAAGAGAGAGGTGAGGGTGAGGCAGAGAGAGTTTAAGGTAAAGCAGACTGGCGTGAGGGAGAGGCAGGCTGTGTTTTGGGGTCGGAGGAATAGCCCGGTATCTGAACGGAATTCTCATCTTTCCCAAGCGTGTACATGAGTTTGTTTCGCCCTCTTTTGGGCTCTCACCATCTCATGGATTCCCCTTCCTCGAGCAGTAAATGCCACTGGTGAGGATTCCACTCAGTGTGCTTTTCTTCCTGCTTGTGGCTCTGTCACAGGCCTGTTGAGGTATCGCTTTCAATGCTCTAATCAATCACCAAACTCAGCACAAAGCAGGCCTTAAACCATGGACTTACTGCTCTGACGAGCTCAGCTACACTACTCATAGAACAGCTGAGCTTTGGGTGATTTATAATATTGTTGGTTCCATGTTATCACCAGATTTTACACCAATAGTGAATTCATGTCAGCTCGGTGATAGTGGTGATTTCTCCCAGTTTGAGTTAGATTTTGAATCTACTTGATAAGCCTTTATTGATTGTTAGAAAGCATGATCACTCATTTAGAGGGGAAAAAACCTTTCGTTGTTGAAATGATGCAGTTCCTAATCTTTGTGCTTTAATTGTAGTGTTGTACACTACTGGAAGGAATCAGCTGTGACTACGCTCCCCCTGTTCCATTAGCCCTAATGTTCTGGGGTCCCAATCGGATTTCATTTCATCAGATTTTAGGGATGGTTCACTGAGGTTACTCTGAGCTTCCGCTGACTAGGTACTCTCGTACCCAGAGGCGAACTCCGTGGCTCGAACCTAAACGTCTCTCGAAGCTCGGATTTCAAACCACACGCGATTTCCAAGTTAACACACACGTACCTATGATGCTGGCACCTGGTAATCTCTCAATCTGTAAAACATTAGTTTAAATGTGCATTTTGAGGGAAGGAGAGAGAACATTTAACGAAATTTGTTAAAGTTGTATAATGTACAAGTGATTACGACACAATGAAACGATAGCTTCGCAGTGATTATAAATTGCTGATTAGATCCTGATGACTGTAACCCTGTTGGTAGACTAGGCAGCATCCCGTGGTTGAAAGTTTCCTGTCGATTTGGACAATGTTTCAATTTGGCTTTAAGAGCTTTGCGTGAGGACCCCTTTCGGCTGTCGTTTGATTGGTTGGGAGGTGCCCAGGACGCCAGTGATTGGTTGGAGGGTGAGTGGTGTCTGCAGCGTGCCTGAGAGGCGGGACGAGGAGGTAGGGGCAGGTTAGGTGGGCAGAGAGCGACGAGCGACTCGAGAGAGGGAGGCAGCATACGCCAGATCCCGGCAGCTCGGACCGAGCGGAATCTCAGCGCGCAGGCAAGCCCCGAAAAGTAGCGACGTTGCACATGGACATCCCGCAGCTCGCAGTGGTCTGAGTCCCCCTCCTGAGATAGCCATCCTCACAGCGGGAGACACAGGAGCAGGCGCTGAGAGCGGAGCCAGCCCTCACAGAAACCGCAGGAGTTCACAAACCAAGAGTGTGCAGCTTCACAGGGAGTGATCGGGAAAGGGGGAAGAAAGGTATTCCCCCCCCCCCCCCTCACTACCACCACCACGCCCCGAGAGAGGGATACATTCCTGTGGATAAGGAAACATTCCTGCTTTAACGCAGAGACAACAAACGGATTCCATTCAGAGAGGGATATAACACTGACGCGATACACAAGGATACAATCCAGAAACACTGTATCAAGAGAGTGAGCCCAGGCATTCCTTAGAAATCCGCTAATTTCTGACTTGCCTTACCTCAGCCTGGAGAATGGCTAAATGGGACTCGCTCTGGAAATATTACTGGGGAGTTATATTCGCGCTGTGCAGGAGTGCTCTTCCGTTAGCCAAGAGTTTAGACACTGTCGCTTGGCATTCCCAAAACACCAAGTAAGTTGTTTTTTTTGTCTTTAAACATACTGAATTCCATTAGATAGATAAATGGAAGTGAGCTGGAACGCTGTTGCTAGGATCCTTGCCTGGTCGTTTGTAGCAGTTCCATGTCTTGCTGTGAATGGAGGCGGCGCCCAGGTACCTACCCGGCTCCCGAGACTTACTGAGGGCGCAAGTCTGCAACTTCAGGTCCTGGCTCGGGAAGACATGCAGGCGGCAATCTGAGCATGGCGAGAGTCCTTCCCCACTTTCCCGCGGGCCACGGCACACCCGATCGGTTCTTGATCACGGCCTTCAGAGGTTGTTCCTTGCTGTTGCTTGTGGAGTTTGGGGGGGAATCTGAAAGCCGAGTGAACGTGAATCTCGCTCTTTGTTCTGCTGAGGTGGGGAGAGGGGAGTTATTTGGTCCCCTCTGAGCACCTCACCTTCCACATTCCCAAGGCGCTGAGATAATAAAAGTGGGGGCGCGTTGACCTTTTACAGAAACACTGCTTGCAGACAAGGGAAGAGGAGCATGGTTGCAATCCTGGATACAAACTCAGTTACATTTTTCCTTTTTCTTTTGTACTGAAGTTTGCTCATGTGAAGTGTAGGGAGCTGAATCAGGTTCAGTGAGCTCAGGATCCCTCCTTCAGGTCCAGTGCAGCCTCTTCCCCCCCCCCCCCCCCCACCCCCCCAAACGGCTCCCACCGATTCCCAGTGTTAAAACCTCGGAATGTAATGCATGTGCGCACTTGACAGGCCCGTTTGGGCTTCGTTGCAAGCATCTTTTTCGCAAACCGTTGCGGGATTGTTGCTGAGCTCCCCGACACTCTCTCGAGTTTTGGGAAGTTCGGTCACGGAACCCGATCCACGCAGCAACTTCCCCGCCCGGCTTTATGGAAATCAAACCTACCATTTCTCAGTGCAGGACCGACAGGGAAAGATATATACGCCCTCCTAGCAACTAGAGGACTCGGTGCCCGGAAAGTCAATATGTTTTAGGGACACCGAATAACAACAACTCAGAATAAATACCTAAATTGGAGTCAAAACAGTACAGCACTAGATATTAAGACAGAGCAACACTGGAAGTTGCCGATTGTGGAAGTAGTTTGAAATTGACCAGGACTGGCGCGTTCTCCTCCGTTTCGGAAACTCCCCGGTTTCCCCGCAGACTCCGGTCGGTTTGATTTGTTCCCGCAGAGGTGTTGCACTTTTTTCATGAGTCCAGTTATTCTCTTAGCTGACGGGTATTAATTTGCGAGTCACACGGGACCCACCAACTTGCAGACCCGGGAGAGGAAAAGGCCGATGAAAAGGTGCGTAGGAGTTAGATGTCCATCCCTACACCAATATTGTAACTCAGGTGGAACACTGAAAGCAAGAAGTAAAACCTCTTTTAAAAACCACTAGCCATCCCTAATGTAATTTTGCAATTCAGGAGTACAATTGCATTCCATATAGAGTTCAATGCATTCACCACAGTATCATACTGTATATTACATTATATAATGTATTACCACAACCAGGAGAGCAAAATGTGTGCATTGTAGTGCACAAAGGTACTGTGTATTCAATACAATAGGAAGTCGAATGCATGTACTACCTTGTATGGTGCAAACTTAGCTGGAATACTATTGCAATGACACCTGCACTGACGGTTTGATATGATCAGGGTGCGTCTGGACTGTAATTTATAATACTTCATCATGTTGTGTCTGTTGCAAAGTGAGAGCTGAAGTAAGGCAAATAATTTTGCATGGCGTGAGCACCCATTTAGAAATGTGTGGCACCATTTGCCTGCGTGTTGTAGTTCTTCATTTTGAAAAGTCCCAGAGTACAGTGAAAATGGGACGCGACCAATTTATAAACAAAAGCTGATTATTTCTTATTCATCCAATTTTGGAGGACATAAAGGGATTAAACAGCCTCACACTCTGACTTCAGGGGTTTAAACAAAACAGTTCCATGAGTACACTGTCCCTTTTTACCACGAAAATGAAATTGACATAGAAATAGGATTGGGCTTGAGTGAAGGACGGAAACATTACTGATTAACCATCTTGTCTGAGACAAGGAATCCAGCCACTACTTTAGAAGTTTACAGCTATCCAGATACTTGGGGGAAAAAAATCTCCTTGTAGTTTAGATTTCAGCCAAAAAGTTGTAAAAGATCAATCTTTCACTTATATTTGTTAATCAGACATTTCAAAGTCATTGGAGATAATTCACCTTGTTCACTCTCCTTCCAGCTCATCCTTTTCCTCTCTCGCTTGCAACCAATGTTCATACAATCAATTTACATACATCTGTTTGAGATACCTTTTTTTTATTTTTCATTTCATGGTTGCTATTTGCAAGATTGGATGTTTTGCAATGCGAGTGGGTGAGATTTTCTTTCTAATCCACTCTGCCTCTCCCTATCTTCCTGACTTGGTGTCAGAGTATTGAGCTCGTATCTCCAGCAGGTGGCGTGATGTAACTACCCAAATATTGGACAATGTTGTATCTGCCCCTCCCCCCACTGTCCACTTAATTCTGCCCTTGGTAAACTTCGGCGAAATTTGAACAGAAGTTGAGTTTGAGAAACAAGATTATGCCATATTGTGCATTATCCAGGTTCCCCATGGAGGCCTTTTGAAAGTTATTCAATTGAACCAAAGAGGTTGGCAATCCAAGCACTAACTATGCTTTATCATATTTTTTTCTTTGTTCTGATTTGATTTCCTGTCCTTGGTTTTTCACTGTCCTCCAATCACTGTAACTGCAGGTTGGTAGTCTTGTGGATCTTATGTTTACGATGTTTAGAGGAATTAATCTGCATATTTAGCTTGACGAGCAAGAAGTATTTAATCTAACAGATTGTACTGTTTTTCTTCAGAGCCTAAAATGTTCTTGATTCTTAGAAGTTGATTGCCTTCCGTTAAGATAATAGACCCTTTTAATCTGAACTTGATGCTAAATGTCAGTCTTTTGAAATTTTAATTTGGATGACTGCTTTGCCTTTCTTATCATCCTAACTTTGAATATTTACTTATTTTGCAATGCCCACCTAATTCATTCATTTCATACTGTAGTGAACTTGGGGAAGTCTAAAAACAGACTATAAAAGCTTTTATAGGTATTAAAGAAGGAAAGATTGACAAAAACACACATAAACCAACAATGTACAGAAGCAGGAGAACTGATAATGGGGAATTAGGAAGTTGCAGGGATACTAAACAAATATTATGGCCCAGATATTTCCTTGTCAGAGAGCCCCCTTAATTGTAGCAAAAATAGAAAAAAAATCTTAAGTTTCATCTTCAAACAGAGTGACTGGTCTTAAGAAGACAGTTTGGATAAACTGGGCTCATTTCCATTAGTTTACAGTGTGGGCTGACTTGATTGAAATGTATAAAATCCTGACTGATTTTGACAAGGTGAACATGGAAAAGATGTTTCCTCTTGTGGGTTAGTAGAGAACCATAGGGCACTGTTTTAAAAATAGGAGTTTATTGATCAGGAGAGGTATTTTGAGTTGTGCAATTTAGGACCTCTGCCTTAGCGTGGTGGAGGATTACTGAATATTTTTAAGACAGATGGATACATTCTTGAGGAAGGGTCATCAAATGTTATTGGGAGTAGGTGCAAATTCAAAACAGTTCAGCTCTGATCATATTGAATAGTTTAAGGGCTGAATGGTTTATAACTGCTCTTATTTTGGATCTTCATATTTCACATTTTTGTAGGTGCAGATAGGGAGTTGGTTTGGGATTCACACATGCGTGTTTGAGAAGCAGTTGACCATTTAAGTCATCAACTTTTCACACTCCTGCATCCCTTGGTAAAATAGATATCTGAAACCTAATGTTTGCAGATTAACTGAGGGAAAAGCAGGTTTGATCCTTTTGGATATGTTTGGAAAGTCAGGATACCCTTTGGCGAAGTACGTTGTTACTTTAGATGTAGTTGAGACAACTTTTGAAGCATTAATTCTCCCTCTGTGGGAGGTAAGAGACCATTTGAGAAAGGCAAGACACCCTTTTAGATTGCTAATAGTTTATGCACAAGCAAGTCTACTCATTGGAATTAGCGTGCTGCAAAGAACTGTCAAAGTTACCAAATGTTGCTTGTAAAAATAAGCAGAAATTTAAAAAAAAACTATATGGTAGATATTTCTGTGTATCTATTTACATAAGCCATTACAGAATTTGCACCACAAACACACAATGCTGGAGAAATCCACCAGGTCTGGCTGCATCTGTTGTTAGAGAAACAGAATGTGATGTTACTATGACCTTAAGAGAGATATTTTGTCCTATTTTTTTCATTGAAGAACTATTGAGAGAGAGGTGGTGAGCGGTCTGTTCCAACAGCTTGGAAGGCATTGGGGATTTTTTTTTAAGAAGCTGGAACAATAGAAGCAACATGAGTGGATGGAGTCAGGCTCCCACAGAAACAGGGTTTTAGTTTAGCATTCAGCAGTTGTTGGGGTTTGAAAGTGGGCTATGGGAGCAGTTACATCTCTCTCTGTCACAGCTAAAAGCTTGGGCACCCTTTCTGCTGTCAGAATCGCATATCAGACAATGTGTTACTGACTTTGCCTTTGGCACGGGTGTGCTTATGAATGTTACTACATTGGAACAGTTGCTGTTTTTGTTAACTAATCTATTATAGAGTCATAGAGTATTAGAGATGTACAGCACAGAATCAGACCCTTTGGTCTAACTAGTCCATTCGGCTATTATTCTGTTATGTTTTTGCGATAGAATTATACCATTTCTTCCTTCTTCTGTATTTTAACTGGATATAAGCATAAAGGGTGTTTTGCTTAAAGTTGAGTAATGTGACCAATCAAATTATATCTGGAAGACAGCATCTTACACTTGTCTTCAAATAAGATAAAAGTTAGTGTCTAAGCAATCTCCTTGATCTATTTGCATGGAGTTTGGTCTGGTTCAAAACCAGAGTTCAAGTTTCAAGTCTAGTATGATTTTTCTTCAGACCTGCCAGGAAGTGTGGCATAGGTAATATAACTGACCCTGGATTGAATGATATGGAGATGTAGGGTGTATAAGAATTGGTTTGAGAGCAGAAGGTGGCATGGGAGTAGCATGGATGGGACTTGGAGAAGTGCGTAGGCTGAAGAAATTCATCAATTTTGTTTAAAATTGCAATACAGTGCTGGTACATTGAAGCAAATGTCATGTTAAGCCTGCAAATACAGTTAGCAGCCTCTACTCTTATTCCAGAATCATTAGAGTACCTGCTACCCCAGAATGAAAATCCTATCTTCTGGAACACTTTCCCCTTGGTCTATTTTACGGACCTGGGAAACAAACTTGTATCTGCAACTCCA
The DNA here is from genome assembly GCF_037043375.1 of Chiloscyllium plagiosum. Lineage (NCBI taxonomy): Eukaryota > Metazoa > Chordata > Chondrichthyes > Orectolobiformes > Hemiscylliidae > Chiloscyllium > Chiloscyllium plagiosum. The sequence goes on from NW_028270149.1 coordinate 41,930,229, forward strand.
ACCCAGTGAAAGTTGCGACTTTTTGTTTTTCTGAACTGAAGGTACAGTTAACCTTCCAGAAACACTAAAGATCCAAGGAAAGGCAAGCATGATGATAGAAAAAAAATAGTATTAGTAAATAAAACTGGAGAAATTAATGGAATTGAAAGTTGCAATTTCCCTGGATATAAATACAAATATTGCAAAGGTGACTGTAAACAGAGTGAATGTGTTGGTGATCATCTTCCCTCAATTGATAAGTTCTTGAATGGTTCCTGTTGCTTGGGAGGTAGTAAATATAATCACTGTTTCTGAAAAGAAAGTGAGAGAAAATGGGAGATTACAGGCATATTAACCTGATGGCAGTAATTGGGGAACTGCTACAGTCTAAACTAGGGCCTCAACTTGTCAATTTTTGTAAGGACTGAAGATACATTTTCTGAACTTGCTATTGATACAAAGATGGGCAAGAAAGTTATGAATATGATACAAGGAATCAACAAAGAGAAATAGGTTAAATTAGTGGGAAAAGTTCTTGCAAATAGAATAACGTGGGAAGATATGGAATTGTCCATTTTGGAAGGAAATAAATATAAAAGAAAACACATGCACTGGAAAAAGTTAGTATCAGATACAGCAAGTAGGGAAGGGTGATCCGACCCAAAACGTTAACTCTGATTTCTCTCTGTACGAGCTGCCAGACCAGCTGAGCTTTTTGAGCAAGTTTTGTTTTTGTTTCTGATTAACATTTGCAGTTCTTTCCACTTTTATTTAACATCCTGGTGAATCTTCTCCACTCTCTCCAGTCCAATCACATCCTTCCACTCATGTGGCTACCAGGATTGCACACAGTATTTCATCTGTGATCTAATCAATGCTCAATAAAGTTGCAAGCAGACATCCCTGCTGCTATATTCTGTACCCTGAGCTAATGAAGATAAGCATCGGTATGCTGCCTTCACCACGACCTGAGCTGACATTTTTGGGGATCTTGCATTTGTACACCAAAACTCTTTAGTTCCTCAGTACTCTCAAGAAACCTACCATTCACAATGTAAATCAATCCCTATTAGACTTCCCAAAATGCATTACACCACTCTTAGCGGGATTAAATTCTATCCGCTGTTGTTCTGTCCAATTTACCAGCTGATCAATACCAAACTGTAGCCTGAGACCATCTTTCTCTCAGAACAACACCCCAAATTTTTGAGTCACCTGCAACCTTGCTAATTAGTTCTCCTGCATTCATATCCAATTCATTAATGTACATAACAATAATTTGAATTGAGTTGCATGGGATACTGTATAGAATGCGGTGCAGAGGTTGAGCAAGATTAGGAGGGATAATACAGCATGATTATAGTAAGAGAACATATTGAACAAAGCTATTTCCATAACATAGCTGCAGTCACATTTCAGGCATATAAAACCAAAGTTATAATTACTATCCGCTTTCCAATGCTATTTCAGGGTTAAGGTCTTAATGAGCAACCACTATCTGAAATAACCAATCCATCTATGCTAGGACAGTTTTGATGGATGCTATACTTTAGCACTGATCTCTCATGTAGAAGACAGAGGAGTGAAATTTGGCTGACCACTTGGGGAGGAAAAGCCATGCAGTTTCTGGATGAGCAGCGTATATGTAGGAGCCTTAACTTTTTTTTTCTCTCTCTCTGCAGAATGGCATAATGTTAGGGTGGAATAGTTGAAAGATCTTGTTTTTCTTTTTGAAATTCAGGCATCACTGGCAAAGCTAGCATAGGATTCCTTATCCCTAATTGTCTTCCTCTCATTAATGAGAGTCTGGAATCGCATGTAGACCAGACCGCATAAAGATAGCTAATTTCTTTTTCTAAAGGATATTAGTGAATCAGATGGGTTTTAGTCAAAAGACTAGTATTATATTCATCATTTAAATTTTGCAAAATGCTGTTATGAATTTGAACCCATATCCTCAGTGCTTGGGCCTTTACAATATGAATGACATTACTATGACACCACTGGATTAGATGCAGAAAGATGCAAGGACTGAAAGTTCTGATTTCATCTGAGGTTAATGACAAAAAATGATTAAGGAAATTTCTCATTAATATCTTAAAGGAGCCTTGCAAGAAAATTAATTAAATGGCCTCCAGAATTTCTTCAGGTATTACTTTTTTTTTATTCTGTAGGAAAATGCTATTAATTTTGATCTCCTGTCTTGTCTCATAAATGACACTTTAAATTTAAGTACTTGAGTTCAAACAAAATTGAAGTGTAAGGTTCCTTTAATTGGCAGATTGGTTATATTTAATTAGATTTGAAATGTTCAGGACCCAGATTACATTTCACCCAAAGGGTTTTTAAATACATAATCACTTTGATACTGAGGTCAGTCATATACTTTGATTGAAGGTGCAAGATCAGACAATAACTTTGTTCAGCATCTATATAGGGGCACCTCTATTCCCTTTATAGATTTTAAAATGTATAATAATCAGTTAGAATGGTTTGGACTTCTGTTAAATGGTATAACATAAAGCAATCTTACCATGTCTTTGTTATGATCATTACTCTTCTGACCTTTCATCTTTTGTTCCTCATAATTGCAAAGGCATTGTCTTTGTGTGCACTAATGAATAATGTTAATTCAATCCACCCAGCATTGAAACAAAAAAAGTCGTGAGCTTCCTAATCAGTCAGTATTTGAGCCAAAATGGGCCAGGAAGGTCTTTGGTATCATCCTGCCTGTGCTAAATTAGTTGGTGGTGGAGTCGCAACAAATGGTCTCATTCCGTCTGGGTCAGGGAGTAAGGGAAGCAGCTTCTGCTTGCCATTCAAAAGTCCTGGAATGTATTTGCATGGAACAGGGATAGGATAGGCTTGACATCATCAACTCCTCTAGTTGGAAGTCCTCTGACATCTTTTGAAGCATTTGCCCACTGGCCTCTGTGGAAGTGTATTGATGCCTTCTGGACAACACACTGAAAATTAGAAGATCTAAGAGAAAAATTATTTAAGTAAGATATAAGCAGAGCAGAAAATATTAATACATTTATTTTTAATGTTTTCTTGTTTCAGCAAAGTATGCTGAACAATTGAGATTTGCTTTACACATAATGCAACACATGTCTGTTACAAATACAATAAGTAGCAATCCACAACTTTTTAAGTGATGTTAAAAGGCACTCATTTTCAAATGAGTGAACAGAAGTGTAGGACTGAACAATCAGACAATAATATCTGGATGTGTACAGCAGCTTATCATTCATAAATTAGACAGGCTTTCTTTACATTTTATGAATTATAATGACTATTGCATAAACAAATCCACATCCATGCTGCATCGCCACCAACAATGAAATGAATGAATGTCTATTTTTGTGCTACTTTGGTTGAGTGATGATTTTTCTGTAAGAATAAGGGAGCTGAATTTAGTCATGCAAGCACCAGCTCAGGGCTGCTAATCTCTCAGATTCTAAACTGAAATTGGACAGTACAAAGGCAGACTTTTGAGCATTGCATTAGAATTTTGAAAGTCCTCTGAAACATTCAGCCAGGCCTTTGATTTAATGACCTATCAAATGCAATAATTATTGGGAGCAGAAACAGAAATTGCTGGAAAAACTCAGCATGTCTGGGAGCATGTGGAGAGAAATCTGAGTTGACGTTTCTGGTCCAGTGACCTTTCTTCAGAACTGGATCCAAAATGTTAACTCTGCTTTCCCTCCATGTGCTGGTGGACCTGATGAGCTTTTCCAGCAATTTTTTTATTTGGTTCTGATTTCTAGCATCTAGGGTTCTTTCCGTTTTTTTATTAATTATTGGACTTTCCTCAAGTACAGTGATTGGATGGCTAAAGGAACAAAATGGTAAATATGATCCAGATCTGAACCCCCCAGTGGGGGATTAGCTGACTGTCATTCCTCAGAAGATCAAAAGAACAAGTACCAAAAAAAAAGAAAACCTGTTTGTTTAGAGAATATCTCATTTAATTAAGAGTTTGTAAATTCTATGTTAGGCTCCTCTTTACATCTTCTACCCTTTTCGCATGTATAGATTTATGCAGGAGGTTGTTATATTGTACACAAGGTGTGGTTATGAATACGTGTTAGGGTTTGCAAATCATTCCATGTATGTATTTTTAACTCTACCACCTAATCTCTTTTAACGGTGAATTTCTTTGGATTATACCCAGCTGCATTGTAGTAATGCTTGAGAAGAGGAGTGCATATCTGTTTCTTTTAAGGTACTTTGAAGTGTTGCAGTAAAATTTGTGTCTGAGAATTTAAACTGATGATTTTCCCAATGGCAGAGTTACTAAATGCACTACATGAAGTTCCAGGCCAGGAAATTACCAGGTTCAACCGGCAGTGTGTGTACTCTGTGTTAGTTAAATGGAAACAGAGCACAGTAGCATGAGAACTAGTGATTGTCTCCAACACCATGGGATAAGAGAATAAAATCTGACATTCTGAATGCAATCCAGAGGCCCCTGCTGGAAATCAAATAATTTAAAAGTTGGATGAGGGTAGAAATGAATTTAGTAATGTTGGTCTTCAATTAAGATAGCCAACTAACATTGATTGATGGAGAAAGATCGGACTGCAGGTGCTGGAGAGTCAGAGTTGATAAGTGTGGTGCTGTAAAAGACACAGCAGGTCAGGCAGCATCTGAGGAGCAGGAGAGTCGATGTTTCGGGCTTAAGCCCTTCAGGAATTCCTGATGATGAGTTTATGCCTGAAACAGTGACTGACCTGCTCCTGAATGCTGCCTGACCTCCTGTGCTTTTTCCAGTGCCACACTTTTCGAACATGGATTGTTAGCCTTGTATGAGCAATTTGGATGAGTAGTAGATAAATGTTACTTGGTTAACTATGTTGTAACACACAGTACTTAGCAACTTCAGGAGAGGAATGAAGATTGTTTTTATTACAATGTGCCCTTTGAACATCACAACTATTGTCACAAAAAGTTTAACATTTTTAAAAAATATACTATTGTCTAAGTTGGATGTATTTTCACATTCACTGGGTTTTAAATGCGTAAGAAAAATTGAGCTATCTGAGAGAATCAGTAGTTTGTTCTTGATCTCAAAGTAAGAAAAACACACCACACCCTATGATATCCTGTTTTTTTTTTGTTCCATTTTCCACCTCACTAGTGTGTGTGCCAAGAAATTCTTTGTACAGAACAGGTAAAAAGAACATTTTTTTTTAGCAAACTGTTCAATTAACAATTCAGCAGTCCACTGCAAAAAAAACTCAACTAATTTAATATAAAAGTGATTAGAGTTGCAAAGTGTGTTTTGGTCTCCAGGTGAAGACTAGGAATGGAATGTATTTCATGGTGCTGAGTATTAATTGTTAGATAATTAGAATAGAATATTTTTACTTGTCTCATGAGCTTCTATTTAAATACTTTGCTTAAATCAGGAACACTCAGCATGCAAATGTATGGCGAATATATATAATCCTGCACTGATTTGGAGTTCTGTTTGGACTGTGGGACATGGTTATGTGCAGCTGACCACAAAGAGACTGTGATAAATTCTCTATTATTACATTAAAGCTAAATTGCACTAAATACAATTAGTGCCATTTATCCTCATTTTGAACCACACTCTGCTTTTTAGTTTGTTTCATTGATGTAAATGTAGCTCACTTATAGCCCAGAAATAAATTAAAGCCAATATAGTTATTTTGATCTTGTTTTAGGGTTCTTTGTAATTCAAAACTGTTAAGGAAACGAATTAAGTTAATTTGATTAAATTTTGAATTATTATTATTTAGTAGTATTTAACCTGTGCTTGCCAACTATAACTTCTGTCTAAAGTAGACTGCATTGTACAGGTTGTCTAAGAGTTATTTTTAGATATTAATTGTCGAGAACATCCCTAATGTTCCCTTATGTTTGAATTGACATAAAAACTTATTGAAGTAGCTTTGCTTAAAAATTAGCACGATTGAGGAATTGATTATTTTAAATCCTGATTTAATAGTTATTGGTTGAAAGTTATTTAACATCAAGTTATTTTGCATGAACCATCTCATTAGTGAGGGCCTCCTTTTGAGGGAGGGCGTTACAGTTTTATTGTATTTGGGCTTCACTGGTCTGCACAAAAACAAAACATTTATTGGGGTAGAGGAGAGTTTTGAAATGCTGCTATAATTAATATCTTTTCAGTATCATCTAGATTTGCTGATCTTTGTTCCCCAGATATTGTTGTCTATTCTATTTTTAAGGTGTAACAAGAGCTGCTGATAGTTGTTTAAATATATATATAAATAAGAATAACTGAATTTATTTGTATAGTTAATTAAAAAATTTGCATCATAGATGACAGAACAGGTGATGTGTCATGGTTGCATCTTGTAAGAGCTCCTGAATGCCAGTATGATCCAGGACAAACACATCTGTAGTAGTTTTGGCTCAGCTAATGAGCTGAAGGCCAAACTATGTGCATTATGACGTGCTGGGGATGGGAAAAACATTATCTGTCTATTGTATACCAAGAGATGGTCACGCCTCTCAGGATAGAGTCTTCTAATTTGGTGAGTGGTCAGGGAAAGGGGTTGAGACTGCACGTGAAGCAGATATGGAGATTTTTGGGTAGGAACTTCATACTTTGCAGTTGTCCAACAGGAGTCCAATTGTTTCTGGCTCTTTTAGCCTGTTTCAATGAGAATGAGGGTAGGTGGACAAGTTCACTGACCATGGCACTGTGCTACAGGAAGCCATTAAAGTGAAGGTAGCAAAAAGGAATGTAATGGTATTAGGGAACAGAAACAGGGTAACAGAAACTAGATATTAGTATTCCAGAAGAGGCCTCACCATGAAGAAAGAGTTTCTGTGTAAATAATATGAGGAACGAGGCAAAATATTGAAGAACAAATCCCCAAAGGTGGTAATCTCTGGAAAGCTGAGTAATGGGTGTCAGACAAATGGTTCCTGGTGCATTGGCATCAGTAGTAGGGAGAGGTCTTTAAATTAAACAATGGGTAGGTCATCATTGAGTCATAGAATCGCTAGAGTGTGGAAAGAGGCCATTCTACCCATTGAGTCACTGATCCTCAAGAGCATCCCACCCAAACCAACACCCTACCGTATTCCCATAACCATGCATTTATCAAGGCTAACCCACTTAGCTTGCATGTCCCTGGACATTGCAAACAATTTGGCATGCCCACCCACCTAAGCTGCTCATCTTTGGACTGTGGGAGGAAACCAGAGCACCTGATGGAAACCTGTGCAAACACTGGAAGAACATGCAAATTCCACACAATCAGTCACCCAATTGAACCTGGGTCCCTGGTGCTGTGAGGCAGCCAGGCTAACTCTGAAGTCACCGTGCCGCCCTGTAGCAAGCACGTAAGGGAATTCCACCTAAGTAACTGTGCTATAACATTTTGTGATGTCACCTTGAATTGTTCTCGTTCTCACCAATGACAAATCTTGAAGCAATAGTATTCCACTCCAGAAGCATTGTCCTTGATGTAGAGTTGAAGTGAGACTATACGTCCATTATGACGTTTCAAACTTGAATTCCTGTTTCTCTTTAAAAAGCAATGGGAAGAACTTGCCTTTATTTTCTCCCCTCACCCATGGAATTTGGTTCTTTTGTTTGTGCTTCAGCCTGACTATTCCACAGCCTACCTACTGTGTCCAGACAACCTAAGCATTCTTTCCTTAAACTCTCGGGTGATACTATCAGTATATGTTGGACTTACCTCATTTTGCTTGTGATCAATTAATTTCTTTAAGCCAATTATTGGATCATGATGGATTTTGAATTTTTAAGCTGTAGTTTAATGTGCTTTTATGAATTGCAATGTGAGTTTTATGCCACTCTGTGCTACAAGGCTACAGTACACGTGGATCCATAGAACACTGTTCAAATGTACTTGTCTTGGAGCTCCCAAAGGGACAGCAGGGTGAATTGGTGATTGTCATCTGAACCTACCCACCCTCTTCCATCCAGGTCTCATTGATTTGTTTTTAAAAAATAGTCATGCACCTGGTAGTTTTGGGTACATTTTTCACATAAATTATAGCTTTTCAGTTTATATTCCCTTTGTAGTGGAATGGTTTCTTTGATGTCACTGGATTATGTTGCTTTGAAGATAAAAGCAACACCATGTGATGCAAAACATCACAGTCAGGGTCTAGGCTTTTCTCTAGCACAGGACATTTGACATCCCACCACTGACTGGTTATTTCTTCTCCAGTCAATTTGTTAAAATCACTGAGGGGAATCTACTGCTACTCCCTTTCTCCTGGAATCGTTGACTTTGGCTGGATTCCATGGGCACCACTATTTTACTGAGGTATTGAGATTTCAAGTGTAAGCCTGTAGTGCTATTTTACCACAGGGCACAGGGGAGCTAGCTACCACACATGGGTATAATCTTGTTCTCACTTCATGTTTAGGGTGAGTCACTTGATATATAAGGTGGTTAGCACTGGAGCCTTGATTGACTTTTACATTTGTTTCCTCTAACCCAAGAGGATTGAGGTCAAATATCCCACCCCAAGTGTTGATCTGGCCCAGATTACCTGATTCACTGCAGACTAAACATCAAACATTGGATCTTCTAGTCTCTGTTACTTAGTAACACAATAAGTGTTAACCAGATAGTTCTCACTTATAAGTATTTAAACTGAGTGAATATTTGGAGGGCATCTGTTTGTGCTGTTAGATATTCAGCTCATCAAGTTGCTGCATTAATGTAACAAGTGTAATTGCTATCTCACCAGTCCCCATTTTGGTACAGAAGGCAGACATCCAAAAAATGACAAGCATAGTCCACCACCTGCTGTGTTTGGAATTAACACACAAAATTTTGATGAGAGATAATCCTATTGGAGCACTTGCCTTTCCCTCCCAGAATTTATTACTGTAAGTAATTTCTGCTTATTCAGCATGGGAAGGAGTACTCCTTGTGCAGGCAAGCCATGTCTTTCAGTATGAATATGGTTATTCATTGAGTAGGATGTTTGCTCTATGTGACCAAACAGACTTACTGTTCAGTATTAATCTGTGTAACTGAATGGACTTGTTCAGCAAGGAAAGGATAACTCAGTAACTACATAGAACTGCAGTTACTGCATGGAGAGAGTTACACGCGTTACCGAGTCAGAGATACATATTAGGCAGCATTTTAAGGATTACTGATTGTAACTGGATAGAATAGATCAGCAGGATGAGGGTTACTATTGCTTTGGACTGATTTGCTGTTTATTCAGCAGCACATGGGTTACTCACCACCTAACTGGATGCTGTTGCTGTTTATTCAGCAGGGTAAGGATTAAGGAGCTAATCACAGCATTCATTGTGTAATTATATTTTTCTACTAGTAGGTATAACACATTGAAGACTTTCTTGAATAACCCTTTTCATGACTGAGTATCTGCATTTAGGGACTGTTTGTTTTTTGATATTCACTTAAATGTGGCTAACATGTTAGTGACAGGCCTTTCTTTCATACCATGTAATATTTTAAAAAAATCAAACTGTGCATTTATCTTTTAAAAGCATGGTTGGATTACTGAAATTTAATTGTTAAAAATGTTAATGATGTCACTCCCTTCTGACAACTAAGCAAGTCAGCTGTAGAAAGAGGATTTTTGGGAAAATTTTGAAATTCAATTGTATTTCTTTTAAGCTTTTAGTTTTCTCCCAAGCTCTGAGGTTTGAGTATTTATCAGGCTATGGATCCATAGGTGTTGACAACTTTCACCAATGAGCACAGATTCAGTGTTGAAGGATATTTGAGTATGAATTCTGTCACAGTGAAACCTTATCCTATTCCTTCCTTACAGGGAAAGCTGTGCAGTTGCCACTGGGAGACATTGGATTATGTACTGAAGAAAGAAAAGCTTGCATTCACACCTTTTGTGACCATCTGATGGCTATAAAGCATTTTGAGACAATAAAATACTTTTGACTAGAGTAATAAAGGATATGAGGTTACGCTCAGAAAATAATGTCAATCAACATTGTGCAACTGTTGGAATATTGCGTGCAATTCTGGTCTCCTTCCTGTCGGAAAGATGTTGTGAAGCTTGAAAGGGTTCAGAAAAGATTTACAAGGATGTTGCCAGGGTTGGAGGATTTGAGTTATAGGGAGAGGCTGAACAGGCTGGGGCTGTTTGCCCTGGAGCATCGGAGGCTGAGGGGTGACCTTATAGAGGTTTACAAAATTATGAGGGGCATGGATAGGATAAATAGACAAAGTCTTTTACCTGGGGTAGGGGAGTCCAGAACTAGAGGGCATAGGTTTAGGGTGAGAGGGGAAAGATATAAAAGAGACCTAAGGGGCAACTTTTTCATGCAGAGGGTGGTGCGTGTATGGAATGAGCTGCCAGAGGAAGTGGTGGAGGCTGGTACAATTGCAATATTTAAGAGGCATTTGGATGGGTATATGAATAGGAAGGGTTCGGAGAGATATGGGCCGGGTGCTGGCAGGTGGGACTAGATTGGGTTGGGATATCTGGTCGGCATGGACAGATTGGACCGAAGGGTCTGGTTCCATGCTGTATATCTCTATGACTCTACGACAATGACCAGGTAATCTGTTTCTGTGATATGGATTGAGGGATAAATATTGGCTGGTTAAAAGGCAAAACTCACCTGTTCCTCTTTGAAATAACACCATGGGACATTTGCGCTAGCCTGAAAAGGCAGATGGGGTTTTGTTTAAATGTCTCATCCAAAAGATAGTATCTCTAACCATGCAGCATCCCATCAGTATTGCACTGGAATGTTGGTATTGATTTTTTTTTTTGGGGTGCCCAGGTTCTGGAGTGAGCCTTGTTGAAAACCTCCTGACTCATGGTCAAAACCTTGGTGTTTTTCCATCATCTTTTCATGGCATGGACATTGAAACCAATGTACTGCTTAAACTACAGCCCAGCTACAACTAAATTGAGAAGCACAGTGACTTTTATGGCGATTTGCAATGTAAGTTGCTTCTGCCGTCTGAGCTGTTGAGTGGTGCAGTTCATTCTTTATTTATGTGGATTTTAATACATGTATTAGCTATTGTCAGTCAGGTTTGTGAATGAGGAGAAAATGTGTGATTTGTGAACATTTGACAGCCAGCTGTTTGGCCGAACCTAATGCTGGGAGGCCCTCCTGCAGGACATGTTTACTAAGAGCTTCCCTGTGTTAGTGGCTGTGTGGTTTCATATGAAAGCAGCTTTTCAAAGTGGCTATAAATGTTGTTATTCGATGCTTTGGGGCAAATTTTCCACCAATTTTCCTTTTGAAGCTGTCTTTATTTTAGTCTTCTATTACTGGCTCTCTTCTATTGGCTCACATCAACTAAAAGAAGGGGGAAAAAAAACCTTTTTATAGCCAAGTAGAATAGCTCTTGTTTGAACTACTATTTATATTAAATATGGAAGTGGTTGTAAAATATATATTAATCATTGCATCTTTTATTCAGTTGCATGGTTGCCAAGATTCTGGAGCTTGTTGCATTTAGTATTAGCATCAGCTTATGGCCAGCACTAATTTGATGTATAGAAATTATGTCTCTACAATGTCTTGTGAAATATTCCTGGGTAATAGACTCATGAATATCAGTATATATTGCAATTCTGCTCTGTGGATATGAGTTGATAATACTCAAATGTATTAAGTTTTAAAAATCTGGTTTCGATCATTTGAAATGCACAAAGTGACATTGGAGTGAACCAACGGAGCAATGTTTCACTCATGTTTGCCTGCAGCATTGACAAATATTTGTGGTAACTGACAGAAAACCAGCTGGACCACTTCACCATCAGGGCAAATTGTTCCATTCCAGAGAGGGGAGATCTTTAGAAGTGACAAAAGGTCGTTTATCTTTTTTGTTCTCGTTTGTTGAGAGGGTGCTCCTTTGGTTTGTAATGGAATTTTTCAGTGTTGATGGTGACATCTTAAAAGAGAATAAAACAAACCTCGCCTTTTCACCTTTGAAGACATTCATTTGATTTAACACAGTGACTTGAATTACATTGTGATTGTGTCATTAATTTGCTGCTGTGTTGGCAATCTGACATAGGGAGGCCGTAAGATGACGAGTACGGTGGGGTGAAAATTGTTTTTCTTTTGCTGTATGAGTCATGATGATATACAGCACGGAAACAGACCCTTCGGTCAGACATCCATGCCGACCAGATATCCTAACCTAATCTAGTCCCATTTGCCAGCGCTTGGTTCATATACCCATCTAGATGACTTAAATGCTTTAATTGCACCAACCTCCACCACTTACTCTGGCAGCTCATTCCATACACCCACCACCTTCTCTGAAAAAGTTGCCTCTTAAGTCCCTTTTTCTTCCTTCCCCTCTTACCCTAAACGCATGCTCTCTAATTCTGGACTCCCACTCAGGGAAAGATCTTTTCTATTTATCTTATCAATGCCCCTCCTGATTTTATAAACCTCTGCAAGGTCACCTCAGTCATCTGCCCTGCCTTATTTCCCAAGAGTAGGTCAAGTTTTGCACCTTCTCTAGTAGGTACATCCACATACTGAATTAGAAAATGTTCTTGTACGCACTTAACAAATTCCTCTCCATCTAAACACTATAGCAGTCCCGATCTATGTTTGGAAAGTTAAAATCCCTGACCTTAACCACCCTATTCTTACAGAAATCTCTTTACAAATTTGTTTCTCAATTTCCCTCTGACTATTAGGGGGTGCATAATATGATCCCAGTAAGGTGATCATCCCTTTCTTCTTTCTCAGTTCCATGAGGTCTGAGCCATAATGGTGGAAGAAAGCAGAGGACTCTATGCAGGGGAATCTCGGTTTATCCGAACAAGATAGGCGGGCACTATTTCGTTTGGATAATCAATTATTCGGTTAATCGATTTAAATGCCTTTCCTCTGGGGCTCGGAGCTTTTAAAGTCTGTTCCCCATTCAGGAGACTGCAGTAGCACAGCACAGAGTGTGAGACCCTGCCCCCTGCCCAAAACCGCACCCCCTACCCCAGTCCAACACCCCCCCCCCCCCCCCCCCCCCCCGCGCTCCCAACATCTCCCCAAACCCCCTCCAACACCGTTTTCCCCCCCCTCCCCCAAGACCATCCAATATCTCTTTTCCCCACCCCCCCCCCGCCCATCCTCAAAGGATCCCCCTGCCCTCTCTCTGGGACTGTACGCCAACGACAAGACTGTTGCTGCTCCAGCTGCTTTTGGAGGCTAAGTCTCCAAATAACACATGTGCGCACTCTCACGCACACAACCTTTTACTGCAACTTTTTGACAGGTTCCACCTTTGCCCTGTACAGGACAATGTTGGAGATATTATCTGGGGAAGGGGGTTTAGGGTACACCCCTCTGTTGAACTCCAGGGAAAGTATGTGGGGAGAGAGAGAGAGAGAGGGGGCGGGAGGTTCGTCATTTGGAGATGGTGCCCGTTAATCACTGTAAACAAAAGACGTGATCAGTGTTGGAAACACGTCTTTGTAATGTTTCTATTGGGACCGCAATCTCCATCGGATAATCCGATTTTCGGATAATTGGTATTCGGATAATCGAGGTTCCTCTGTTATTTGTCACATGCTGTTTTTGGGTCTTTACTGGGTGTTGTTTCATTCTGCTGTTCTGCCATTCCTACCTTTCAAGAGTAACCACTTCACTAAGCCTGTCCATACCAGGTGGATGGGTCAACTGTGAGCATAATTAATGGAATCTGATCCATGAGTGTTTTTAGATACAGGCTGAATAAAGGAACCATTAACTCCTAGGTATAATTAGGTTGCTGTAAAATTAACCATAACAAACTGGGGAAAACATCAGAAAATTAGATACAAATTAATCTTCCTAGGACTGATTATGCTAAACCAATTGATAACCAAAGACAAGAGCTGATTGTTGCTATTGTCCTTAAATACTGCAAGTCAGCATTAATTTACCTTCTGACTTAGGAAATCAGTGCTCTACTGTCAGTTCTGAGGCAAGTCATAAAGTCATAGAGATGGACAGCACAGAAACAGACTCTTTGGTCCAATTCGTCCATGCTGACTGAGTATCCTAACCTAACCTAGTCCCATTTGCAAGCACTTGGCCCATATCCCTCTGAACGCTTCCTATTCATGTACCCATCCAGATGCCTTTAAAATGTTGTAATTGTACCAGCCTCTGGCAGCTCATTCCATACACACACCACCCTCTGCATGAAAAAGTTGTCCCTTTTAAATTTTTTCCCTCTCGCCCTAAACCTATGCCCTCTAGTTCTGGACTCCTCCACCTATAGAAAATACCTCATCTATTTATTTTCCCATCTCCAAAATGACCAATACAGACCCGACCAAACCAGCAAGCTAAACTTACAAAATTAATGTTAAATGGAAATGTCTAATGGTAAAATGTTGGATTGTTGATTCTAATCTTGGTCAAAAGTGAAGACTTACTCTTTGGGAAAAGCAGGAACGGAATGGTTACGAATCATTACACTGATAACATGATGGCTGGCTGCCTTTGTTCTGTTCTCTGGAATGTGTGGCATTGAGCTCCTTTTGGCTAATATTTAACTCTTTGAATATTGAATATCTGTTAAATGTTTAAATTTGTTTAATCAAAAATGAGCGAAATAATGGATTTACAACATTCTATCATAAAGTGATAAGCTGTAGCAAATAACGAGCTTCAAAGTGGTCCAGAAAAGCTTTGTCTATGTTCATTGATTTTTTTTTGTGTAAAGCTAACTTACCACAAGCAATTGAATCTGAGAAAAAAGAAAAATATCCAATTATGGTTCCTTTGCTATATCAAGCAACTTGAGGTGTTTTTGCCTTGTATAACTGCCGCTAATGAAGGGAACCTTAGTCATTTGCATTGCTGCAGATGTGTAAGCAAAGATGCATAAATATGTCTCATCAACTGCTTTGACTTTGGGAGTTTTAATTGGGTTGAAAAGTGTGGTGCTGGAGGGCGCAGCAAGCCTGGCAGCATCTGAGGAGCACGAGAATCTATGTTTCGGGCATAAGCCCTTCTTCAGGAATGAGGCTGGTGTGCCAAGCGGGCTGAGATAAAAGGTGGGGGGGTAAAATTTCGGGGAGGGGCGTTGGGAATATGATAGGTGGAAGGAGGTGAGGGTGATAGGCCGGAGAGGGGGTGGGGGCGGAGAAGTCGGGAAGAAGATTGCAAGTCAAGAGTGCGGTGCTGAATCCGGGAGTTGGGACTGAGATAAGGTGGGGGGAGGGGAAATGAGGAAGCTGGAGAAATCTACATTCATCCCGTGTGGTTGGAGGGTTCCTAGGCCGAAGAGGAGGCGCTCTTCCTCCAGGCGTCGTGTGGCCAGGGTCTGGCGATGGAGGAGGCCAAGGACCTGCATGTCCTTGGCGGAGTGGGAGGGAGAGTTAAAGTGTTCAGCCACGGGGCGGTTGGGTTGGTTGGTGCAGGTGTCCCAGAGGTGTTCCCTGAAACGTTCCGCAAGTAGGTGGCCTGTCTCCCCAATGTAGAGGAGACCACATTGGGTGTAGTAAATGATGTGTGGAGGCGCAGGTGAATTTGCGACGGATATGGAAGGATCCGTTGGGGCCTTGGAGGGAGGTGGGGGGAGGTGTGGTTGAATTATTATTTATGTGTGCATGTATCTGAGGAGCATTTATGTGCACTTGCAAAACTTTCCTGATCTTCAAACAATTGTCATTTTCCGTTTGATTTCTGCCTTCTGTTCGAGTGGAAACCCACCTGGAATCTGTTCAGAATTGATTTTGGGAGTCAAGGGCTTTGGAATAGTCAGTGGAAAGAAACTGTATGAATTTATACACAGCCATTTCTTTGCCATATCTTTTTAAGGCTCACGTGTTTCTGTTAAGATGGTAAACGTAAATGGAATGAAGAGCTACACCAAATGTAAAAGATTAGGAGCTAAACTGTCTGCTATTTTAACCGGTTACTTCCCATTATAGAATCTCTGTGAGTCCTAATGTCTTCTCTGAAAATGAAGATTCTCTAATAGCAGCCAAAAGATGATAAAAGGCCTCTGTGGTGTGGAGCCAAATCCCTTGTAATTATTGCTGATCTGGGGACCACATTGTGAATGGATGAGAGTGGATTATCTGAGCTGAATTGTAGGAATGTAAAAATGCAGATCCCCAGTCAACACAACAGGGCTTAGTTTAGTTAGTGTATAACTACTGCCCTGCTGGAATTTCAGACCTTGATAGAGAGTGAAATGAATTGTTTGTGTTTGTGCTAATTTGAGTGCAAATGTGAAGGTCCCTTGCAGCATGAAGGAATTCATATGGTTTGTATGATGGATGCAAGAGAGTCCATTCTTATAAGAGTGTAAAAATCCCTTCAATTATCTTTAAAAGGATTGATGTGGTTAGTATGAAGGATTGGTGATGACTGTCTGCCTGTCTTCTGCAGTTATGTTTATGCCTACATGACTTGGAGAGGTAGCATGCAGTGTCCATCAATGCGCTCGGTTCCTTACAGAAAGAGGAGTGCCACTGCAGGGGATACAGTGGTTTATTTCCCCCTCCAACATAATTTTGGTTTGTTTTCTTCCCTCTCTCCCTACATCCAACCCTGTTTCCATTTTGATGGTTTACATGGCACTTACATATAAATGGCAAAAGTGGGTACTGCAGATGCTGGAGGTTAGAGTCAAGATTAGAGTGGTGCTGGAAAAGTACAGCAGGTCAGGCAGCATCCTGACATTTTGGGCAAAAGCCCTTCATCAGCAATTTACTGAATTGGCTACACTGGTGTTATAAAACAAAGCAAGAGAAAAGTCAATGATTTTGTGTTGTGAAAGTGGTTCAGGAGTGTGTGATAACACTAAGTATATTTTTAAAAAGCATGAAGTTGAGTAGGAAACAATCACGAGTTATGTATGGGGTTTTCTGTAATATGCTAGGTTTGGAGAAAGAACTGACTGACAGACTTATTTTGACCTCATTAACAAGCATGATCATTACATCTACTGCACTCTCTTGTGGAAGCCACAACATAAAGGATGTACAACCGGAATACTCCAGGTTCAGAGTATTAACACTAATTACTATTCATGATTGAGTCAATGCTTTTCAAAACTATTTTTTGAGAGTTTTAATTTTGTATTCTTTTGAATTCAAGTTGGAAAATTTACAACAAGATTTTTAGCTGGTTTTCTCCATTCTTTTTGTATGTACCTGCCATTTCCCTATCCTTTGTCTGCCAACACAAGTTGGCACTTCCTTATTTTGGTTTCGGTTATTATTGAGATATATTCATGAACCTCTGGCTAACTTTCCCACTGTTTCAGTCATTACCTTTGTGACCCATTTTCTCTTTCACTGTTCATTCTAGTTGATATTTGAAAGAAATTCACATTTTTTAAATTCTACTTTGTTGCAGAATTTGTGCTAACGAACCTCACTGTAATGCATTGTGGCATTTGGGAGCAGTATCGTATAAATGGGGGTGGGGGGATAAATATTGTACTTTATCAGATATGCATGTTTTTGTTACTTGTTTCAAAGTGCATCTCTGGACTCGACTAGCTACTTTTGTTTTGTTAGTTGCTCACAAAGCCAACCTTTTCATACCACAATTTCTTACATGGCTGACCCCTTGATGTCTCGTAATTAACAATAACATTGGTCATGGCAAGAAATGGTACAAGTCATGAACATATCTGGACAAATAAACTTGAGGATTGGCTTGTTAAAGCTGCGTAGTTCTCATGGCCGTGAAGGATATATAGGGATATCGCATGATGTGAGGGCAGGTTTTCTAATTCTGGTTGGACATGTTCTTTGATCATCTTATCTCTACATATCAGTGGCCCCACCCAGAAAACAACCTTTTCCTAAATCTTCAATATTTTTTATAACTGATGGGCAAAGTGATTAAAAAATAATCAAAACTGAAGCAAAATACTGCAGACACTGCAAATGTTAAATAAACGCAGTGTTGGGAATGCTCACAAGCCTGTTTATGGCTGCACAGTTTCTACCAGACCTCCTGAGTAGTTCTACCCCTTAAATGTTGTTAAAGATGAGCTGTGTGGTGAATCCCATGGTTTTCTTGGCTAAGTCCAAGTTATACTGAAAGAAGTGTTGCCACAAAGTGAATTCCTTGCTATGTATTGGCAATATTGCCACATTAATTATCTACCATACCCATCTGATGTCTCTTGTCTGTTTTTTGCCTGAACCTATCAAGGAACAACTCAACACTCAGCAGATATCTCAGAATTCACCAGCATGCCTTACATAGATGCCATTTTTAAAAGACCATTGTCTGCTCGGACAAGCACTGTCGGTCTGGATTTGCCATGTGCAGCTCTGGACATCTGCCTCCTATATGGCAGGCAGGGGAAATCTAGGTGTCACTTTGCAGGCAGGGTCCTGGAGGTCCTGTTGGATGGAATTCCCGAGGAAAGGTTCTTCCTCTTGTGTGAGCCATCCTGACAACTACAACAAGCTTCCTGGCTCTGCATTAGTGCTAAATGACCAGCAAGACAGCAGTACTGTGAGCCTGCTATCACTGCCTGAACGGACAAAGAACCAAAAAACAACAAAATGCAAGGCAGGGATGTCATGAGCTTGAAGGTCAGCTCACAATGAGTGAGCACTGAGAGCA
Source organism: Chiloscyllium plagiosum (assembly GCF_037043375.1). Classification (NCBI taxonomy): domain Eukaryota; kingdom Metazoa; phylum Chordata; class Chondrichthyes; order Orectolobiformes; family Hemiscylliidae; genus Chiloscyllium; species Chiloscyllium plagiosum. Next base: position 41,948,767 of record NW_028270149.1, read on the forward strand.
AGTGAAGAACATGAAGATACAGCCTGGTCCAAACCATAAGCTGGCTATGTGTTCCTGAGCGTACAGTAGCAGCATTTACATTGTTGATCCACTACAGGAGGCTCAGGCTGCACCAGTAACTATCAATGTGCTGTAGGAGTTCTTAAAGGCTGGTATATATCAGATGCCAGTGTCTGTGGATGAATCTTGTATGGCCAGTGCCCATGGAAGTCATTTGGAGTAAGCTGAATCTGCCAGGTTCTTGCCCTGGTTTTCCTGAATTTTTGCCAATGTTGAGCTTGTTTGATAGGATGGGATGTGAGTTGAGTTATAAAGTAATAGAAGTATGCAGAATGGAAATATACCCTTTTGGCTTAACTCTCCCATGCTGACTAGGTTTCCAAAACTGAACTAGTCCTGTTTGCCTGTGTTCGGTCCATATCCCTATCTATGTACTTGCCCAAATATTGCTTAAATGTAGTAATTGTACCCATCTTTTACCACTTCCTCTGGCAGTTCATTCCATACATTTACCATCTTCTGTATGGAAAATGTTGTCCGTCCGGTCTATTTTTAAAACTTTCCCTCTTGTCTTCAACCTGTGCCCTCTAGTTTTGGGCTTCCCTACCTTTGGGGAAAAAGACTTGGCTATTTACCTTATCCATGCCCCTCATGATTATATAGACCCGTATAAGGCCACACCTTAGCCTCCTACACTCTAGGAACAAAAGTCCTAGCCAATCCAGCCTCTCCTTATAACTTAAACCTTCCAGTGTCACGAACATCCTTGTAAATGGTTTTTGCACCCTTTCCACTTTCATAACATCTTTCCTACAGCAGGGTGCCTAGAATTGAATGTAATACTCCAAATATGGCCTTAGCAGTGTCTTGTACTTGCTAACAAGGTGTTTAACAGGAAACAATGACTGTTGATTGACAACTCATCACTACCTAGTGTAAATCTCACCATATCACTTGAGAGAAGCATAAACAATGACACGAATTGCTCCCAATGTTGAGATGATCTTGCTGCAGTTGTCACCTGAATCTGTTGCAACTCTTGCCACAGCCCATATTGCTCAGACTCCGATAAGATTCAATCCTCTTTATTTAATGCTTTCTAAATTCTTGAATAATGTTCTTGTGGATTCCTCCATGGCCATCAGTGGTGGGGGTGTAAGTTGGCAGTCTATATGTGGGAAGATAAAGTTGACATGGATGAGTTCGACCGACTGATCTGTTTCCGTGCTGTTCATCTCTCTGACTCAATGACTGAGACAGTGAAGCAGCAGGATGTTGACTTTAAATGATCTTTTCTTGATTCTTGTGCCCTTTGTTCAGTCATGTTTCTGGCATGTATGTTCTGATGTTGACCTGTAATATTAAAGTGTATTCAGAGCACCTATCAATACTACTCAACCGAATTTAATGGGAAGTCATTCCACAGAGTGAGTGGTATGTGCAGTCCTGGTGACAGTATGGATCATGTTCTATGGGATAATGTCTGTCTGCTAGAGCAACTCACTCCCTCATGGCGTCATACTGTGGTGTAATGTGGTAATGTCCTGTCTGAATGATTGATTAGAGGTTACGCAGATTCAATAAAGTTTGAACCATTTGAGTTTTGTTATTGAGCTTGGATGACCTGCACAGCAACAGGGTGACAGCACAATGCAAACAAAAACGAATGAGCCATAAATGTGTGCAAAGAGATCCAGTGGGTGAGGTGGGAGATGAATTGAATTGGTGAGGGAGGTTTTGGGTGGGAGAGAGAATCTTTCTTCTGAATCAATAGAGAAGCCAGGACAAGGTTGAGATCATGGAACACGTCAACTGAGAAATGTAGCAAAAACAGACTGGCAGCTTTTATAAAAAAAAAGCTAATAACTCAAAAGGGAGCCAAATACAATCTGACAACATACAGTCTAATTCAAAGAATATCAGTACATAGCTTGTGATAACTTGTACTGGGGAGAGAATTATGGCTATATGATCTTCATCAAGGTTGGTTTTTGCAAAATTTGCAAGCTATCCCTGATTTCTTACTAAGGATCTGTTACTGTGAATATAGTGGTAATCTCTGCTGCTGAGTCCTAGTTGTTGACTTGTTTTAGAACTATAACTTTGACAGAGAGACTCCTCTATGGAGACGTGCTTTTCTGTATATTCTTATTCAGGCTGGCACTCTTTAACCACTTTGTTCTGTGCCAGAGCTTTGTGAATTCAAGACCCATTTTAGTAACTTGGCTATATATTCTTGACTGATACTTGATTAACAATGTAGTGAAGGAGTGCTTCATTTATTGTGCTGCAAATAATTATCTACTTTTCTTTAGACTATGACTTTATTTTTGCCCCTGCTACCTAATGTGTTAAGTATCGTATGCCTTAACAACCAAGTAAAGATATTTATGTTCATGTTGTTTGCAGTGATGTTAGACCTCCTTCTCATTGGCACATGAGATGGAAAAATAGCCTTTACCAAATTTTATCTTATCCAACCTTTTCAGAATTTTTGGAACCTTTTAGTTTTAATGTAGGTCAGCTTACAATGTCAAGTCTTTTTGTTACTACGATTACTAATACTACTATGTTTCTTGTCAATAATCCTTGTTAATCTTTGCTTTAATCTTTTTTAAATAATGGAGCACTGAAATGCACTGTGGTGTCAAAGTTGCTTTGTACAAATTTATTAACTTTTTACTATTACCCCCTAACCTGCTTTCTCAGCAAGATTCTCACCTTTTGGAATGTGTATTCCTGGAACCTGTCAGGTTCTGAGGTGTCACTGAGTTCCATCAACAATTACTCAATCTCAGAAATTTGGACCATAAATAGTTGGACCATTTGCTAACAAGGGAGCATCACTGACACAGCATTTGAGATAATCTCTTTTGGGCAGAAATTGTAAATATCAGTCTCTTTACTAAGCTAAATTATTTTCTTCCTAATTTAACAAAACTAAATACCACAGCATGAAAATTTACCTTCTCAGACATAATTATAGGCCAACTGCAACTAGAGGCTGAACTGCTGATGCTAAATTCCAGATTATTCTAGCATTTCACACTCCACTGGTCTTGTACTGCTCAGCAACACTGAGCACATTACTTACAGGATCGGTTGGTGAATATGCTCCATTTACTGCAATGATAAGATTTGGTTGCAAAGAATAATTGGAATAATTCCAGATTCATCAAGTGGTAGAGGTTTATGAGGATGCTTTTAATCTAACTTGTCCTGTGGAGAACTGATAGAATTGCACCTATTTTTCACTCCTTTAAAGCCAGTGGAAAGTTAAAATCTAACTGATATGAAATGGCACCTGACTCAGTGCGTTTGGGCAGAATCATTTACTTTTTCTTTTGAGTAATATAGTTGTTTTGAGCACATTAGTCAATATGATGTGTGGAGAACCTTTTTATAAAGGCATAAATGACTGAATGAATGAACAGGATTTTCAGTATCTGAGATTGCTACTTGTGGTTTATCCCCAAAAGAAAGTGGGTGGTTCCTATCATAGCTCAGTTCATTATACATAGCTTATATATACACCAAAAAAGGCTCTTGTGGCATTGTGGTAGTGTGCCTACCTGTGGGTGAGGATGTCCAGGTTCAACTCCCACCTGCTGTAGAGGTTTCTAATAACATCTCTGAAAATGTTGATGAGGAAAATATCTATACATACACCAAACGATGTTGAATCCTGCCACCTGAGAATGTGCAAGGTTCCTGAAGGCTAGGATCAAAGCAGAACCATATTGTGCTGCAGTTAGACTGAGAAATGTGTGTGCCTATATCTGTATGTTGAACTATAAACCACCCAGTTTCTTAATGTGGTTGTAAACTTTTGTTTTGAGGGGGAGCCAAATCTGAATGCTGCCTTCATTATTTGTAGCACAATCCTACCATGTCCAGTTATGAATCATGGACAATCTTAATGCACTAACTGGAGGAGGAAACTACACAAATATCCCCATCCTCAATGATGGTGAGCCAATACTTCTGTGCAAAAGACAAGTGTCAAGGAAGATGTGTGTTTTTTTTTAAACAATTTAAAAGTAGCTTTTCTTACCTTTTTTTGAAGTGTGTATTCACATTAAATAATCTTTAACAGCACATTCCAAATCCTTAACTTCTACCAGCAAGGAAGTCAAAGGCAACAGATACACCTGTAGATTTCCCTTGAAGCCAATTGAAAATTATATAATCTTTTCACAATCACGGAGTCAAAATCCTGGAATTCCCTCAATTCTGTTAACACAGTGGGTGTATCTAATACTGAACTGCAGAGATGACTCACCACCAACTATTCAAGGAGATCTGGGTATGGGCAACAAATTCTGGCTTTACCAGTGACATCTCTGATCAATGAATAATAAAAATGGGACGTAGCTCTTTTGTTTTTACTATCCAACTGTTTGGGTGAGACCTTGGTGCCTTGGGGAGAAAAGCAAATTGAATTGTAACCTCAATATTTTAGCAAAATAACTATAAGTTTTAAAGATTCAGTAATTAGAAACAGCTGTGGGGATTGAATTTGATGTAAACAAAGTTTTGATCAGGATGACTACGACAGATCGCTGATTGATAAGGATGGTCTCAGTTAAAAGATGGAATTTTGTTATCAAGTCTCCTGTAGCATCTTTTGATCAAGAAAACATCTTACCAGAAGTGGACTGGTGTTGGTAGGAAGATAGCAATCTCTTTGGGAGAGATCGGACTTTGAGTGCAGTCATTCACACTCAATGTTCGTTTGCTTTCATTCTAACTATAGAGACAATGTACGAGTTAAGAACTCTTTGTTTTTAGTAAAGTGTAGAGATTATTTATTATGTTTTCCCAATTTCCCTGGTCCTTGAGCACCCACACATGGAGATAAAATTGACTATTTAAATTTCTTAGCGATTTTAGTCAGTTTTAAGGCAGTCTGCCAGCACCACTTTGATGTTTCTTTGCTTATTATGTGAACTATGCCATAACATGTTCCTTCAATTAAACCTTATACATGTAGGGAACAGAATGGATTCATGTGGCTCAGCAGCAGCCCCAAAATGGTCTGAAAACACAGGCAATTGATGTTACTGGGGGGAGGGGTTGTGCAGCAGTGGCCAGCGACACAATGGTAAAACCCTATATTTGAAAGGGTTACCACACGTTTGTGATGCTAACTGATTTACAGCAACACTTGACATTTTATAATTTCTGTGTTCTAATTGTCAAGAAAATGTAGAAAACTCTCAGGTATGAGTCACTAAACTGAGATTTAATTGCCAAATGTGTGGCTTATCATCTTTTGATCTGCTAAACATTATAAGGCATGTCTTTATTAGAAGAGAGGCTGTGTGTTCATTGTGTTTTGTTGAAAATTATACCCAGGTAGAACAATCATCCCTTTATTTCCTCCACAGCACTGAGCATTCCCATCAACTTTGATTGAAGGAAGAAACGATTAGCATCACCTCCATTAACCCCACCCTCCCCACCCCACACACTTAAAAATTCTCTTTCCCTGAAGGTGCTAACTCTGGTTTGGTTTTTGATTCTGTTTCATGTATTCTCGAAGACCTGGCCTAACTGGCTATTCTTCATGTGCAAACCTGGATTGAGAGGGTAGGGAGAATATTTCAACCTCGGAATGAAAATTATTAAGCTTGAATGAATTCTCACCTATTATCCACTCCTGATAAGTTTCTTGTAGAAAGTGGTAGACAGCAATGGAGGTTTGAAACTTTGGCTGAATTCTCCCTTGTCTCATGCTTCCCATCTAGACTTGCAAATGAAGAATTGACCTTTGGACGAATGTCAGAAAGTGGTTGGTATCTGTGGAACTGTATCCAGCTTTATTAGATCCACTGTCAGGACGGCTAATGGAACAAAATAGCTGATAGTATGGTGGTCATGTTACAGATGCTGAAAGCATTTTGAGCCATGTTGCTTACATCTCTGATTAATCCTAATCTGCCTTTAATGGTGAAGCCTCAGTTCAAATTTATTCCCATCCCACAATTGATTTATGCTACCTTCTGGCACTCTGTTAAAGCAAGGGACTAGATTTTATGGAACTACAGGATCCAAGTCAGGCACCATTTTTTATTCATTCCAGGGCATTGGGCATTGCTGGCTGGACCTGCCTTTACTTGCCAATCCCTAACTGCCCTTCAAGAAGAGGGTGAATTGTTGCCTTGAACCACTGTAGTCTATTTGAAGGTACACCAATAAAGCAATTATGAAGAGGATTTTAGGATTTTGACCAGGATAGTGAATGAGCAGCACTTTATTTCCAAGTGAGGAAGATGCACATGAAAATTAAACCTTTGCCTGACAGTAATATGGAAAGTCTCAAATCACATCAGTAATCCTCATGACTTTGGAATCATTTCACCACTGTCCTTTGTCATCAATGGAGATGTCATCATGTGTAACTTGCAACAACAGAAGTTCAAAGTAAGATGATCTGAGATTAATTAAATTCTCTTCTGTTAAATATTAACTTTAGATCGAGTCTTGAATGTCAGATCACTGTTTTTGCTACTTGACGTACTGGATTAAATCTTGTTTTTAAGTTTTTTTTTTGAATGTTAAAAATGTTGGATTTTAGCCCTTCCTCCCTTCTCCAATAGTTTGTTTAGCCCTTCCCTGTAGCCATAATCCCTTTTATTGTACTAACAAAATTTCTATCTTTATATCTCTACCTTCAGTCTTGTGATACTTCGCAATGTTGTTTACACCAAGTCAGCTGACAAATAACAATGTGCTATAAGCATTTTTGTCCATATCATTCTGGAAGCTATGTGATCTATCGGGTGGCACACTATTGCATAAGGGCACAGCCAATACAGTGTAATGATACTGTGTAATTCACAATGTATTTTCTGATAAGATTAAAACTCCTAAGAACATCAAGTCCAATTTTGTTCTGTTGCCTCCTCACTCTTACTATGGGTTGGATTCCACTTGTATACGCTGTTCTTCAGTACCTTGCCAGAATGTATGTTCCTCAAATGTAATCCTAGATGATGTTTGCAGAATTTATGACCAGAGCTTCAAAGACAGATATAACCAAGCATTCATACTTTTGTTTTCTAGCAGTGATTACTGCACTGTAATTAAGAGATGAATCTCTGGCTAGTTTATTATTCCTCTTTCAATGGAGGAAGACTCTTAAGCACCTATTAGTGCACCATTTATGATAAATCAATGCAATACAGTTTGGGCTTCGAACCTAGGACATTTCTGATCTAGTTTTTCCTTTATTTATCCAAGGAATTCGGGCATCACTGGCTAGGCCAGCATTTATTGTCCATCCCTAGTTACCCTGGAGAAGGTGGTAATGAGCTACTAGCTACAGTTGTTACAGTCCTTCAGGTGTAGCTACTCTCTCCATGTTGGGAATGAAGTTCACAATTGTGATCCAGTGACAGTTGAGGAACGGTGATTATATTTCTACGTTAGGATGATATGTGGTTTGGAGGGGAACTTGCAGGAGGTAGGGTCTCCATGCATCTGCTGCCCTTTGGCCTTTTAGATGAAGGTTGTGGGTTTGAATGGTGCAGTGGAAGGAGCCTTGATGAGTAATTGGCACAGCATTGCAGTGAATGAGTGATTTAATCCATTCAATATTCTAGCATTCACATGTATGCTGATGTCTTTTGGTTTTGACTCCCCAGCTGTCTTCAGTGTTAACAACTGTCTGAACACCATGAAGACTTGAATGAGCCAAAGCGTCATGCAGCTTGTTTTATCAAAACACAAGTTATCATCATCTTCAGCTTTTGTAAGCACCAATTAACATGAGGTCTTAAATCACTTCCCAGCAGACATGCCCAGTTTGGTCCAGAATTGTAGAATCCTTGGCATACTTGTCCATGAGCTCCACTTTTATCCTGTTTTTCACCAGGCTGCTTTCTTTCAACTTGCATTTCTTTCTTCTGCTTTTCACCACTCTCCCTCTGCTATTGAATCTCTAGTCCATATTTTTATTAGGTATCCCATCTTTTTGTTGTTGGCTTCCTAATTTCTTCTGTTCACATAAAGTAAAGCATAATGAGTTACCTGCACCAGACTCTGCTGCCTTATGTTCCCCCACCCTACTATGCTTCACATTGAGAGTTGATTTAAGATTTTTGCCCACAGCTACAAAATTCTTCACTGCTTTCTCTCAGGGTGCCTCCCTGATCATCATCAATCCCTGTGTACCATTTCCAGTTTAACATTTATTTTCATCTCTGTACCACCTGGCTGCTGCTTCGCTGTCACACACTAAATTTCCACATAGTACTCCAGCCTACTACACTATGTAGTGCTATAGGTATATACTGTACCTAAATATTACATGCACTTTCACATAGTGCTCATGCAGATGCCTGAGGAAACAAAAGGACTTGGCTCACATATTAATTTGTGTGTGGACTGATTAGCTACTTAGAAGAAGGAAGCCAATTAGTGTAATTATAGCATGGTTGCTGCAGAAAGAGACCATCATGGAGTTTGTTAATACGGACACATTTTTGGCCCATGTCCAATGTCGGAAACGTCTGTTTCTATACTTTACCCTGGACAGTAATAACTCTGTATGAGGGTCAATTGTGATGAGATTCTTTTGTGATGTTTTTATGCTCAGTGCAGTTTTATATACTCCTGAATGACTTGAAGCCTGGAAAATGCATTGCTTAACAATGTGGTGTTATGTTTGACGACAATAGAGGGAGACTGTTGTGTGTTGGGGTGAGAAAGGGTTAAAAGAAATAACTTGGAACTGATCCACAATGTTATTTGTTAATTCTTTACAGTTATTGGTTAAGAGAGAGAGAGCTCCATGAGGCTCTTGGGCACCTTTGCTGAAAGCTGATTTACAGCTGCAGAACTACCACTGCATTTCAGTAAAGCATGATGGCTCATGTGTGAAACTTTCATTCTGTATACTCTTGAGTTGTCAGAAACACTGAATATTATCTGTTTCCACCTCCTAAAGTCAATTTGTTTAAAGAGAGCATATTTGGAGCTAAGGTGCATTACTGATCACAGGGTTGACTAGTTGGAGCGGTTGAGATGATAAATGAAGAATGTCAGCCAAGTAACACATTGACTGTGATTTTGTATTGGTATTAATACATAAAATGCACCTGCTGACACCATTGGCCCTGTTTTTGAGATACTTTGAACCCAATGAGATATTTAGGAGTAGAACCAATTTGTTCATCTGATGCTGCTGCTCTTCACACTTTTTTGGAAACACATGTTTTACAGTATTTTGCCAACACATGCAAATTCCAGGAGAATGCTGGTGAATTAAGTTATTTGATGCATTGTCATTGGAGAATGTGCAGCCAGCTGACAGATTTGTGGCTATAATGGTACTTCATTTAAGTCTGCTGTGTTTAGGCTGTGCCTATAACTTAAAGCGACATTTTGCTTTCTGCCTGTGGGACAGGGCTAGCAGCAATAGCAAGGTGTTCCGTGAAAGACTTGAGGCCTCATCCTACTTAAAATCATAAGAATTATGTCTTTTACCAGAACTTATTGCTTGATAGAGTTTTACCATTCCAAAAGTAGCTTTTACGTTTTAGTAAAATTAGTGCTTGTGGTTTAAGCTCCGGATGTATGTTTCTTGCAGCCAGCTGCACCCTATTAAATAAATTTGCCAGATTTGCTCTGGGCGATTGTATGGAAGACTCCTTTCTTCCTGATCTTCCCAATTGATCATGTGAATCCTAGAAAGTTTAATATTAAGTTGTGGCTAGCTGTGATACAATTTTTGAAAACTGGTCTTTGCGCAACGGAAAAGCAATTTCATAATCTATTTTTGTACTTTGTTTTGCTGTGCATTTCTTACCTCTACCCATACAAACACTGTTTCTATTTGAAATCACATTGTCTTAATGTTTTTATGACATTGTTTAACAAGTTATAGTGTGTGTCCTTGGGATGAAATAATCAGTGAGGATCAACTTGTTGTTCTGTTGTTTCTACCTGTATCTCTAGCTTTTGCGGTTTTCTCCTCAGGATGTTTAAACAAGAGGCAAATCATAATGGAATAAAAACACAGTGCAAGAGAAACTCTGGTCTGGCAGCATCTGTGGAGAGAGAGAGAGAAACCAAGTTCAGTTTCAAATTCAATATGACTCTTCAGAACGCTGAAGTCACTGTCTATCAAAAAAATCTACGTAACTAATTCTAGAATAAATCCAACCTTTCAGTCTCCTCAGCCTTCTGGGGATGAGTGTTAGATCATTGTCCCTGCATTGATCTCAATAAAAGATATATGCTAATTCTTTCCATTTTTTTAATTTGGAATCCAAAAGGCCTGACTGACCTAGTGTGATTGAGGGAAACCATTTTGCCTATTTGATGAAAAGTGTCTTGTCTCAAAGAAGATCTAGTTTATTGCATGACAGCTATCAGTTACACTTTAGGCTAATATAATGGACATTGCTACTGACTGCAGGGGAAATCAAGATGGTAGGTCTATTTCCTACAAGATATTGAGCTATTCTCCCACCCACATCTGTATGACATGACATCGCACTCCCCACCATTAACCCTTTCAGACTCTAACATTTTTATGCAACAGCTGCCTCTATTATTAGTATTTATGTGTTTGTTTATATAATTCTGTTTACCTAACCAATCTCCTTCCAAGTCTCAACTTTACAAGTTTAGGTGATGGGCTGGTTCCATTACTCTACCAGAATACATAGTCATCAGACTTGGAAGATTGTTTGATCTTTGGCTGGAAGATTATACTTGACATGAATCATATGTGGAAGGTTTGTATGCAAAGATGATCTACAAATGCATGTTGATTACGTTGCCAAGAGAATTGGCCAAATTCTGCTCGGCTCCATGCTTTTATTTCCTTCCACTTCAATCCATTGTGTGAATATTTCTCCTTCAAAGGCTTCTGCACATGATCCTGCAGGAGGATGGTAGGGTAGGCTATCGATTCCGTAAAGCTGCTGCACCTCACCATGAATGGCAGCTGCCTGGTGACACCTGAATTACATCTAATTGAAGACCTCTAGTATAGAGTTGGTGAGGGGGTAGGAGGGGGTGTTTGGTGGGAAATAATGGAGAAATAGTGTAAAAGTCAATAGAAAAACTACGCCATGGAAGGCTACCTCAAATAGATCATGTCTGCTGTATAGCAGAGAGGCAGCTGTTATTCTGGTCTGTGGCCCCTCCTAGAGTCTATCCTATAATCCGTTCTCCCAATGGACACAATGTAGACTCTCCAATTTGCTCAATCAGATATGACCTTGTGAAGTTTCAGGATCTTTGATCCCATGCAGCTGGGATTGGCTGAATGATACTCTGTTGATAAAATTTCTTTCACAATGTTTCAACCGCAGGAGCAAAGAAAGAAAAATCACTTTATTTGGGTTTGGTCATCCAAATTTAGCACATCTCCATTAGATTCTGCGTCACTGCTTTATCCATCTTGTTTGATTCCTAACTGTGTTTCCAGAATCAGTTAATAACAAAACTTTGTTTGTTTTGCATTACTTTGTAAGTATTTACCAAGCTTATAGCTAATGGAGTCAAGGTTCTATTACCCACATATTAAACAGTTATACCAAACCTACTCTTTCAGCCTGGTGTTTCCTGTAGGCTTAGGCAGAGTGTTAGTGTATTTCTCTGTGTAAAGAGTATCACAATTGAGCCAGATCTTGTCATCTCTCATTGTCTCCACATGTAGATTCTTCAGAAGGCTGTACTGGATATTGATCAGGTAGGTACACAGTCACTTGCTCTATTCTCTGCCTGTTGCAGTCCCAGGACCCATGAGGTCAATTGCAGCTCTCAACTCTGACAGAGATTAGCTAATTCAACTCTGGCCAGAATTTCAACTTGATTCTCTCCTGAACTTAATGGCTGAATCTGACACTTGGCGTATTTGTCTGTTCAGCCATTGGCATCATCCATTTGAGAACTTTGCTGACATTGGTATATTCTATACCTCCAGAATTTTTGTCAGTTTAATTCACAAAGAAAGAAACCTGGATGCTGAATCTTTCTTGTTGTACAAGAACATAGCAATGATTGAAGAATGTGATAAGTCAATCTGAAACAGAGAAGCAAAAATCCTTGAAGTTGGTCAATGTCTGCAATAGTACGTTTATATTTCCAATAAAGTTGCCATGGTCTTACCAGACCACAGGGCTGCTCTCACTAACTGGAGATGACTGGTGGTTTCACCTGAGGGTCTCTATGCCTCAGGCAATGGGATAGGTTGAAAAGGAGAGTTCTTCTCAGTACTTTCAGCCGGTATGGGAAATGAACTCTCACTATTGATGTCACTCAGCATCACCAACAAGCCAATCAATTTGTAATGTTACAGCATTTCCGATATAGATCTTTTGAAAGGACTGCTTTTGGAAGGAACGGAGAGGGTGAGAGTTGTTTCAAAATGGGACCACATTGCAGGAGTTTACATTTGGGTTTTTGGCTGAAAGGAAAATAAGCATTTTTTTTTTGTTCAGTCATCATATGAAATAAGATATATGGAACCAGGGAAGCTCAGAATTTATAATTCTGTACAAAAGATGAGGTTGGTCAGTGAGAAGATGGGTTGCATGAAGTACCAAGAATGTGGTTCTTGTGCTTTCGGCAGTCTGGTGGGAGACCTTTTGAGGTATATCTGAGTGGGAGCCTTCAATAAGAGTCTGTAACCTAATTTGTAAATGTTTTTTCAACTATAGCTATCTAAGCATTCTGTCACTTGTTTTCTTTTTCCTTATTTTCTCCTTTTGAACCAAAACATAAGCACACCTGCTGACTGGAATGATCTTGATTCTCGATTCTAGAGGCAATATACCAGCTGAGATAGGCAACTATATCATGAGTTTGTCTCTTAAGGCACCTGTGCTTTATTTATTTTTCTCACTTCTGTCTCAGGAGATTGATGTCTGTGTATTAATCCCCTTTCCTTTGTGACATCATTTTGTCAGGCTCCATAGCTTGGAAAATATCCAATTGCCAGCTACACAGGCACTGTGGCAGATCTACTGGCTTTAACTTGTCTTAATTTCGCAGCAAGTTACAGAGCAACATAATACTGGTTTTCTGCAATTTGGGTCATTTACATTTGGGAACAGAACTGATATTGGAGAAAATGACGTGCTTGACATCAGCTCATTATTGTAAAATTGCTTTTTGCCACAGTCATAACAATATTTCTTTGGTATTTCATAGGATTGGCAGCAGCACATGACTGAAATATTCAAGAGGATATGACTTGAGTTAGAAAGTGGGGGAGCCATTTCCTCAAACTGGATAACCGATATCTGCAATACTATACCGCTCAGGCATGTGCATGGTCTGTACATTTGTAGGCCTTTATCGTTTGGCAAGTGAATAAATCCAACAGCTGCTCTTTAGTATCAAGGAGTAAATGGATTCCTCCTATATTGGAAGAAAACATTAACTCTGTTTCTCTTCTCTGACTGCTTATAGACATGTGTTTCTCTAGCATTTTCGTATTTTTGATTTCTACGTACCTGTTACTGATTTCCTCATTCATTAATCTCTTGTTCTTCTATTTGCATGGTGGGTCTTCCATGCTTTTTAATTTCAATAATTTTAACCCAAGAAAAGTAAATCACCTTTTTAGATTTTAAACTGATATCCTCCCCCGAGTTACTTCCTTTCAGATATATTTTCTCTCCAGTTTAGGCTCCCTTGCTCCAGGCTCTCGTGTAGGAACCAGCTGACACCTCTCCCAATTGGCCATGCTTTATGAGTGAACCTGAGAATATGAGTAGGATATTAAAATTGATGCATTGTTATGAAGCTGTTCCTAACAGGGTCTTATCAGTGTGAGCAAATCCTCACTCATCACTGAGAAGTTGCTTCCAAGGTTGCTGAAAATAAAAAATTGGGCGGGGTTGTAGGAGGATGAAAGGAGTCTTCAAGTGATTCAGACAATTTGAGGGAGTGGCCAAACCCATGGCAGATGCAGTACGGCATGGTTAAATGTAAAGTTTACACACCTTGGTATGAAAAACAAAGCAAGAGTACTATTTAAATATTAAGTTAGGAAGTGTGAATGTACAAAGAGATCTGGGTTTCCTTGAACACCAGTCAATAAAAGCAGATTGTCTGTCTGGTGTAACAGGCAATTAGAAGGTAAATGGAATGTTGGATTTCATTGAAAGAGGATTTGAGTTGAGAAGTAGAGATGTCTTCCTTCAGTTATACAACACCTTGGTTAGATCACACCTGGAGTATTGCATGCTGTTTTGGTCTCCCTACCTATGAAAGGATATACTTGTCATAGAGTGTAGTGGAGATTCACTTGGTTGACGTTAGAATAGCAGGACTGTCCTATAAGGATAGGTAATTTTGACTGGGTCTGAATTCACTAGAGTTTTTTGAAGGGGGAGAGATCTGATTGAAAAGTACAAAATTGTAAGGGTGCTGGATAGACAACATGCAAGGAGAGGATATTTTCCCTGGTTGAGGCATCTAGAACTAGGGACCGTCTCAGGATATGGGGCAGGCCGGTTACAACTAAAATCTCCATTCAAAGGGTAGAAAGTATGTACAATTCTTTACTACAGAAAGCTGTGGAGGCCCAAGTATTTTAATATACTCAAGAAAGAAATATGTACAGTTTTCGACTTTAAAGACTTCAAGAGGTATGGGGAGAAACAGGAATATGGCATTGAGATGGAGGATCAGCCATGATCATATAGAATGGCAGAACAGGCGTGAAGGGCTGATTGGCTTACTCTTCCTTTGTTTCTATGTGGGGAGCATGTCCTTAATTCCCTGCTGACATATTCCTACTCTAAACGCTACACTAAGGGAGAGTTCACCAGAGCTACTCAATCTTTGGGGGGAATTCAAGGAAAGCAGGTGCAAAACCATTTTTGATTTTGCTTGCTTACATGGCCTTTTGCAACCATTGGCAGATCATTGAGCCAAAGGCTATATTTTTGTTGGGAAGTTGTAAACTATTAGAAATAGCTGGGTGAGGCACATGAAAAGGAGCATTAAAGTATAAGTTAAAGAGTGTAGTGTGCTTTATTTGTTCTGCCTTTTACTGAAGGCATGAAAGACTCTTGGGAGAAAATATACTACGGGGACACTTTCAATTCTGAATCTTTCTTCTGGTGCTGATTGTGCTTGCCTCAGTTTCCTACAAGAATCCTAAAATTGTTTTGTTTGCTGGTTTGGTGTTGGTTTGATTTCCTGAGGACACTGGACATAATCTAACTGGTGGCCTGGTTGCAGCTCTTTTTGATTTTGAAGGGGTTACAGCTGTCTAAAAGTATGTGATTAGAACTCATTTGTTGCCACAGTGGCTCAGTGGTTAGCACTGCTGCCTCACAGCCCCAGGGTCGCAGGTTCAAGTCTAGCCTTAGACGACTGTCTGTGTGGAGTTTTCACATTCTCCCCATGTCTGTGTGGGTTTCCTCCGGGTGCTCTGGTTTCCTCCCACAGTCCAAAGATGTGCCGGTCAGGTGAATTGGCCATGCTAAATTGCCCATAGTATTAGGTGCATTCGTCAGAGGGAAATGGGTCTGGGTGGGTTACGTTTTGGAGGGTCGATGTGGACTGGTTGGGCTGAAGGGCCTGTTTCCACACTGTAGGGAAGCTAAAAGAAAAAGAACCTAATCCCAAGAAATTTCCAGTGGAGAGGCACCACCGACAAATCTCCATTAAATGTTTTTCTCCATCCTAATCTATCAAGATTTCCCTTCCTGTCAGTAATATTCTGACATGCTCCTGCCACAATCGAAAATGTTATTGACCTAACCATGTTATAAAACCATAATGTCCTGATGTGCCAATCTCTCTTTCTATCACTTCTTTATTTCATATGGTAAACACCTCCTTCAATATGTAGAGGCAGCAAAGTCAATTTATTAATACAGGACACTTGGTAGTGTCAGGGAAGTGATGTAAGTGATAGAAACTAAACAGAGAGGATGTGATTGCACTGGAGGGAGTTCAGAGGAGATTCACCTGGAATGCAGCACTTTGGCTATGAAGAAAGGCGAGATAAACTGTGCTTTGTACAGAGAAGGTTGAGGCGGTGGGGAGTGGGGGGAATCTAAAAATGTGTGTAAGTTTGAGGGGCATAAACTTGATGAATAGAAAGCAGCTGTTCCCCTTTGACAAAGCATAAATAACCAGGGGACATACACTAGGAAGTAAAGTGAAAGACCGGAGATTTAGAGAGAATTTAAGGGGAAAAAAACTAACACCTAAATGATGGTGAGGATCTGGGATGTACTGCCTGGTAGGGTAATTGAGTAAAGTAACCTCACAACTCTTTTATAAAATACTTAAAGTATTTGGATGACCACTTGAAGTGTCAAAACATTCAAGACTGAGCCCAGTACAGGAAAGTGGGATTAGTGTAGATTTAGTGTAGCTAGGATGTGAACATAGGAGGTATGGTTAGCAAGTTTCCAGATCACACCAAAATTGGAGGTGTAGTGGACAGCAAGGGAGGCCAACTCCAAGTTCAACAGGACCTTGATCAGATGGGCCAAAGGGCTGAGGAGTGGCAGATGGAGTTTAATTTAGATAAATGCGAGATGCTGCATTTTGGAAAGGTAAATCTGGGTAGGACTTATACACTTAATGAAAAGGTCCTGGGGAGTGTTGCTGAACAAAGACGGCTTGAGTGCAGGTTCATAGTTCTTTGAAAGTGGAGTCACAGATAGATAGGATAGTGAAGAAGGCATTTGGTATGCTTTCCTTTATTGGTCAGAGCATTGAGTACAGGATGGGACATTGGTTAGGCCACTGGTCTCCCTGCTGTAGGAAGAATGCTGTGAAAGTTGAAAGGGTTTAGAAAAGATTTACAAGGATGTTGCCAGGGTAGGAGGATTTGAGCTAGAGGTAGAGGCTGAATAGGCTGGTCTATTTTCCCTTGAGTGTTGGAAGCGAAGGGGTGACCTTGTGGAGGTTTAAACCCATGAGGGGCATGGATAGGATGAAAAACAAAGGTTTCTTCCCCAAGGTAAGGAAGAGCAAAACTAAAGGATTTAGGATGAAAGTGAGAGGAGCAAGATTGTAAAGGGAGCTAGGGGGCACCTTTTTTGCAGAGAGGGTGGTACGTGTGTGGAATGACGTGCCAGGTGAAGTGGTGGAGGCTGGTACAATTATACTATTTAAAAGGCATCTGGATGGGTACATGAATAAGAAAGGTTTAGAGGGATATGGGCCAAATGTTGGCAAATGTGACGAGATTAATTTGGGATATCTGGTCTGCATGGACGAGTTGGACCTAAGGGTCTGTTTCCATGCTGTACAGCGCTGGCTGTATGACTCTTTGGCAGGAGCCACTTGATGGGCCAAATGGCCTCTTCTATATTGTATGACTTTATGGCTCTAATGTTCTGGAAATTTGCAATGTGTAACATTCCACTTCATTCATCACAGTTCTTGGGATGGGACTTGTTTTTTGTTTGAAGAACCTAGTGTGGAGGGTCAGAAGTTGTAGCACAGGAAGATTATAGATTGGATAATTCATAAATGATGGTTAGGTGTCAGCAACCTCATTAAGTTAAAGCCTGAAGATTGTAAGGGGAAAGGAAAGTAGTATCTCTCTGAAATGATCAATTCTGGGCAAAAGTACATTAGGATATGAGACTTTGTGCCTGTTGCAAAAAGTGAGATGAGAAATCAGTGATGCTATACTTTTCGCTGAGGACAAAGAAAACAACAAACATCTGAGAAACAATGATAGAAGTGATAAAGCAAAATAGCCTGCCCTAGTGTTGAGTGAAACAATTTGAAGTTCATTATTGTGCATCACAGGAAGCAATATGTCTTGTATTTTGAAATTAGTACAATCTGTATGAACAGTTGTCACATCTTCGTCATGGTAAAGGGAGATGAAAATTTACTGCGTTCCTAATTCTAGTCAGTTTTTATTAGCGCTCTGCTCTGAAGTGTGCCAATGTGGCTATTGGCTGAGGACAATATTGACCTCTGGTTGTGATGTATGTGTGATCAAATAGTGTGGCAATTTGCGAAGAATCGATGCAAAGAACAAGAGTCCATGTCTGTAGGAAAGAAAGAAAGAAAGAAAGAAAGAATCTAAAAGAGTTGAATTGCAGCTGCTGCTTTCACATTTATCTCATCGCGTTATCAATGAGTGTCTCCAACTCTGAATTATTAAACTTAATGGTTCCTCCGAGCACTGTATAATACTTAAACAGTGGATGTATAGGCAGTATGCTGCATCTCTGCCTTTCTTGAAACCTCAGTTTCTGTATTTTACTATGTTAGTTGAGACCTTGTAAATCATTAGAAACCGTTTAGAGCCCATTAGCTGCCTTCTCCCGCAAATGATGTTTTATATGGCATGCTGTCTAATCTGTGGTTGACCAGGAGCAGTGAATGATGAGATGTTTTCTGAAAAGTGATCTATTAGTGACTTAGTGTGTGCTGTGCAGTGTTGTTGGTAAGTACATGTCAAGCAAGTTTGGTCTTGTTTATAATTTCTCTTCTATCCTTTCTTTCAATTTTGTCTTCTCTTTTCCTGAAGTAAGTCTTACTGTAGCAAGATTAGCTCTGTGATAATGCATGAAGTTATAATTTTTGTATATAAGCTTAGATAGTGAATATTCCACCTTTTGAGTAATGTGGAGAAAGTGGTTGATTTAATGGCCTGATCTGGCCTTACCCATTGTTCTGACAATTCGCACACCTTTCTGGCAGAATTACTGGTTAACTGAGCACAGGCCATAGACTTGAAGTCTTCCTTCTTTTAAGTTTCAGCCCCAACATATCTTCCTCATGCTATTAAGAATTTTAGCAGTACAGCTCAGATGTGCAGAACAGTCTGAAGCATGGATGGCAGCAACATTGGAAGTGATGTATTGTCTGTACTCTGTAGAATTTCTAAGCGTTAACAATGCAAAAAGTGACTATATAGCCCAGCATGAGATTTCTGCTCCGCATGAACCTCCAACCCCTTCAACATATCCTCAAACTCTTTCTAGCTTGAATAGCTTTTCCGTGTCCTCCTTAAAGTCTGTGTCTGTATGCCATTGAAAGTAGATCTGATATTAATAGTGAAAGAAATTTAAGGGAGAACGGAGCACTTTGTTTGGCATTTAACATGGGGAATCTCTCAGGGTGGTGCCAGGGTTGGAGGAATTTGAGCAACAGGGAGAGGCTGAATAGGTTCAGTTGTTTTCCTTAGAGCGTCTGAGGTTGAGGGGTGACCTTATAGTGGTTTATAAAATCATGACAGGCATGAATAGGGTAAATAGTAAGGTATTTTCCCCAGGGTGGAGGGGGGGTGGATAGTGGGGTGTCCAGAACTAGAGGGCATAGGTTTAGGGTGAGACAGGAAAGATATAATGACCTACTCTTGGGAAATAAGGCAGGGCAGGTGACTGAGGTGTCAGTGGGGGAGCACTTTGGGGCCAGCGACATAATTCTATTCGTTTTAAAATAGTGATGAAAAAGGATAGACCAGATCTAAAAGTTGAAGTTCTAAATTGGAGAAAGGCCAATTTTGACGGTATTAGGCAAGAACTTTTGAAAGCTGATTGGAGGCAGATGTTCACAGGTAAAGGGACGGCTGGAAAATGGGAAGCCTTCAGAAATGAGACAACGAGAATCCAGAAAAAGTATATTCCTGTCAGGGTGAAAGGGAAGGCTGGTAGGTATAGGGAATGCTGGGTGACTAAAGAAATTGAGGGTTTGGTTAAGAAAAAGAAGGAAGCATATGTCAGCATAGACAGGATAGATCAAGTGAATCCTTAGAGTATAAAGGAAGTAGGAGTATACTTAAGAGGGAAATCAGGAGGGTAAAAAGGGGACATGAGATAGCTTTGGCAAATAGAATTAAGGAGAATCCAAAGGGTTTTTACAAATATATTAAGGAAAAAAGGGTAACTAGGGAGAGAATAGGGCCCCTCAAAGATCAGCAAGGCAGCCTTTGTGTGGAGCCACAGAAAATGGGGGAGATACTAAATGAATATTTTGCATCAGTATTTACTGTGGAAAAGGATATGGAAGATATAGAATGTAGGGAAATAGATGGTGACATCTTGCAAAATGTCCAGATTACAGAGGGTGAAATGCTGGATGTCTTGAAATGGTTAAAGGTGGATAAATCCCCAGGACCTGATCAGGTGTACCCGAGAACTCTGTGGGAAGCTAGAGAGGTGATTGCTGGGCCTCTTGCTGAGATATTTGTATCATCAATAGTCACAGGTGAGGTGCCGGAAGATTGGAGGTTGGCAAACGTGGTGCCACTGTTTAAGAAGGGCAGTAAAAACAAGCCAGGGAACTATAGACCGGTGAGCCTGACCTTGGTGGTGGGCAAGTTGGAGGGAATCCTGAGGGACAGGATGTACATGTATTTGGAAAGGCAAGGACTGATTGGGGATAGTCAACATGGCTTTGTGCGTGGGAAATCATGTTTTACAAACTTGAGTGAGTTTTTGAAGAAATAACAAAGGAGATTGATGAGGGCAGAGCAGTATATATGATCTATATGGACTTCAGTAAGGCGTTCAACAAGGTTCCCCATGGGAGACTGATTAGCAAGGTTAGATCACATGGAATACAGGGAGAATTAGCCATTTGGATACAGAACTGGCTCAAAGGTGGTAGTGGATGGTTGTTTTTCAGACTGGAGGCCTGTGACCAGCCGAATGCCACAAGGATCGGTGCTGGGTCCTCTACTTTTTGTCATTTACAGAAATGATTTGGATGCGAGCATAAGAGGTACAGTTAGTAAGTTTGCAGATGACACCAAAATTGGAGGTGTAGTGGACAGCGAAGAAGGTTACCTCAGATTACAACAGGATCTGGACCAGATGGGCCAATGGGCTGAGAAGTGGCAGGATGGAGTTTATTCCGATAAATGTGAGGTGCTGCATTTTGGGAAAGCAAATCTTAGCAGGACTTATACACTTAATGGTAAGGTCCTAGGGAGTGTTGCTGAACAAAGACATCTTGGAGTGCAGGTTCCTAGCTCCTTAAAAGTGGAGTCACAGGTAGATAGGATAGTGAGGAAGGCGTTTGGTATGCTTTCCTTTATTGGTCAGAGTATTGAGTACAGGAGTTGGGAGGTCATGTTGTGGCTGTACAGGACATTGGTTAGGCCACTATTGGAATATTGCGTGCAATTCTGGTCTCCTTCCTATCAGAAAGATGTTGTGAAACTTGAAAGGGTTCAGAAAAGATTTACAAGGATGTTGCCAGGGTTGGAGGATCTAAGCTACAGGGAGAGGCTGAGCAGGCTGGGGCTGTTTTCCCCGGAGCGTGGGAGGCTGAGGGGTGACCTTATAGAGGTTTACAAAATTATGAGGGGCATGGATAGGGTCAGTAGGCAAAGTCTTTTCCCTGGGGTGGGGGAGTCAAAAACTGGAGGGCATAGGTTTAGGGTGAGAGGGGAAAGACATAAGAGAGACCTAAGGGGTAACCTTTTCATGCAGAGGATGGTACGTGTATGGAATGAACTGCCAGAGGATGTGGTGGAAGCTGGTACACTTGCAACATTTGAGAGTTATTTAGATGGGTATATGAATAGGAAGGGTTTGGAGGGATATGGGCCGGGTGCTGGCAGGTGAGACTAGATTGGGTTGGTATATCTGGTCGGCATGGACGGGTTGGACCAAAGGGTCTGTTTCCATGCTGTACATCTCTGACTCTATGTAAAAGGGACCTGTTTTAAAAAATTCTCAAGGTCAGGTTCGTAGGAGAGTAGTCTGACACAGAACAAACGACCAAGAGGCGAGTCTGCTAGAATATGAGCATTTTATTCCCCGCAGCGTCGCCACAACCAGGTCTCATACTTACAATGGGTCTGGCTTATACTCACTCTACATGTTACCGGAACTGGGAGCCGTCAGTTCTCGTAGAGCGGTTGCCAACAACCCACGCTCGGCGGTTAAACGTAACCCCGGAGCAGACTCCCGGGTCTGGCTTATACTCACTCTACATGTTACCGGAACTGGGAGCCGTCAGTTCTCGTAGAGCGGTTGCCAACAACCCACGCTCGGCGGTTAAACGTAACCCCGGAGCAGACTCCCGGGTCTGGCTTATACTCACTCTACATGTTACCGGAACTGGGAGCCGTCAGTTCTCGTAGAGCGGTTGCCAACAACCCACGCTCGGCGGTTAAACGTAACCCCGGAGCAGACTCCCGGGTCTGGCTTATACTCACTCTACATGTTACCGGAACTGGGAGCCGTCAGTTCTCGTAGAGCGGTTGCCAACAACCCACGCTCGGCGGTTAAACGTAACCCCGGAGCAGACTCTCCGAACTGGAGACTTTTCCAGCATTTATACTCTTTTCCAGATATAAACATTCATGTGAACAGCAGAGCAAGGCTAAAAAACACATTCCATTCTGGTTACATACAGATAAGAAGATTCACACGGGGTGGTGTGTAATAAGATTCACACGGGACTAAGCAACACCTCCATTCCGGTTAGATTCACACATGTATTGGGACATAATTTTTAACCGTTTCACCACATTCCACTGCTTGGCCCAATACATGTGTTACATTATGATTCACACATGTATTGGGACATAATTTTACACCACATTCCACTGCTTGGCCCAATACATGTGTTACATTATGCTTAATTCAGTTCAATTCGTTTCAGTTAATTTCAGTTCAGTCAATTCAGTGTAGTTCAATTCAGCTCAGTTCAGGTCTGTTCAGTTCAATTCAATTGTGTTCAATTCAGTTCCGTCCATTTCAATTCAATTTAGCTCAGTTCCATTTTGTTCCGTTCAATTTGATTCACTTCAGTTCCACTCAGTTCAGTTCAGTTCAATCCCATTCAATTCTGTTAACTCCGCTTCAGCTTTTTGGACATGCCCACATCCTCCGCTGTACTCCAGGCAAGGGGTTCTTCGGCAGGACTGGGATCCTCTCAAGGGTGGACAGCAGCGACCCTGGGGTTCCTCCGGTCGCCCCCCACCATTTCTCAAACAAACTGCCACGTCATGCCACGGTCCATGCCATCCCGGGACGGTCGGGACCTCCACAGTTTGTTCTTCTGGTTTCTTAGTCTTTTTCCAAAACATTGTTCTGTATCAAAATCTCTCCTCAATTGCGATTGACCCTGCTCGCAGCGCCAAATGTTTTAAAAAATTCTCAAGGTCAGGTTTGTAGGAGAGTAGTCTGACACAGAACAAACGACCAAGAGGCGAGTCTGCTAGAATATGAGCATTTTATTCCCCGCAGCGTCGCCACAACCAGGTCTCATACTTACAACGGGTCTGGCTTATACTCACTCTACATGTTACCGGAACTGGGAGCCGTCAGTTCTCGTAGAGCGGTTGCCAACAACCCATGCTCGGCGGTTAAACGTAACCCCGGAGCAGACTCCCGGGTCTGGCTTATACTCACTCTACATGTTACCGGAACTGGGAGCCGTCAGTTCTCGTAGAGCGGTTGCCAACAACCCACGCTCGGCGGTTAAACGTAACCCCGGAGCAGACTCTCCGAACTGGAGACTTTTCCAGCATTTATACTCTTTTCCAGATATAAACATTCATGTGAACAGCAGAGCAAGGCTAAAAAACACATTCCATTCTGGTTACATACAGATAAGAAGATTCACATGGGGTGGTGTGTAATAAGATTCACACGGGACTAAGCAACACCTCCATTCCGGTTAGATTCACACATGTATTGGGACATAATTTTTAACCGTTTCACCACAGGACCTAAGGGGCAACATTTTTTCAGGCAGAGGATGGTGCGTATATGGAATGAGCTGCTAGAGGAAGTGGTGGAGGCTGGTACAATTACAACAGTTAATAGACACCTAGCAAATGGGACTAGATTAGGTTAGGATATCTGTTCGGCATGGATGAGTTGGACTGAAGGGTCTGTTTCCATGCTGTACATCTCTCTATTCTAAAGCACAATGAGGCAAAGGTCATTCATTCATTATCGAGTCCTTCTACGTATCTGTACTGTCTCAGCTATCATGAACTCTATTCACTTATTTAGGTTGCCGAGGGAAAGTGTTCTTTGGATATTTCTCCATTCCCAGTGTGTAGAGGCCATTCCCGTGACTTGGGATCTCTGGTTGCCTGTGGAACTGAATTCTAATGAGTTCTGCCTTCAGGAGGAGAGAAAGTTTGGGATTAAAAGAAGACATGTTTGTGTCAGAAACAAGCAAATCGTTCAGCTCCAATATTTTCTATCAGGCTGACTTTTCCCATTTCCCTCTCATTAATTTTCTGCTCCCTTTTGTAAAGAAGATTCGGGGAGACAGAGTAAAGCTTTTCCTGTCTGTAACTTCTCAGCTGCTCTGAGCCCAAAGGGGTTGACAGTTATTCAATTGTCTGGCTCTCAAAAACCTTTTATCAGTCGGAGGAGCTGCAGCTCTGCTGCTCTGCTGCATGGATAAGTGTATGTAACACACGCTAATCGCTGTTACATTAACGGATTGGATTTCAGTTTGATAAGTGGTTGCTTGGGTTTTACAGTACAGAAACACGTTTCCTTTCAAAGCATTCGGGTGTTCAATTTGTTCTATAATTCGTTTTATAACCAATTTTGTTCCATGACGTTTATAGGCTTTCTGAATACGAAGCTCGCTTTCTGTCTCTCATTCTCTTCCTCCATCTCACCTGCTCTTTCCCTTTTTCTCACTTGCGCATTTTCTGTGTCTCATTTGATCACAGTTTATTTCTTTGTTCCATATTTGTTACCCTGCATGCTGTATGTCTTGTCTTTTACATGTGTCATGTTATTTCTGGTACACATTCAAATATGCTTCTTTTGTGCGTTATTTAACTTGTATGTTTATTCCTCTTGTATCCTCTTTTTTTCTCTTTCAAGCTTGTTTCATCTGCTTTTCCTTCCCTCTTTGTCTTGTGACTGTTGCCTATTATTTGTGTAAGTGTAAGTCTCTCTTGCTTGCTTCCTCTCTTGGCTCATACTCAGGTGCTGTGTCCTTGATCTTACTCTCTTGTTCACTCTTCTGATGTATGGCTGTAGATCCTTGGCTCTTGACCCCTGCATCAAAGTGCTGTTGTGTCAGACTTCCCTGCAATACTTTTCAATGAAAGAGTCATTAGGCAATGCTTGTTGGCTAGACATAAAATGAATAGATAATATTTGCATTTATAATGCAATCATGTTGAAATATTTTATACAGTTATCTTATTGATGTACAGGCAAATTATGATGTAGGTTACAATATTGGAGGTCAAAATTGGGACAATACCAGCAAGAAACTGATGCCATCAGGGTAAGAAGTGAGAAAAATAACGAACTTTAAAATAACCAAAGGGTGCTCTTTGCGAGAATCTTGAATCATCAAAGGGCAACAAACCTCTGTGCAGCAGACATGGAACACTGACATAGTACTGAGTGAGTTCCACATACAGGAAAGCAGTTTGTGAAGAGGGGAAGGTGTCAGTTTGATTTTGAGTTGTTGTAGCTCTCTTCACATACAGGTTTCGCTTCCTAATCTAGATTGAATTGCATTTTGGCTTTGGCTGCATTAGTGATCCCTCAGGATCCATTTATAAGGGGAAGGGAGGGGGGAAGGACTTCCTTTAAAAGTATGCTGGAAATCTGCCAATTTACTGTATAGATCGATTATTAGAGCATTAATTTTATCAAATGCAAGGACTACATCCCAGAGGGGGGACACATTATAATAAAAGGAGCTGGTACTTGCATTGCACCTTTTTTCAATCCCAAGATATCCCAAAGTCGTTTGAGTACTTTTGAAGAGTAGTCAGTATGTAATATAAAGAAATATGCAGACAATTTACAGACAGGAAGGTTTCTCAAATAGCACTGAGCCAAGTGACCAAATAGTTTCTGGCAGTGTTGATTAAGCAATAAAGGCTAGTTAAGGCACAAAAAATCTTCTTTTGTTCCTTTTTGATTGGACTCACAACATCTTTTCAGTCCACTAGAGAAGGCAGCACCTCCGATTCTTCTGAAGGATGGAAAACTGGATTGAATGTGTTATACCAATGTTGAAACTTTATTGCTGGAACAGCACAGCAGGTCAGGCAGCATCCAGGGAACAGGAGATTCAACGTTTCGGGCACAGGCCCTTCTTCATTCCTGAAGAAGGGCCTGTGCCCGAAACGTCGAATCTCCTGTTCCCTGGATGCTGCCTGACCTGCTGTGCTGTTCCAGCAATAAAGTTTCAACTTTGATCTCCAGCATCTGCAGACCTCACTTTCTCCTGTGTTATACCAATGTATTACCACCACAGAAACACAAATTGGGATTTTATGTAAGCAATGCTTGTTGTTATTGGGACCAGTAGGGTGTACCTGAAGGAAAATTGTTTCTACTCATTCTCCCCCCCCCCCCCCCCCCCCTTCCCCAACATGACCACATCTGCTCCAGATGGTCAGCTCCTCAGCAACACTTGGCCAGGATTCTGCTAAATGAATTAAGCTATTGTAAAGTCAGAGTTGGATTTTTTTGTGATGTGGAGGAGGGTTGGAAGGGTGTTACAATGCAGTGGTGCAATCCTTTACTTGGCCACATTTTATTGTGGCAAAACCACCTAAGTGGAACTTGTGAGCATTCATTTGAACCAATGTTCCCATACCTTTGCTTGTTTTTCCAGTTGGTACAGTATCTCAGTTTTCTGATGCCGATTGAGCTACTAAGTAGGCAACAGTGCCCAAATAAATCTCCTGCAAAATCTACGGAAATTCATGAAAGCATCAGAGGTAGAACTATAGAAAGAAGTGAGTTCCCTGAATCTTGGATGGTCAAGTTGTAAGAACCATTGGGCTTCACAGCAACCCATTTTAGACAAGTAGTTGATGTGAAGTACAGTTAATGATAGGTACAATGGATAAGAAGTGTAGTCCAATCTTAAGGTGCTGGTCAATAGGGCTCTTTGGATGTCTTGACAATATTCCTATTCTAACCAACGCTGAAAATTCAGATTAATGAGTCATTGATCTCCAATCCTTTTTAGTCATACACTTTTTTACAGTGCAGAAAAAGGCCCTTCAGCCCATCTTTTCTTCCATTTGCCAGCAGTTGGCCCAGAATTTTAAATGCTATAGACTTTCAAGTGCACATCCACATACTACTAAAATGTCTGATGGTTGCTGCTTCTAACACACTTTCTTGAGCAGTGACTTCCAGATACTGAGAGAAAATATCCTTTAAAACTCTTGCTTTTCCCCTTTAAAACAGTGTTTGCAGGTTGTGACCCATTTACTCAGGGGAAAGGTTTCTCCCTACCCGCCTTGTCTATGCCCCTCACAGCTTTGTACACCTTACATCTCTGACCATACTGAGAGAAAATGACCACTGCATTTTTCTAAATAAAACAATTACTGTATTTTCAAATTACTTATTTAGTAAAAATACATTTTTAAAGCCTTCTGGCAGAAGCATTGTGTAAATTTCAGACTTTCATTTCACCAGGGAGTGTTTGCTGGTTGCATCATTGATGTAGGATGCTGAAATCCAGCTGCAAATGCTCTTGTCTGTTTCACTGCATGAATAAGCAGTTCGTAACATTTCAGCGATAGCTCAGTGTTTATGTGCTGGGAAAACTGTTAGGCAGAAGGGATGACAAGTCCCGAGGACCAGATAGCCTGCATCCAAACATCTTAAAAGAAATGAAAGTGAGAATAGTGGAGGTATCAATTATATTCTTTTAAAATTTGTTATTCTGGAAGCGGGTAATGCATTGAAAGATAGCAAATAAAACATAAACACCTTTTTTATTCAAGAAGGAGGATGACCAAAAACCAACAACTAGAGGTCATTTAGCTTAATATCTGTTGTGGAGAAATTACTGGATCAATTCTTATGAATATTACAGCAGAATATTAGAAATGTTTTGAAAGGGGAATCAGTCAATTAATTAATTTTTTTTTGATGGAATAACAAGCTAGAATGGTAAAGCAGAATCTGTCGGTGTAGTATATTTGATAAGGTGCCACGTGAAAGGTTACTACAGAAGGTAAGATCACATAGTGTAGGCAATAACATATGTAACAGGAAACAGAGAGAAGGGATAAATGGATCTTTTTTTCAAGATGGCAAGCTGTAACTAGTGGATTGCCAGAAGGATCAGTGCTGGACCTTTTAAATATTTATAGTCCATATCAATAACTTGGACTGTGAGCACAATTTGTGCAGCAGTTAAACTTAACTTACTATTCTATCTATATTTGTGTCATTATCAAAAGAAGGTCAAAAGTCTGCATAGGGGTATAGATTGAGTGAGTGGGCAAACATCGGTAGATGGAGTGTAATGTGGAAAATTGCAAGGTCACCCACTTTGGCAAAAAGAATGAAAAAATAATGTAATGTTTCAATCGAGAGATTGCAGAACTCAGAGGTGCAGAGGGATCTGGGTGCCCTGGTACATAGATCACAAAATGTTAGTATGTTTGGAAGGAGCTCAGATAAGGTTCATTCTATTCATTTCTGGAGTGGGGATTTTGGCTATGAAGAAAGATTGGGCCTTTATGCACTGGAAGTTAGGAGAATGAGAGGTGATCTTCTTGAATCATATGAGATCCTGTGGGATTTGATGGTGGATATTGAGAGAATATTTCTTCTTGTGGGGGGGACAATTGAATACATGGGCACAGTTTAAGATGGGGACATGGATGTTTTTTGAGAGACCTGTTAACCTGTGGAATTTTCTTCTTCAGAAAGCAGTGGAGGCCGAATCATTGAATTTGCTCAAGAATAAGATAGATTTTTGGTTGACAAAGTCCAGGATTATTATGGGCAGACGACAAGCAGAGTTGAGACCATAAACCGATTGGCTACAATCTTGCCAAAAGATGAAGCAGGCTTGAAGGGTCAAATGGCCTCCTTCTGCTCCCAAGTCCATAGCCCATATAATTGATGTATCTTGCATCAGAGGCTGTATTAGGCTTCATGTGTAGGTCTGTTGTATATTTGCTGTGATAAAATTGTCATGAAATAAAACTGGGAACAAAACAGCCTAGGGCCACAAGAAGAAATATTCTCTCAATATCCACCATCAAATCCCACAGGATCTCATATGATTCAAGAAGATCACCTCTCATTCTCCTAACTTCCAGTGCATAAAGGCCCAATCTTTCTTCATAGCCAAAATCCCCATTCCAGAAATGAATAGAATGAACCTTATCCGAGCTCCTTCCAAAGCACATATTTTCCACATATACTAACATTTTGTGATCTATGTACCAGGGCACCCAGATCCCTCTGCACCTCTGAGTTCTGCAATCTCTCGATTGAAACATTAAATTACTTTTTCATTCTTTTTGCCAAAGTGGGTGACCTTGCAATTTTCCACATTGTTGAATGTTTGACTGCACATGAAACACCCAAAGATCAAACTCAAAGTTGCTGTAGCAACACCTTGTGAAATGAACAATCTGACATAACAGGAGGAGAGGTCAGAATGCACTCCCACCAAGATCTTCAAAGAAGGACTCAAACCTAAATTAAATTGTGGAGGAAATAGCTTTGTCGCAATCAATCACTAACTCAGGGTCAGGGTTACTGATCTGCGAACAGGATTAGGCTGGAAACTGGAACTTAGGAGTATGTCAGAGTCATTTTTATTTGGGTGTGTGACATGAATAAAATGCAGCCATCAACTGTACAGAGGAAGTATTCTTTCATTCCTGAACGTGTCTGCATTGTAAATTTAGAATGCAGGAATTTACATTGGCATTTTCAATAAGGATTGCCTCTATTTTGTTATCTCTATCAGCAGAAGTGTGACATACCTTTTTAAGGGACATGCTCATGATGTCATCACTATCATGACATGTGACCTAACTGTCAAAGGTTCATCATGTCTCTCTTACAGAGATCTACCTTATTGCTCAGAAGGAAACCTGCAGCAGGTTCATCTGATTTGGTTAGCTTGAGTCTTGCAATGCAAGTGCCTGTGATTGTGATATACATAGGTAGGTACCAGATGATTCAATAAAAGTTCATTTGAATTCTTCAGTCTCATTTGTGTGTCACCGATGCTAATGTAAGTATATAGCATGATAGTGGCAAAGCATAAGAACCAGGAGCAGGAGTAGGACATTTATCCTTTTGAACCCCCTCTGCCATTCATCAAGATCATGGTTGATCTTTTATGGCCTCACTCCTCTTACCCACCTTCTTACCATAAACCTTAATTCCTTTACTGTTCAAAAAATAGACAATAGGTGCAGGAGTAGGCCATTCTGCCCTTTGAGCCTGCACCACCATTCAATATGACCATGGCTGATCATCCTTAATCAGTATCCTGTTCCTGCCTTATCTCCACAATCCTTGATTCCACTATCCTTGAGAGCCCTATCCAACTCTTAAATGAATCCAGAGACTGGGCCTCCACTGCCCTCTGGGCCAGAGCATTCCACACAGCCACCACTCTCTGGGTGAAGAAGTTTCTCCTCATCTCTGTCCAAAATGGTCTACCCCGTATTTTTAAGCTGTGTCCTCTGGTTCGGCATTCACCCATCAGCGGAAACGTGTTTCCTGCCTCCAGAGTGTCCAATCCTTTAATAATCTTAAATGTCTCAATCAGATCCCCTCTCAGTCTTCTAAACTCCAGGGTATACAAGCCCAGTCGCTTCAGTCTTTCAGTGTAAGGTAATCCCGCCATTCCAGGAATTGACCTCGTGAACCTATGCTGCACTCCCTCAATAGCCAGAATGTCTTTCCTCAAATTTGGAGACCAGAACTGCACACAGTACTCCAGGTGTGGTCTCACCAGGGCCCTGTACAGCTGCAGAAGAACCTGTTTGCTTCTATACTCAATCCCTCTTGTTATGAAGGCCAGCATGCTATTAGCCTTCTTCATTACCTGCTATACCTGCATGCTTACCTTCATTGACTGGTGTACAAGAACACCCAGATCTCTGTACTGCCCCTTTACCTAAATTGATTCCATTTAGGTAGTAATCTGCCTTCCTGTTCTTGCCACCAAAGTGGATAACCATACATTTATCCACATTAAACTGCATCTGCCGTGCATCTGACCACTCACCTAACTTGTCCAGGTCACCCTGTAATCTCCTAACATCCTCCTCACATTTCACCCTGCCACCCAGCTTAGTATCATCAGCAAATTTGCTAATGTTATTACTAATACCATCTTCTATATCATTAACATATATTGTAAAAAGCTGCGGTCCCAGTACTGATCCCTGCGGTACCCCACTGGTCACTGCCTGCCATTCTGAAATGGAGCCGTTTATCACTACTCTTTGTTTCCTATCAGCCAACCAACTTTCAATCCAAGTTAGTACTTTGCCCCCAATACCATGCGCCCTAATTTTGCTCACTAACCTCCTATGTGGGACTTTATCAAAAGCTTTCTGAAAGTCCAGGTACACTACATCTACTGGATCTCCCTCGTCCATCTTCAAAGTTACAAAATTGGTTTCCTGAACTTTGAGCGAAAAGTCGCCCTGTAAGAAGTCATTCACAACGTAGACAGCAGGATTCAAACCTATGTGGGGAACCCTCCAACGAGCTTTTTTAAAATCTATCACCTTAACCACTCGGCCATGACTACACATACACTACAAATGATCTATCTTAGCCTTTAAAACAGCCAATGAGGAAGCTTCAACTACTCCACTGGGTAGGGAATTCCACAGATCCTTCACAATTCCATCCTAAATCTGCTCCATCTAAGTTTGAGGCTTATGTCCTATTGTCCTAGCTTCACCTGTCAATGAAAGCATCTTTCCTGCTTTTATCTTATCTATTCCCTTCACAATTTCTATAAGATCTCACCTCATTCTTCTCAATTCCAATGGATATAATCCCAGTCTACTCAGTTTCTCCTCATAAGCCAAAACTCTCAATGCTGAAATCAGCTAAGTGAATCTCCTCTGCATTGCCTCCAGTACCAGTACATCTTTTCTCCAGTCAGGACACCAAAACAACACACAGTACTCCACATGTGGCCTTACCAGCACCCTATACAGCTGCTACATAATCTCCCTGTTTTTAAACTCAATCCCTTTAGCAAAGAAGGACACAGTTCCATTTGCTGCCTTAATTACATATTGCACCTGCAAACCAACTTTCTGCGATTCATGCACAAGGACACCCAGGTCCTTCTGCACAGCAGCATGCTGAAATATTTTAACTTTCAAATAATAGTCCTTTTTACTGTTATTCTTACCAAAATGGATGACTTCACATTTACCAGCTTTTATCTGCCAGACCCTTGCCCACCCACTGTAAACTATCTATATCCCTCTGCAAAGTTTCACAGTCCTCTGCACATTTTTCTTTACCACTCATCTTAGTGTCAAGCGCAAACTTTGACAAACTGCATGTGGTCCCCAACTCCAAATCATCTATGTAAATTGTAAACAACCAGAGGTCCCAAAACTGATCCCTGAGGCCCACCACTAATCATTGCTCACCAACTAGAAAAGCACTCCTTTATCCCCACTGTTTGCTTCCTGTTGGTTAATCAATCCTCTATCCATGCTAATATATTGCCTGTAGCACCATGCATCTTTATCTTATGCAGTGTATCTCACTATATCACATTACGGTCTTCTATCATGTTACAGTGACAACACAGTAATAAGAACCAGTAACTGCTTATAAAAGAATTGAGGTTTAGACAGCTTTGGATCATAGGGCATTTGAACTTCAAACCACTTACATTTTTTGAGTACAGATCTTGAACCTAAAGAGCCAATAGGCACACTTAACTTTTATCTCCTTAAAATTCAAGACCTATCAAGTTGTTAGCCCTATATTGCTGTTAGAAACCATAATTATATTTAAGTCTACTTCCCAAGTTATGGTACAGCAACCAGCTTACAAATTTAAAATTGGCAACTGAAAGGCTTCTTCCAGTCTCTAAAACTAAGGCAAATAAATGATATTGTCAGTTTAACAATACACTCCAGTTTGTAAACAAAATACTATTTGCATGTTCAAATTTTCTAACCAAGAAAAACTTAGCTGTGTGCAATGGTTGGTTGGTTCTGGCATTTTGTCTCCTTCAGTGCAGTGCCAGATGTGATATCATCAATCCTGTGTAGTGAAAACTCCCTCCCTTGGCTGACACCTGCCATTATAGATTCTTTTTCATAGACATCGATCCACACTTGGCAAAGCTTCCTCATGAGGCCACAACTGAGAAATGAAGAAAAGGAAAAATAGAAGGGTACAAGAACAACGTAGAAGGATGGAATAAGTAAGCCCAATGCTCTACCTCAACAGAATAAAAAAACACAGACCGCAGTAAGAAAGGGAGGCAAGCATTTAATTCTATGTTGGGCAGCAAGTGACATCTTCACCAAACTACAACTATCGAAGCAAAATATGCAGCTCTGCTTTACAGATCAAGCAGTAAATGGTCCCCACAGGAGAGCTCTTAAATTATTTCTTGCTGTCTGAAAGGACGGGCTTCGCTGAATCAATACATCTCCTCTTTGAGGTCAAGAAAAACATCCAGATTGGAGTTCTTGAGGGCCCGCTCAAGAATTGAATTGGCTTCTGGATTTATACACACAGACTGATGACATACAAACAGCCCCAAGAATTTACTTGCAGAGAGATCAATTGAACTGA
Organism: Chiloscyllium plagiosum; assembly: GCF_037043375.1. Taxonomy (NCBI): domain Eukaryota; kingdom Metazoa; phylum Chordata; class Chondrichthyes; order Orectolobiformes; family Hemiscylliidae; genus Chiloscyllium; species Chiloscyllium plagiosum. The sequence continues at coordinate 41,982,264 of NW_028270149.1, forward strand.
TAATTAGTTATACTCTGATCAAAGCTTGCCATAAAAATGTTCTGGTCAAGAAAAAACGCCATTTTGCTGGGAAATGGACAGCAACATGAAGCCATAGTAACAGGCCAACTTCAATTTTAGGCTTTGGGTGCACACAACACTTCATACAGATAGCAAACTGCATTAAAGCAGCAGGATCTGTTATAGCCATGTTAAGTCATAACCACTGAGTGATTGCCTGGTGTTTTTCACAGTTATAAAAGCACATGGAACTAAAGGACATTGGTGCTGCAGTGTGATTATGCCACTGATTTCCCAGATTTTCTGTACGTGCACACAATGTGCAAGTTCAGCTTGGATTATCTAAATCATCATCCACCTGGTAAATACCAGCTGGGCTGTCGGTACCATAAAACATCACATTGTAACCATTCATGAGGTTCAAACCACACTCCAAGTGATGAGCGAGTCACAGGACTTCACTCTTCAAAGGTAGAGGAGAAAGAAACACCATCAGCAAGCAGATTGAGAACTACTGCAACTACGCACTGTCTCAAATACCTGAATACCAGCAAAGATTTGAGATATTTAATTAGCCCAGATCATATGTTTTTACAGATTGTGGTGCTATATTGCAAAGGGACAGATAACAGCCTAGACCAATGCACGATGTACCATCATGCACAAAAGTGATAAGGAAAGGTCCAACATGATTGTGCAATGATGCTGAACATCAGTAACCAGCAGCAAGACAATTGTTTTCAGCTAAGAGCAACTGAGGGAAGAAAAAACACCTCTTCAGGAGGGAATACAATCATGAGATCAGGACATGTTGGCAAATCTCCAATAAATTACATCAAAATTCAAATTCTTAATGTTGTTAACACTGTTTTTCCAAGTTTGTATTATTATTGAACTGACAGCATGTGGCTATGTACAGTGTATAGCTGTTTGTGATATTTTAAATTCGGAATAAAAGGGGAATGTTGTTTTCAGCAGATGCGCAATGTACCCTTTTTTGAGGGACATGCTCATGATGTCATCACTGTACTATACCATGTGACCTAATAAGGTACGCTCACAGTCTCCATCTTGCTGAGCTCTGCTCTGTTGCTTGTTGAGGGAAGTGTGCTGCAGTACATCCAAATCACAGAGCTCGGGCCCAGACATGCAGTTGCCCATGACTGTAATGTACATCTGTAAATGCCAGATGCTGTAATTAAAGTTTATTGAATTCTTCAGTATTATGTGACCCATATCTCCTCCTTGTGCTGCAGGAGCAAACATAAGCATCACAGCATGATGGTGGCAGATCATCAGTACCATTTATGTCAACCTCATGTGTGCTCTTTACTGGTTAAACCTCCACCCCTTATTCCTGTACGTGTTTCTTGCCTATATAATATTTTCTTTTGTCTGACTAGCTGAGATGGCTCCACAGACTATACAGTAACTTCTGAGGTAACATTTCCAAGTCACTTCCAGTAATTGTTTTGACTACAAAGTTTCGATGTGTGGATGAATAGAGCATTGGGCTCAGTTGTGACATTTTCCCTATGCTCACAACTGTAGGTTGGTCCCTGTGAAATAATGCAGTAATAAGTCAGACCCTTCACAAGTTGAGGGCTTGGAGCTGTAAAACTGGGGAGGCAAGGAAAAAAAGGGTCGTTTGGATGTGTGAATGTGGATCCTGTTATGTTAATGTTTCTTTGCAAGGAAGCAATGCTTTTAATACCTATATCTCTTAATGCCAACACAAGCACACATACACACATCCACATGCTGTGATTTTAAAAATAAGTTACTTTAGCTGCCAAGTCTGTGTGGGGGAAGGGGCTTCACAGTCGGGTCATATTTCATACAATGGCTAACTGGCAGTATTTTAAAGCTGCACTCTGTGTACTCAAATACTTCTAAGGCATTTTTATTTGCCTTTTATATCAGTTCTGCTGTGCTATACATTATCTCTCAGTGGGGAGGGAGGGCAGGGAAGGGAATGTTACTGTCCTAATTCATGCTCCTCTCCCAGATTCCCTCTAATCCAATTCTTATGGAATCTAAACATCGGATTCTTTCTCAATTCTTGGGTGAATTGACTGGGGGTGGGAAAGAGATGAAACTGAAGAAAACAGTGTGTAAAAAGGCCTGTACCTAGCTTATTAGACTGCTATTAAATTGCATCCTTAGAACACATTTGTTTAAAATAAGTTTTCACCAGGAGTTTATTTTCTTGGTTTCATGGGATGGAGGGGAAGGGAAGAACCACTGCATAACTTGCTGTAGTTTGAGCAACACTAGTAGATTACAATGGTAGTTATTAAAACTCCTTCAGCTGAGGGATACCTTAAATATTGGAGCGCTTTTCGGGATTCCCCCTTTTTACCTTCTGAACAGTAGTTTCAGCTACATCAAGGAAACTAGTTTTTCTTTATTGCTGCCGAAACTCTGCTATGTTCTCATATTATATACTATTCAGCTCTTAACTCAATGTTTAGAAAAGTTCAGGAATATAATGATGAACAGACAAAGATTGCTGAACTTAGGGGTCACTGTGATCTGCTTGTATACTCTGAGGACCAGGAAGAACCTATAGCTCGCTGTTCTCCCACTGACATCAATTAGGGGTCCTGAAGAGTCATTGTACAATGTCTGTAAAGACCAATTCTGTTGAGTCAAGTTTGCCATGTTACAAAACCCAGCAGTAAAGGTAAGACCCATTGGCTAAGGTGATTTCAAGACTGGCTAAGGTGATTTAAAGTTGAGTCAATTGTAGATGGCTCAGCGGTTAGCACTGCTGTCTCACAGCCTCAGGTGACTGACTGCGCAAACTCCACACAGACATTCTCCGTTCTGCAGTTTCCTCCCACAGTCCAGGGATGTACATTTCAGTGCTAAATTGCCCATAGTGTTCAGGGATGTTCAGGCTTGATTAGTGACAGGAAATGCAGGGTTACAAGGAACGGGGGTGTAGTGGGGAATGTCTTGGGTGGGATGTTTTTCAGTGGGTCGCTGTGGACTTGTTGGGCTGAATGGTATGCTCCACACTGCAGGGATTCTATGATTTTATGTAGAAGAAGGAAAACCAGATGGAAATGAATGACTTCAACAGTTTTGAGGATGTGGGAAAGAATAAGTTAGCAAGAAGGTATGCATTACGCAGTGGAACTGTGCTCTTACAAGTTTTATACCTGTTTTCAATTGAGTGCAGGATTCTGAATTGGACATTTCGAGCACTTTGGGCTCACATCCAGGATTTTTCTGTCCTTGGGTGTTCTCCTGGAATTCTTACAACTGCTGTCTCTCTGTCCCATTCCTGCCCTCCTAACTGCACGTTACTATGGTACAGGGACAACCCCTCTGTAAAATGCCTGGACCGATTCTAATCGATTATGCTGATGATCAACAGTGTACCTCAGTGATTTCACAACCTGAAAGGGCCTGGATGATCACCATTCGTGTCGGTTCTGCCTCTGCACAATTAAACAGATTGATTCCAAGCAAGCTTTTGTAGCCAACTTCAAAAGGAGCAACTTCAAAAAAGAATTGATTTTCTTACTAGGCCCAAAATTCCTCTTTCTTCCTTTCTCTTAAGAAATTTAAATCATTGCACCTCACAGATTATGTGGTTCGGAGCCTGTGTTGGTGATTCTTCCTGTTCTCCAAAAGTAGAAACGCATCTCCTAAGGAAGGCATTATACGGTATACACTTGAGAAAATACAAATGCACAATGTATGTCCCCTCAGTACATGTTGACCTACACAGAGTAGTCCTGATCTGAAGTGAATTCACCCCTCCCCCTGCCTTTCCCAATCAAAGGTAAAAGGTGTTTAGTATTCAGAGCCAAATTCTTAACATGTTATTGACTGAGTGAGTGATTGCTAGTCACTGTGGTTTCTTCTCTTCATGTCTTCTCTCCCAACCCTCCAAGTTTTCTCCATTCATTCCTGAAGTCATGGACTCCAACTTGGTGCCTGTCATGGGACTGTATCCGATACTAACTTTCTTGATCAACTGGTGTTTTTTGGTCCAGGTCACTGATCAGTGAACAGGACTGGAACCTAAGCACATTTTCCAATCTCCCGCCCTTTAACCCCAGCTTATTGAGGTTTGGTTTTAGCATGAAGCAGGGGTTAAATCATCTATGCAGTTCAGACTCACCCAAAGTGACATTTTTGCTGACTGAGCCATCAGGATAATTTACAAGACATTAGAATTTAAGCAAATCTAAGTCTTAGTAGATACCTATTATAGAGGTCAGACTCAGTAGCACACTAAACAATGGAATTACTAAGATGGCAGAAAGATTTGATTGAAATCCATGATTTTACACAGGACATCGGCATGGACAAAATTGGCCTAAGGTATCATTGAGGAGAGGTAGTGCAGGTGGAGTTCCCTTCCTGATGCCTAGTCAGTGACTATGTTAGAATATGACTTCATCTAGATGTATGATAAGGTCAGAAACTGGTTTGACTCTGAATCCATCATCAAATAGTCTATGATAACTCAACTTCCAAACTTAGACATGAAGAAAACGTTGCTACTTGGGTGTCGTGATAGAACAAGATTAGCATACCCGGAAAGAGTCTGAATATTCGGGTGAGAACGAAAAATGTTGGGTGTAATTCCATAAATATGTTGCCTGAATTTTGTAGATATCAACTTACAGCATTTGTACTTGCTTTCTCTCATAAATATGTGGACAACAACTGCTTCTCTCTTACTTTCCGGTCTTTGTTTCTGCCTCTCTGTGTCTCTCTCACTCATTCCCTCCCATCCATTCTATTCCATTCTATCTCTATCTCTATCTCTATCTCTATCTCTATCTCTATCCCTATCCCTATCCCTATCCCTATCCCTATCCCTATCCCTATCCCTATCCCTATCCCTATCCCTATCCCTATCCCTATCCCTATCCCTCTCCCTCTCCCTCTCCCTCTCCCTCTCCCTCTCCCTCTCCCTCTCCCTCTCCCTCTCCCTCTCCCTCTCCCTCTCCCTCTCCCTCTCCCTCTCCCTCTCCCCACCTCTCTCTATCTCTATCCCTATCCCTATCCCCACCTCTCTCTATCTCTATCCCTATCCCTATCCCCACCTCTCTCTATCCCCACCTCTCTCTATCTCTATCCCTATCCCTATCCCCACCTCTCTCTATCCCCACCTCTCTCTATCTCTATCCCTATCCCTATCCCCACCTCTCTCTATCCCCACCTCTCTCTATCTCTATCCCTATCCCTATCCCCACCTCTCTCTATCCCCACCTCTCTCTATCTCTATCCCTATCCCTATCCCCACCTCTCTCTATCCCCACCTCTCTCTATCTCTATCCCTATCCCTATCCCCACCTCTCTCTATCCCCACCTCTCTCTATCTCTATCCCTATCCCTATCCCCACCTCTCTCTATCCCCACCTCTCTCTATCTCTATCCCTATCCCTATCCCCACCTCTCTCTATCCCCACCTCTCTCTATCTCTATCCCTATCCCTATCCCCACCTCTCTCTATCCCCACCTCTCTCTATCTCTATCCCTATCCCCACCTCTCTCTATCTCTATCTCTATCCCTATCCCTATCCCCACCTCTCTCTATCTCTATCTCTATCCCTATCCCTATCCCCACCTCTCTCTATCTCTATCTCTATCCCTATCCCTATCCCCACCTCTCTCTATCTCTATCTCTATCCCTATCCCTATCCCCACCTCTCTCTATCTCTATCTCTATCCCTATCCCTATCCCCACCTCTCTCTATCTCTATCTCTATCCCTATCCCTATCCCCACCTCTCTCTAGCTCTATCTCTATCCCTATCCCTATCCCCACCTCTCTCTATCTCTATCTCTATCCCTATCCCTATCCCCACCTCTCTCTATCTCTATCTCTATCCCTATCCCTATCCCCACCTCTCTCTCTTGACCCCCACCCCGTTCTCGCACCCCCGATCACTCTCTCGCGCCCCCGCTCTCTCTCTCGCCCCCCTGCTCTCTCTTGCCTCCTCCTTTATCCCCCCTACCTCGCACACCTCTCTCTCCTCGCAGACCTTGCCTTGCCCTCGCCCTCGCATCCCCTCCCTTACACCAGTC